>NC_040239.1:1761261-2066261 GCF_001444195.1 Xiphophorus couchianus
CTTCACGGCGTTAAAAATGACTTCAAGTGTCTGATGAGCCCATTTGGAAAGTAAAGTTGGAGTTCTGTAGAAGCTGCATGATGGAAAGTGAACCAAGACTTTCACTTTGGAAGCTGTTGCAGGAAAGATCCTGATTTTGATCTGAATTTACGCTTGGTAAATTTGATGTCTTTGATAAAGCTGCAGACATTAACAGAGATGCAACAAACAACTTCTGATTATAATGATAATTCAGCAGCTTAAAAATTCTTTTCACAAATTGAAAAAACATGCAAGTTGCAGACTTTGCCGGTTGAGTTTGGTGAAGAGTTCTCATAGTTTCACATTTTGGTGCCGTTTTCAGATGTTATTTTATTGCATCAATTCAGTTTATTTATTCTGAGTTAGAGCAAAAATAATCCAATCATAAATTCTAAGCAGAGACATTTTACCTGCATTCCAGTTTAAATTCCAGTTATCACTGAAACTGAAAAAAAAACACAAAACAAACAAAACCTGAGAAAACCAGTCGATGCATCGAGCTGCTGACTGTGCAACAACTCCTCCCCCTGAGCAACATGGAGCAACAGTGTTGATTAGATTAATTCTGCAGCAATCTCTCATTCTGAACAAAGCATGTGGAGATCGTAGAAAGGAAATCTCCCTGTCAACACAAAACACTGGAATACAAACATTTTACTATTGTTGCATGAACTGATGATCACCTCCACTGAGAAGCAGCAGCAGCATCAGGGAGTTCAGGCTGAGAGCGGCAACAAAGAGCGATCCAGTTGGTCCAACAGAGTCCGGCTGCCGGCAGGGCGGAACTTCCAGAGGTTCCACCTGGAGGAGCAAACCGTCCTCCAGGTGGAACCTGTTCCAGAACCAAACCGTCCTCCAGGTGGAACCTCTTCCAGGACCAAACCGTCCTCCAGGTGGAACCTCTTCCAGGACCAAACCGTCCTCCAGATGGAACCTCTTCCAGGTCCAAACCGTCCTCCAGATGGAACCTCTTCCAGGTCCAAACCGTCCTCCAGATGGAACCTCTTCCAGGACCATCTGTGGCTTTTCCAGCAGAGCAAAGATCAGAAGAAAATCTGATCTATGAAAGTTCAACACTCCAAACTTTTACGTTTCATCAAAACTGTAGATAAAAATAAAAGATTTTGAAAGTCATGACATTTTAAAATATAGAAAATCCACAGAAAACAACATTAATGTCACTAAAATCACCTCAAATAAAAACTAAATGAGCCTAAAAACCTGCTGAGGAACAAAACTTGTTTGCTTTGAGCATCTTAAACATGATTCAGGAGGATCCACTGAGGATTCATGTTGCAGCCGTTAGTCGCTGCCAGGAGAGTCAATTATTCATTCAGCTGATCAGCTGCAGGTAGACTTTAGGCCACGCCTCCAAATGAGCTACCTGTACAAAGAACGAATCTTAAAATGAACTGAGGCTGATTGGTGAGTTAAAATGGACAGCAGCATAAGAGCTGCATGAAGAACGGATGTTTGCAGGTTAATATTTTCTGCTTTTATTGTTTTGTTTATGTCCAGTTCTGATGATGAGGATGTGATGGAGGAGAGTCAGAAAATCAACAGGATGTTTTCAGATTCTCTGCAGGCTGCAGATCAGGAGCAACTAGAGCCGTCAGGCAGGAGGAAACCGCAGCTGGTCAGGTATCCACCATGGGTTATTAAATTCAATTTTATTTAATTAAACATTCTGGGGGACAAAGCAAGGATTCCCAATATTACAAAATTATATTTATATATAAATTCTTCTAGTTTTTTATTCAGTTTTTCTCTTTTTTCTGTCCACTTTCTGCAGCCACAGCTTAAATTTCCCATCTGTGGGAATAAGAAAGTATTTTCTTATCTTATAGAAATATAAAATATTCATAAATTCATTTACATAAAACATGCTTTCAGTACTAACAGCACACAGCTTGTTTATGTCATGTTTTTATTTTAAACATAATTTTGAATATCAAGGTGAAGCCAAAACATCCGTCTGGAACTGGAATAAAAAAAACTGTAATTTTGCTTAAAATGCAGAAGAAATGAACAGATTTTTGCTCACTGAATGTGTGAATTTCATTATTTTATGCCTCCTTTGTTGGCGGCGGTGGACTCCATGCTAACCTGAAAGAAACATATTTTTGGGGAAAGGTGGGCACCAGTGGTCTTTATTCAATAATAATTAAATCAGGAGGAACAAGAGAAAAACTGGGAACTGAACCCAGGACAACCATTAGCATCCACAGTGTTAGCCTCATAGCATATTGGCTAAGTTATATTAGCCAATATACTATATTGGCTAATATTTTATTGCATTTGTGCAATAAAATTTGGAAAAGATGCAGATTTTGGACTGAAACAAATGTTCTGAAAGGCTGAGGTCATGAGTAGTTAGCCTGATTATGTAGCATTGAAGCAGATCAATACACAGATATAAAATATGACTTAGGCAATAATGCTAATATGCTAGCATGTGGGCGCTACACCAACTGAGCCCAAATCTAAAGCAGTAATCATAAACATTTATCTGTTAAGACTGAAGCACAACAACACAGTTATTAGCATAAGCTAATGCTTATGCTAAAGTTATTAGCATAAGCATTAGCTTATGCTAATAAGCTTTAGTTATTAGCATAAGCTAATGCTAATGCTAATAACTAAATATTTCAACGTTATCACAAACACTAAAGGTAATGTTGGCTTCACAGTTAGCTCATTAGCAGAGGTGTGCCCAACACTCCATGTTGGAGTTATGTTAATGTGTATAAAGACATTTTATTTAAACCAATAAAACACATTAGCAGTAAATTAGCACTGTTGGAAGTGAAGAGTCACGTATGGAGGACTAAAACTGTATTTTTATATTGGGTAATAATTCTCTCTGTTGATCTCTGCAGGTCAAAAACTTTAGACAACTGCATGCTGACTCAGGTCCAGATCGACCCGGAGTCCAAGATAGACAGGAAGAAGTTCCACTACAGCCAGGTGAGTCTGATCGGTAATTAATTGGTTCTGTCCAGGCCTACGATCAGTAGCTGCATTTCCACTGAGTAGGTAACTGTGTAACTCGACAGTTTGAAAATAAATTTGCTTAATGGGAGCAAGAAAATGTAGAAAAATATCTCGTTTTTTTGATAAAAAGTTTTGGTGCTGGGATCAGATGGGTTTCTTTTTTTTCAAAATTGGTTTATTTCACAAAACTACAACGGAAACAATTTTTCGCATCACATGATCAACAACAGGCATTTCTTCCTGCGTTAATCTCGTCTCTCCAGAACATTTTCATGACCCATTTATTTACTGTAAAGGTTTTCTCTTTTCTTTGTGAAGAAAAGGTTCTCTAACCTAATAAATTATATTTTTATAAATGTAGGGGTGCTCATTTTGTCCTAGGGACAATCTAAGTGTCCAGTGTCTAAACACGTCAAGTCGCTGGCATGTGATAGAAAAGTGTGTGTGAATGTGTGTGTGTTGTTTCAGGTGTGTAACTAAATAAACAGACCTACTGATAGTGGAAGTCACTGAAGACACAACAGTTCTCCGTTTTCTGCTCCAAGAAGATGAATAAAAACAAAGTTAACGTGGAATTCCACAAAACTTACAAAATGTTAACATGTCAAAATGTCGTCACACAAACCAACTGGAATGCAAAACTAAAATATTTAACCAGTTCATCAGTAAATCTTTTCAATTTCTGTTATTTTTATAATCCTTTTCCTTCCAGTTTTCCATCTCAGTGATGTTTATTCTTTATTTTATTTTATTTTTCTCTCACTGATGTTTATTTTTTATTTTTCTCAGTGACGTTTAGACAGGAAGCTGCTCGGCTCGGTCAGCTCTCAGCGCTGCTCTCCGTTGTTCTTTGTGTTGCAGATTTCCAAGAGCAACTGTCAGTACCATAAAATATTTAAGGAGATCAGCAAAGAGGAGCAGCTCCGACAGAGTGAGTCTGAACGGTCACAACTCTCTGCTCCACCTTAAATGAACCTTAAATCAGAGCTGAACGTCTGATTCCACTTTATTGAGCCAGGATGACGTGAAACAGCTGAAATATTCCCTGTTTTAAATATTATATTATATAAAAGGTTTACTCACCTGCCTGCCAGGTTACACCTGCGCCCTGCAGAAAGACATCCTGTACCAGGGCCGGATGTTCGTCTCCGATCACTGGATCTGCTTCCACTCCAAGGTTTTTGGCAAAGACACCAAGGTACCACACACACACACACACACACACACACACACACACACACACACACACACACACACACACACACACACACACACACACACACACACACAGAGAGAGAGACAGAGCCTGTTGTTACTGTAGAGTTCTGGTTGGGACTAAAAGTTTCTGGTTCACCTTAAATATTGTTATAAACTAAAAACTGAATCCATTCCCAGAAACCAAACAATTAAAGTAAGTTTGAGCTGAAAAACAGCCAAACAGTCAAATATCCAAGGATAGTGATGATGGATTCTGCTGTTAGTGGAGCAGATTATGAAACTTTAATGAAAAACTCATAAAATCAGAACTTATGAACCGGGTTGTGAGAACAAGAACAAACAAAATGCACCAAGAGGGAAAAAGCTAGCAGAAGCTGAGCTTACATTGTGCAGCTAATTGCAATTAGCTTAATGGAAACAGCTATTTCTAGAAAAACAACTTTTTCCAATAAAACGTTTTGGCTGGGATGAGGGGCTTTTTTTGGCTGTATTGAAATCAGTTTATTTTGCAGAAGTGCAATGGAAACAGTTTCCCCACCACAGGAATCACAAGATCAACAACCGGATGTTAGTACTAGTAGAAAAGATGATGAAGAAGAAGAAGACGACAGGAAGTAGTAGTACGATGACGACAACGGCATGTTTTTAATGATTTATCACTTAAACTTATTATTGTGTGACTTTAATCGCGTTCCTTATGCAATGGAAACACCTCAATAGCAAATTGTTTTTGTTTTGTTGTTATTAGCAGAATATCAACAACGTTTTGTGCATATTTGTAATAGAAACGTTAAAATGTGAGATAAAGAGAGCTGGTTATATACTGGGATGACTGGGACAGCAGACTGGGACTAATTAGAAAACTAATTAACAACCAAAGATCAGGACAATATCTACACTGCCTTAATAAAGTATTCAACTCCTTGGATGTTTTACCCTTTTGTTGCTTTTATAAATCAATCATGATCAACAACATTTGGCTTTTTCCAATCAATCAATCAATCAAGATTATTTGTATTGCACATTTCAGCAACAAGGCAGTTCAGAAACGTTTCATAAAAAGACAAAGTAAAAAGTCATAGAAATATCATAGTCACCAATTGACAAACCAGTATCAAAACATAACTTTTTATCTAGTGCCATTTTTGTAAAAATAAATAAATTAAAAAATTAAAATTCCTCCAAAAAATTCTTCAGTGCCAAAATTAAAGCTCATTTCTGCAAAAAAAATTTAAAAATCAAAAACATTTAACATAAAATAAGTGAATAAATGTCCCCCCCCCCCTTTAAAGCATGTCCAGCTAAAACTACACAGAGAGGGTTCTGGAGTGGCCTAGTCAAAGCCCTGGCCTGTTCACAGCTGATTCCTACCAACAGTTTAGCAGGAAGAAAAACTGTCTGACTGATCCACACAGACTCCCTGCTGGGAGGCACAGATACTAAACACTGACTGGAGCGGCGTGAATATTTATGAAAACACCCAAATATTATAGCTTAAGTGTCTTTATCTTTATCTTACTTCAATTTGACTTTATAGGGTTTTTTTTACATTTCTGTCAAAAAAACAGAATTTTGTTGATTATGATAGATTTATAAATGCAATAAAAAGAGTAAAACATCCCAGGGGGTAAATAGTTCTCACAACAAGCTTCAGTAATATGAAAGCAGTGCAAAAAATACATGACAAAATTAAATCATATATATTATGTATTATATGTTGATTAGAGTAAATCTGAAATAAATTTAAACGTTTTAAAATCCCTGAAGTAGTTTTATTGTATAATTCAACCAACTCCAGATGTGGATTAGCTGAAAATATTTTTTATTTCAGATTGCCATCCCAGTGATGTCCATCACCAACATCAAAAAGACCAAAACCGCCATCCTGCTGCCAAACGCGCTGGTGATCGCCACCACCAACGACAGAGTGAGAAACCAAACGCACCCAACCAGCTCACTTCCTGTTCAATAACCGATAATCAGCTGATACTGACTGGTGGGTGAGCAGAGTTTCTTTTTCTGTTGCCACAGTACTTGTTCGTCTCCTTCCTGTCCAGAGACAACACCTACAAGTTCCTGACGTCAGTCTGTCTCCACCTAGAGGTGAGATGGAGTAAAGCATGTCAGTAAGCAGGGAGAGCAGATTAGCAGGTTAGCTTCATTCTGGTTTCAGTAGCTGATCATTTATATGTTGATTAGAGTAAATCTGAAATATTTTATTGTTGTTTCAACTGAAATCCAGCAAAAGAATAATACTTTATAAATTTGTTTTTAGTGAAACATTCTTTCATGGAATATTAATAAAACAGCAACTGAAACACTTTGAAACAAGAGCTAGAAATTAAAAACTAGATTCTAATCAGGATAGATCATTTAAAGTTGCAGCATGAAATTCTTATTTGAAAAAGTATGTTGTTTTTTTTTTACATATTTGTTAAAATTGATGTGACGGTTTGTTATTCGACTGATCTGTGGAAAGATCGATCTTCCCCTGAGTTACTATAACCGTCTGAAGAAATGCAGCCAATCAGAGCCAGGAGGAGGGGCTTAGTGCTGTCAATCAACTCGTTTACTTGCTGCTAAATGTGCTGATGACAGAGAAACAATATAACGTTACAGGAAAACCATTTTTCCACTGTCATCCGTAGCTACGCTAACTAGAGTTAGCATTCAAGGCTGGCTATGCTATCTGCAGCATAAAAGAGAGTGAGGAGGGTGATTGACAGCACTAAGGCCCGCCTCCTGGCTCTGATTGGCTGTTCATAGTTAGCTCTGGGAGAAAGTGGAGGAGATCAATATTTCACAGATTATCTGTCTCATAAACATACTAACAGTTTCAACAAATGAGTAAAACATTTTGTTAAAGTTACATCCTGCAGCTTTAAGAGTAAATTTTCTTTTCTGTAAAATATTCTGGCTTTTAAGATGAATTCAACAAATGATTTCCTGCATAACAGAGATCCTGATGTGTAACATGAAAACTCATAATTTATCAATAAATAACCAATAATTTGATGTAAACTGGCAGATTTCTCCCAGTTCGCTGCTTTATTTGAACGTTTTGATGTTAAATTAACTCATTTAAACATCAAATCTGAGTCGTAATATTTGAACCTGCAGCTTCTGGTTGTGTTGACGTTCACAGGGGAGGAGTCCGTGCAACAGCCCCGTTCCTTCCTCAGCTAAACACAGCTTCAGAGGTCAGAGGTCACCGCTGTTGACCCCCTTTCCTATGGTGAGTTCACGGTCACAAAATGACTCAACATTTTACAGCCTGACCTGTGAAAGGCCACAGAGGGAATCACTGGCAGGCCTGTTTGGTGTCCGACTCGCAGAGGTGGGGACTCGAGTCACATGACTTGGACTCGAGTCAGACTCGAGTTGTTAAAATCACGACTTGAGACTTGACTTGAAAAAATGCTCAAAGACTCGGACTTGACTTTGACTTTCATGCCATTGACTTGGGACTTGACTCGACTTGAAGCTGTTTACTTGAAAAGACTTGATATTTTTTACTCAAAGTCTTAAAATTTAAAACACATTATTTATAAAGTGGCGTCATTAATTAACGTCACTCATTCCGTATCAATATGCGCAGACCGTCACTATGGTTTTCCTCTCTCCTTATGTATGTATGTGTACGTAGCTGCAGCACAACCAATCAAATTAACAGGATCTGGACGTTTAAAAAAACGCGGCTAAGCTACAGAGCTCAGGGAACGAAATACGAAATAACCGCTCGAATATGCTTCCGCGAGTAATTTCTTTTGGCTACGTAGGTTATGAACTTTCGACTAAAAACCGAACTGCAACTTGTAAAACATGCAAGAAGAGAATATTGGATGGAGATGCCACGACGTCCAACTTTGTCCGGCATTTGAAGCTTCACAAAGATCGGTAGGTGGCGCTTTTCTTTTGCTGTAAGATAGCTGACTTTAGCTAACTTCGTGTTAGCATGTGTACTCCGGGTTAAATTGGTGATTATTTACCATAAATCCGGTCCTTCAAATGCCTCCACAAATAATGTGCACCGTGTTAGCTCAGGAAGCCGGTGGATAGTGAGCGGGGCTCCGGAACAGAAAGCAGATTCTGGACCTGAACACAGGGAACAGAGTCTCTCTGTCCCATCATGATGATGAGCCGGGTCTAGTATCATCTAAGGATGGTTGGTGTGTTTGAAGACATCTACGTTGGGAAATTATATTGACAATATATTGTTTACTGCAGTCAGTGCATTAAGTCAACTGCTTTTGACTTAATGCACTGACCAGCGTGACTGTCACATGTCGCACAGAACCCATTTCCAAGTAGTATAGCTTTGCTGGGAAAAAAAAAAAAAAAAGACCAAATACAGTGACTGTCCCAAATAAATTTTGTGTTTAGAATATCTGTCCCATATTTACGGAGGACTGAAACTAACATACTTAGAAATAAAAGCAGAAAAATAAATGCACCAGACCTTCCTGAGTTTACTTGTGATAACTTCATTTATACTTATTTCATTTTTTGAAAACTATGATTGTTGTAGTGTTGATGTTTATTTATGAATAGAAGGAGTAAACTGAAGTCAAATGTAATTCATGAAAGGCTGTAATTTATTTTCTGACATCTGTTTACTTCTGACAGATTTGAAGAATACCAGATGAATAAGAGGATCACAAATGAACCTCAAATACATATTTTAAAAAGAACAAATGGTCTATTATTTGAATTTTTTGTATAATTGCAAATTATAAAAATAAAAAAAATAAAAACGACTCGAAATGACTTGAAATTAAAGGTTCCTGACTTGAGACTTGACTCGACTTTTGCCTGTCTTTACTTGAGACTTGACTCGGACTTGAGGACAGAGACTTGAGACTTACTTGAGACTTGCAACACAGTGACTTGGTCACACCTCTGCCGACTCGCCACTTCATATCAAACCGGTCTATTGTAGTCCGATAGATTATCGGTTATCACCAGTTCAAACCAGTTATCCACCAGTTATCCACCAGTTATCCACCAGTTATCACCGCCTGCGCGCCTCATCAGACTGCAGCTTTTAAAGCTGCAGGATTGAAGCGGTTACTGATTAGCTAGCAGCGCTAATCCATCCTGAACTTGTTAGGAAACCCAAACAGTCGAGTTCAAGTCATAAATGTTCTCATTTATTCAGATTTTCCTAGTTTATTTACAGATTGGCCTTAATTTCTTATTAGCTTGGCAGGAAAAAGGCCAGAGAGTTTCAGGTCCAGACGACTCTGCAAAATCACTAAATCTGACCAGTAAGTTTGGTTTAGTTTCTCCTGCAAATATCTTATTACACTTCTTACGCTGACAGGTAACTTTTCAGCTTTCAGACACAGGAGCTTGTTTGAAATCAATCACTTCTTAATATTAATTTAAAAAGTCCTGGTTCCGTTGGCAGATTATTTCAATAATAACAGGACATTTTTCCATGTTACAAACGAAATGATCTGCAAATGAAACATTTTCATCAATAGTAATGAATTATTGACTTAAAAAAGCTCTTGCTGAAAAGTTAGATATGTAAGTTAGTGTTTTCTTAAGATGAACACTAACGAGTGAAAACTAGACCAACATTACTCGGTAAGATTTTGAGTTTTTGCAAAAGTCAAACTATTACCAGAATAAAGATGCAAAATTACCAGACGAAAGTCATGAAAGTAATTTTATAATTTTTATTGCAATCTTATTCTCATATGACTTTTATTATTACGACTTTATTCATATATTATCTGACTTTGTCATCATATTACAACTTAATTTTTGTATTTTTACAGTTTTATTCTCATATTATTAGGACTTTTTTCTTGTGTTATCATTTACTGCTTTATTCTGATAATATCGTGATTTTATTGTTTTAATATTATGACTTTATTCTGGTAATTCAAAACACTAAATTCTCTTATACTGGCTTTAATACTCAGGAATCGAACCGGGGACCTTCCTGCCAAGGACTGTTTTATGTATATTTGTGCAGCCAGTTGTAACAACACGCCTGAGGATGAGGATGAGGATGAGGATGAGGACGATGTTTTCAGCCGTGTGTAATTTTCCTGCAGAGTAATTTTGTGGACCTGGACGTGAGGCAGAGACGGCAGGAGTTGGAGGAAAACAGCAGCTCCGACTCTCCGGCTCCAGACTACGATAAGATAGCCGGTGTGTGTTTACATTACACATTACCCAGCATTCATAGCACACATGCAGAGTGTGATGCTCTGAAACTAAAACATGGACAACGAACAGCAGATATCGGCGGTGAGGTGGGAGGGAGTCGCTGGGCGAAGCTTTGAACATCTGATGAATTTGATACACTAAACATTTTGGAAATGTTGAAAATATTAAATAAATAATAGAAGCGTAGCACAGAAGCATCGTATTGTTTAGGAACAGCAGTGGGCCCAGGATGCAGCCCTGAGGCACACCACAAGTGATTAAAGCGCTTGAATAAAAATATGAAACAAACAGAAATGTTCTCAAATTATTATCATTTAAAAGTAGAATTTAAATGAAAACTTTTAGGATTATTTCTGACTGAGAAGAAACAATAACAGTATTTTTAAAAAGTAATGTGGATCCCTTATATTCGCAGGAGTTTTAGACAAATACATAAAATGAGAATATTTGAGTTTCCATCTGAAAACAATTATTACTGAATATTTTAATGTTCAAACAGCAAATGTACCTTAAAACGCATTAATATGCAGAGTGGAAACCGTCTTAGCACTAATGCAGCTAACATTCACAGTCTTCCTTATTCAACCAATCAGTGGCCAGGAAAATAAATGCTGCTCTGGGATTGGCTGCTTTAAACCAAATCCTGTCCAATAGTGTGTGAAGCAGCATTGTGTCTAAATCTGCTAATTTTTCATCAATAATTCGGAGGAACGTCTGTCATCAGAGCCTTAAAAGTCGACTCTGCTGATTAAAATAACAAAAAGAACAAAAACTCTGAAAATCGACTTTGGATTTTTAACCAAATCGTTTTCCAACAGACCTGCCCATTCCTCACTTCCTGGACGCACTGAAACAAAAAGGGAACTCGTCTTCTCCGGAGCAGAAGCACAAAGTGAAGAAGCAGCATCAGAACCAGCAGAGCGGCACCAAGAAGCCGCAGAACTCGCTCCGGTCCAGTGAGTTCTGCTCACATGTTCACAGAAAACAACCCGGATGAATCTTCAGCTGATTCATCCTCTGAAAGGAATGAATTAACAAACATTAATAAAACCGTCGGCCATTTTAACTTTAACCAGGATGCTCTGATAAAGACGCTGCACTTTATAACAAATCAACAAGGACAAAACATTTCCACAATAAGTTTTATGTTTTAGATTAAAAAAACATGAACCTAAAATGTTTTAAGTTGAGCCAAATTTCATATTCCTAAATATTCATTTAGACTGAAATACATGATTGATTTAACTAGATTCTGAAGAGTTTTCCATGTTTTTTGTGACTAACAGTCATAATTAGTAAAATAATTTGAAAAACTAAACGTATTTCTGGTTGTTTCCAGGTTCGGAGGTCGTGTTCGACAGCAGAGTCATGAAAACCGTTTCTCTCAACACTCTGCTGATTATCTACATGTTTCTGTAAGATTCAGTCGTTCTTTTATTCAAATTAATATTTCACTGATTTGTTTACTAAACATTCACACACAGAGAGAGAATAATACTGGGTCCCGTTGGTAAAGGTACAGAATTAACGTCTACAAGTTTACATTTAGTTTACAAAACTGAATATTTAGTTTACAAAACTGAATATTTAGCTCTGAGCTAGCAAAATATTTAGCTAATATAAAATATATGTTCCCTCTCCGTTCCCCTCTCCGTTCCCTGTTCCCTCTCCGTTCCCCTCAGGGTCTGCGTTCTGGTCCTGTCTTCCTGCTATCTGGCCTTCAGGATCGTTTCACTGGAGCAGAAACTGACGACGCTCGGCTCCATCAGCGACTTCACGCATCACGAGTGAGTTTCAGTCTCAATCGTTTCAAATAATTATTTTTTTTAAAAATCTACTTTAGTTTGAGAAACTTAAATGTGTAGAAAAGAGGTTGGATAATTTGGAAAACTTTCTAGCTTTTAGCTGAGATCCGTGTTTAAAATGAGGAAACAGAATTTTACCAACATATTTCTCTATAATTTACACGCTACAAAAACACACATTGTGTCACATGACCAAACAAACCAGACGACCAGCATCCAACTGAAACACAAACAGCAATAAGGAGGAAATAAACGTTGGTTTGCTAACATCATCCCAGTTCTACTTATCGGACCGGTACCCATGCTGGTATCGGTCCAACACCAGCACCGGTGTTGGTATCGGTCCAATACCAGCACCGGTGTTGGTCCAATACCAGCACCGGTGTCGGTATCGGTCCAATAAATCTTTCCTACATTTGGTTTGCATTAATTTTGACTCTGGACGACTTTTGGTGTAAAGAAAAGTCCAGAAATCTTTAACTGGAGATATTTGCTGATGTATGCAGAATTTTTCGGAGGATTCCCATGTTCCTCTGTGTGTGTGTGTGTGTGTGTGTGTGTGTGTGTGTGTGTGTGTGTGTGTGTGTGCGTGTGTGTTTTCCTAGAAGCAGTTTTCTTTCTGGGAGTCCTGATGTGAACACAGAGCTCTTCTCTGAACTGCTGACCATCAACCTGCTGAAACTGGAGAAGGTTTGTCTTCCTAATCCCATTAAAACTCGTCGTCTCTTGATGATTAACAGGTTCTGAACATCTGCAGGGTCAAATTAAGAAGGTTTTCCAGAAATCAGCGGATCATGCCATCACTGGAAACAACAGATCTTCTGGTTCTCTTGTATATTTTGCTTTTCTTTCTTTAAAACAATCCACAAAAAATTCTCCTTTGGTCTCTGGAAATAGTTTTATTCGTCCAACTCACAGACATAACTGCATGTAGAGAAAAAAGCAGGGAGGTTTTTCAGATAAAACTCTCTGATTGGCAATAATCAAACATTTATAGTCAGTGATCTCATCAGAGAACCGTGGATCTGATCAGACGATCTCCTCAGTCTGAACTTTGTGTTTCTGAGAAACATCAACATTTCAGGCTGACGCACGTCTACAGGGCATCGCTTCTAAAGTTACACTGTGACAAAATAACAGCAGTAATTTGGATTATTTAATCCGTCATTAGGGGAAAAGATGTTGAAACTGTGTAAATATCACAGTTTAAAGCTTAATATTTAGCTTCAAACTACATATTTTGTTAGGTAGAAACTAAATATTTAGCTAGCAAGCTAAGTATTTATTTGAAGCTAAATGCTAACCAACTAAATATTTAGCTCCATATGGAATATTGAGCTAGCAAGCTAAGTATTTAGCTCTAACTAAATGTGTAGTGAGCATATCTTCCTTCAAACCTTATAGATTAACATTGTTCATAAAATACTTAATTGTATAATTTACATCATAACTTTTTGTGCTCATACTGATTGTATGAATAATCAAATCTAACCTACATTAATCTAGTCATTTATTATGTTTATATGTTCAGAATCGTCCTGACAGACTGTCTGTGTTTTCAGGTCCAGAAGAATCTGCAGAGGCTGCTGGAAGAAGCTGCATTACTGAACTGGGAACCAGTATGAGAGCTGCTGACAGCTTTGTACATAAACTGTGAATATTTAATTTATTCTATGCAGGCAGTAAAACGGGAACCCGCCGAGAAATTAACCAAACTGTAAACTGATTGATTTTCTGTTAAATTCATGCTGGCAGTGAAACTGACGCCTACTTTTAGAAACAACAAACAGTGACGTCGCCCTCTACCTGCAGGAAAAGTATCTGCATCTCATAACTGTAAAGAAACAATCAGAACCAAACTGGATCAATGTAAACAATTAACTGGCTTTGACTAGGCCAAAACACATCTTCACAGGTGGAGCTGCTGGTGGGAATCAGCAGCTGCGTTTAAGTTACAAATGTACGCAAAACTGTGTTGATATAAACTGTGTTGATATAAACTGTGTTGATATCACACTAATGTCAAAAAACAGAGTTTTGTAATTTCAGTGTTTCCATTAATTCAGTTAATTCAATTAAAATCAAACATAAATAAGTTTGATCATGTAATAAGTCATTAAAAAAATCACGCAGCGCCGCCATCGTCCAACCACTTCCTGTCTTCTTCATGGTTTCCAGCAGTAGTAACATCCGGTTGTTGATCATTTGACTCGTGTGACATCAAACTAATTTTGATAGAAACACAAAACCTTTTTTTTATCAAAAAACGTGAGTTTATTTTTTTTCTCGTTTATTTTCAGGGATGAAAATGAGAAATTAATGAACTATAGAGGCAAACACCTGCATTCTTTATCTAAAAGGAAATGGCAAAATAAACCGACGTTGTAAAGAAAATAAGTGACTGTAAGTGGAGACAAACCTCAACAGTTAGCAGCCATTTGGACTTAGTTGCTAAATAACTAATAAACAAAGTTTTTACGTCTTTTTTTTTATAGAGCATTAAACCCAGAAAACTTTTAAAACTTCATCTGGAAGTCGTCGTATCTAATTTATCCGTGTTGAGCTGCTCTTCTCCTGATTTTATTCAAGTTTTTGGACATTTCAAGTAGCTGAATGTGAATCACTTCAGATTCATGTTTAGTTTGTTTAGTTTTGTGTTTTTTTTAATTCAGTGTTTTACTCAAACATGTTTTAACCTCAGTTTATTTCAGATTATTTGGAAACTTGAAGGATGCATGAATATGCATTTCAGATTATTTAACATTTAAGACTGAATGTGAATATGTGTGCAGACAAAAACTGGGTTCATTTTTTCATGCATTAAACTGTTGTGATTTATTAAATCTATTGAGAAATAAATGCTATTTTGGGGAAATGAATTCATTTTGGGAAGTAATTATCTATTTTCTAAATAAAAGTTTATTTTTGGTGTAATTTTGTCATTTTTCTCTCATTTTGAAACGTTTTTATTTCACAGTTTTTGAACTGTTTGATTTTTTTACTGAAGCTTCAATTAAAAGTTTTTCACCCTGTTGGACGTTTTGCTGTTTTTATTGTTTTTACAAATTAATCATAATCAACAAAATTTGGCTTTTTGTCAACAGAAATTTTCCTGAAACAAAAAACCTTTTCATGTCACAATTCAAACTAGTTTCTACAAAATGAGGATTAAAATATTAAACGTGACTTCAGTATTTAGTAGAGCTAAATATTTTACAAAAATAAAAGATAAAACATCCAGCGGTGTGACATTTTTTCAAAGCAGTTAAATATACTTATCTTTATTCATGAATTGGATTTTTTTTAGTTGTAATTTGTCCATTTTTAATTTAATGTTGTTTCATCATTTGCTGCTTCTTGAACTGATGAGTGTTAAAAACTGGTGACAAAATGTTCATGAAAGGAAAGAAGCTGCTGATGTTTCTTGAAGAAATTTATTAGATTAATAATTTAATTTAATCTGATTGCAAACAAAAAGAATAAAAAGTGGGTTATTAAAATCTGCTCAGGGCCAAAGTCTGACGAACTCGGCTAAATGATTAGCAGGTCCAGTTATCGGTTTCGGCCGTTAATCCTCGGCTGTTTGAGGAGGATTTTCCTGGAGATTGTGATTCTTTCCAGGGTCAATCCTAATTCCTGCTGACCACAGAGACCAGCTGATGATCCGTTTCTGCTCAGCTGGAGAATATTTAACCTGAGGCGATCCATAAATACTTTACTAAAACAAAAAATAAAAGCCTGGCTTCATTTATTAGGCCCGAGCAGCAAAGCGCTGCGAAGGCCTATTGTATCTGTGCTGTTTATTATTATTATTATTATTATTATTATTCTGCCCCCCCAAAGAGGCGCCTTTTTGGGGGCTTTATTTCTCCTTATTTTAATTCGACAATCTGGTCAATTACCAATAAATCTGCTGCAAAAATTTGAAGAAAACTTTCTACATATAATTAAGAATTTCTCAAAATGAAATGTACAACTACCTTTCAGATTCAAATGTAAAAAAAACTGGAGCTGATGAAGAAAAAAGTTAAAGAATTTGCAGATTTTAAGATTTTATATCAGTGAGGATGTTAAAGTTTGGTAATAAAATGAAAATAGGTTTAACTTGTTTCCATATTTTCTGAAGGATTTTGATCTTCCAGACATTTTTCTGCAGGAATATCAAAACTGTTTGACCTGCCTGCAATCTGAAGTATTTAAATCATTATCTGGAAAACTGTAAATATCTATAATTCCTTAAAAACTAAAACATGTCTTCAAGAGGGAGATGATAGAACAAAATGGAATATAAAAATGTTCTTCATCCTATTTGTTATTCTGGTTTTAACAGAAATTTCAGCAGATAATTTCAGACTCTTAACAGCTGGATCTTTCCTGCAGTTCCACGTTGAACCACCAGATGTCGCCGTTTGACACGTGACTCTTGTCGCTGGATTTAATCCACAGGTGCTTCCCTCTGAACCCAAACAGAAACACCTTCAAAATCACAAACTGAGAATTAAAACTGCAGCAGAATCTGTTTCAGGATAATATTCATAATAAAATGTGTTACATTCGTTCCGCTCAGTGATAAAATGGCTGTAAATGAAGTGATTTAGCTGTAGAATCAGAAGCTGTGCGCAGGTTTGTGCCTGCTGGGTTTGTTGTTCAGTGTTTGGCGCAGAAAGCGGCTGTTGTTCTCTGTATGCTAATCCCGCCGCGGATCTGTGTGAATGACTCAGTGTGTCACCGATAACAAATGGCTTTGTTAAAAACAGAGCTGCGCACCAAACCTAAAGAATATGTGAAATATTCTCATTTTCTACCGGTTTCAAAGACTAAAAGTATAAATATGTTTTAATAAAAGTTAAACTGTTGTTTTTTTCTGCAGTTATGCAAGTTAGTTTTGTTTTGTTTTGATTGTTCTGGTGCGTAACGGCCTCCATCCCCTCCTCTTCAGGTCTCCTGCAGCGCAGAGGGAGGAGGAGACGCTCATCTCAATAAAGCGCTTGATTCATCATGTGAGGGAGAAAAACGCAGAGTTGCGGCAGAGTCCGGTGTCCTTTACGCACGGACTGCGCATCTCCGCTGTGCGTCCTGGCGCATCCATCCGGAGCTCAGCAGGAGAGAAAATATTGTTTCTAGATTCGTTTCATATCGGATTTGTGTTTCCACTCAGCTTGAAGTTCGATATGTCTGTGAAGTGACGGGTCCAGTTCGGAGCAGTAAAACTTTTCCTCTGTTATCGTTTGAATCATGTCGGAAAGGAAACCGTCGCTGAGGGCCGGCGGCTCCGCGCAGAGCCGCTTCCAGGTGGATGTGGTGACGGAGGGTTCCTCCGCCGCGGCCCCGGCTCCAGAGGAGTCCAAGGGCCGCTTCAAGGTGGTGGGCTTCATGGACCCGGGTCTGGGCCCCGCCGGGGACATCGGGTCCCCGCCGGATGTCTTCCACGAGCCGGACACGGCAAAGAGCGACTCCGTGAGCCTCCACTCCACGGGCACCGGGCAGACCCACATCTCTGACTCCCACTCCAACACCTACTACATGCGGACCTTCGGACACAACACCATCGACGCGGTACCGAACATCGAGTTCTACCGGCAGACCGCGGCGCCGTTCGGGGAGAAACTCACCAGACCGTCGCTGTCGGAGCTGCACGACGAACTCGATAAAGTAACAATAATCAGTTTACGTTCAAAGTCGTTTTAGTTAGGAGGAGCAGGTTGGTACGGAAATCAGACAAAATGCTGATTTTCAATGTTTTAATTTTTTTGACTTTTTTCTCAGAATTCTGAGGAAAAAAGTAAATTTTTGTTCAGTGTCCCTCATCCTTTTCCGTACATTTGGCTTTATTTGCACAGCAAGTCTGATGAACTGTAAAACCTGTAAAACTGTAAAATATTAGTTTTGATCTGATAAATTATTGATGAAAAAATAACAGAGAATAAAAACTGACTGGCATTTCCCTGCTGGTTTTACAGCTGAATGAACCGATGATTTTCAAAGATCTCTGGCAGAAGCTAACAGATGTTTTTTTAATTATTTGATCATTCCACCGACTAACAGGGCCTTTAGAAGAACAACTGGCCCACAGCATCACAGGTCCTCCACCATCCTTCCTTTGTTTCAGACTCAGTGGCTAAAAAAACGTCCCGTCAGCAAACTTCATGTTTCTGTTTGACAGAGAGGAACTCTTTTCTTCTTTTTTCTCTTTGCTGCAGTTTTCTATCAGTGAGTTTTGGAGATTTGAAGGCCTGACATTCATGGAGCCTCATTTAGCCGAACAGCCATCAGGCTCATCACCATGCTAACATTTCAATATACTGTTGATGCTGGGGGGAAATAAAGGTGCAGGGTTTGTTCTAGTCAAGTCTTTAACAAAAAGGCTCATTTCTACTGGGATAGATATGTTTAGATAGACAAAAATCAGCATTTACAGTCAATCTGTTTAGTTTTAAAAGCATTAAAGCATAAAAACATGACTGACTGTCAAAAGCAACTAAAACTCTTTTCTTTGTGATTTTTCAGCTGTAGTTTTAGTTGACTTGCTCTGTCAATTTAGACTCCAATCTTTATTAGAACAAACTCGACGCCTTTATTCGTTCTACAGGGACACTGGCCCCTGACGGCCCCCATCTAGAACCGTCCATGCTGTAAACGTCGAGGCCCCACAGGGTCAACAGAGCCAAACAACCAGGAAACTCTGGTCTAGATTCTGTTCTATAAACTTTAACAATCTTTTCACTTTTCAAAACATCTCAGACATCAATAAATGGTTCCTCAGAAATTTTCTAGCAAATTTTCTTCTTTTCAAACTCAGAAATTTCCACTTTTTTCTAGAAAATTTCTGAGATTATTCTCAAAACTCCCATTTTCTAACAAATTGAAAGTCAGAAAATTTACAAAAGTTCAAAAATGTTTGACCTTTCAAAATGTCTAAAGTTTTTTTTTCCAACTTCCTGTTTTGTCTAGAACATTTCTGAGGTTAATCTCACAATTTCAACTTTTCAAACTCAGAAATTTCCTTATTTTTTCTAGAAAAATTCTAAGATTATTAGAACAATTTATGAGTTTTTTATAGAAAACTTTAAAATTTTCAGGCTCATAAATTTCGAAGTTTTTCTAGTAAATTTTTGAGACTAATTTCAGTTTTTTGGTTGAAATTTATTCCTTTTTCTATCAACAATGGCCCTGATACGTCATCCTACCAAAGAACCGCTGAAGAATTTAGAAAACAAATGTTGAAACTCTGACCCACTTTCTTGATTTACCTGGATATTTTTCCTGACATTTCTTCTTTTTGAAATTCCTTTTCCCTTCAGGAGCCGTTCGAGGACGGCCTGGTCAACGGCGAGGAGCCGTCAGCAGCCGAGGAGGCGGCGGCGTTGATGGCGAAGGAGGCGAAGGGAGGAGCGGTGAAGTTCGGCTGGGTGAAGGGCGTCCTGGTTGGTGACGACAGATGGAGTCTCTGATACACTGAGTGTTTACGGCAGTCAGGTGTTGTTAACCTGTAGAAACGTGTTCCAGGTGCGCTGCATGCTGAACATCTGGGGAGTGATGCTCTTCATCAGGATGTCCTGGATCGTTGGTCAGGCTGGAATCGGTGGGTGAAAATCTCCCATCCAGACGAACGTTGGAGTTAAAGTTTGGTTTTTGTTCTCAGATGTTGGGCGTGAAGTGAAGGAGCTTTTCTTGTTCAGGGTTTTAACGGTTTAGGTGTTTTTGTGAAACAGGACTCACCATCGCCATCATCCTCATGGCCACTCTGGTCACCACCATCACCGGCCTGTCGACCTCCGCCATAGCAACCAACGGCTTCGTACGTGGAGGTGAGGAACCGACCAGCAGGAGGAAAACTTCAGACGGATTCAGCAGAGCAGATAGAGGGAAAGATTCAGTTTTAACCACATCTAAGATTAAATACGTGGATTTTTCTCTGATTTTAGGACTAAAATAAATAAGATCTGCATGACTGAGTATCAGAGCCAGACAGAATAACAGAATAAAATCCTAATATTAGCAGAAGATTCAATATTATCAGATAAAATATTGTAAAAATTGTCACTATAATCATTAATAAATACAATAAGATTTAATTTAAGAGCTCTTATGCAGCAGTATTTGTCATCTGTACGTATTAATGATTACTTGAGGTGGAGCGTACTACCTGATCTCCAGAAGTCTGGGTCCAGAGTTCGGAGGCTCCATCGGTCTCATCTTCGCCTTCGCCAACGCTGTGGCGGTGGCCATGTACGTCGTGGGTTTTGCTGAGACGGTGGTTGAGATGCTCAGTGTAAGAACTTTATAAAACATTTTAAAACCTGTCTGATGATGAAGATTAGGCCTAAAATGAAACATTTTCCTGCTGCTTTGCTGCAGGATGTCGACGCTCTGATGACCGATGAGCTGAACGACATTCGCATCGTCGGGACGCTGACCGTCATCCTGCTGCTGGGAATCTCCGTAGCTGGGATGGAGTGGGAAGCCAAGGTAAGAAAACACTGAAAAAACAGGAAATTATACATTTGGTTTATTAAAAATGATGAACCAAAGTTGTTAGTTCTTACAGATTCATCAAAGGTACATTTTATTTTTTCTTTTGACAGTAATGTGTTCAGTAGTCAGTTCATGGAGCATCTTGAATACTGACAGTCGTTCTCCTACAGTATAAGGATTTTATAATGATTTTTCCTTTAAGAATCTATGTTAACATTTTGTTTGAGTTAAATGAAGTTTTATATTTTCTTTTTTTGGGTAAATGCATCACTAACTCATTAAGTCTTAGGTCTAGTTTCTAGTGCAAACATCTTATTACACTTCAAATGAGACAAAACAAACTTACAAGTAATTTTTCAGCAACATATGAGTTTATTTTGAGTCATTAATTCCTTCATTTTGATGAAAAAGTTCTAGTTCCACTAGCACATCATTTCATTTCTAACAGGGTAAAAGATTTTGGTTATGAATTAAATAATCTGCCAGTGGAACTAGAACTTTTTTATCAAAATTAATGAATTTTGAGTTAAAAAAAAAAAAATCTCATATATGTTGCTGAAAATTTATTTTTGTCTTGTTTTAAGTGTAGGAAGATATTTGCACTAGAAACAGGATAAAAATACTTTGTAAGATTGTGAGTTTGCAGTGCTTTCTGTTCATGCAGTTAAGTAATTGAATCCTTTTGTTCTCTGGATCCATCAGGCTCAGATCGTCCTCTTGGTGATCCTGCTAGCGGCTATCGCTAACTACTTCCTCGGCTCTTTCATCCCGGTGGACAACAAAGAGCCCAAAGGATTCTTTGGTTACCACAGTAAGTTTACATCCTACATGTTAACCATCCTCTTAAATTGTTACTCCAGATTTTATTTGACTCTTTTTTAACTGTCCTGTTTCTCAGCTGCCATCCTTTTTGAGAACTTCGGTCCAGATTTTAGAGAAGAAGAAACGTTTTTCTCTGTGTTTGCGATTTTCTTCCCTGCTGCCACTGGGATCCTAGCAGGAGCCAACATCTCTGGTGACCTCGCTGTGCGTTTTTATCGCATAAAATAAATACATAATCAATTTAAATAGAAATTTTAGGTCTCTCTGCCAGCTAAAATATCTGGTGTTCCTCAGGGCTTTGTGTAGGGACCTTAAAATAGATTAATCTACTTGTTTTAATTTTTTCTGGTTTTGTTTTCATAAAATAATCTAATTAAAAGTGAATATTTTCATTTCTTCGCCGTTAGGACCCTCAGTCTGCGATCCCTAAAGGAACCCTGCTGGCCATCCTCATCACAGGCTTCACCTACGTGGCTGTTGCCTTTTCTGCAGGTTCATTTAAATATACATTATTTTATTTTAGCTATAACCGAGCTAATGTTTAGCCAGACGTAAAATTATTATATTTAAACACGTCGCAATAAGCAATTAGTCAATTGATTGAATGCTAAATTAAAATGAGCTCCAATTTGATTAATATCTTGTGAAATGTAATTTTTCTTATAAAACATATAATCCATATTATTTATGGATTAGATTGTGTGAAGTTATTATTTCCATTTTATTTATTGTATCTGATTATTTTATTTTGGATTTTAAAATGTCTGCCAGTTGCATTGTGGGATGTCCTTATCACAGTGTTAGAGGGTATTCTTGCATTATTATTGCCACCATCAATATATCCATCAATATATTACATGAAAATGGTCTCAAAACAACAATATTATCATTTATTGCAACAACTTCTGGGACAATTTATTTGTATATTTTTTGTCTTACATTTTTTAAAGACTCTTTGATTTAAAAATCAAAGTTAAATTCAGATTAAATGTACCTTAAAGGCCTGGTTGTTGTTGTTGTTTTTGCTCCTTCGGTGAAGTTCCTGTCGTTTCTCAGGTTCCTGTATTGTGAGAGATGCGACTGGTGACCACAACGACACGGTGAGCGACACGGTGAACTGCACAGACGCCGCCTGTACGCTGGGCTACGATTTCTCCATCTGTAAGGAGGGAGGCTGCCAGTACGGCCTGATGAACGACTTCCAGGTAGAAACACCTCGGGCCAGACCATCCCTCCATTTTAATCAAGTTAATTGGTGTAATTGCCTCATCGCAGTGTGGACGTTAGCATTGATGCTACTTTAGGCTTGAATAGCTTTGCTAGTAGGCTAATTCCGTTTAGCACAACTTTAACGCAACAACAGCCAGTTCAGCGTCCCGTCAGATGAGATCAGGTTTAGAAGCAGAAATTAACCGGCAGAGGGAAGCAGCTTCGTCTTCCATCGTTGTTTGTGGATGTAGCTTGTGCGTCAGATTTAAGGTCGCACCAGAAACGCATGAATGCAAAGGTTCCGCCTGGGGATAAAAAGCGATCAATTGCGTTAACTTTTTAAAAAAAAAAAATAAACTACGTGACTGATTAATCAAAATTAAAGACATGGACACAACCAACATACAATCTTATTATAAATTCTGTAATGAAATCTGGGCACCACATCTATCTTGTCAGAGATTCAGACAGAAACTATTGTTATAAAGTCTCTCAATCTGACACCAATAATACAATAAATAAGAATGAAAAGTCACAATTAATGAAATTGTTGCTGTTGAATTTTTTTCCTCTTTTTAATATCTTGTTTTCTGTGTGTTTCAAGCTGTTACACACTCAAAAATTAACAGCAATATTTTGGGTTATTTAGCCTATAATGACAATAAAAATTAATTAATTTTCAAAGCCAACTTTTCATCATGTTAATTCAAATAAAAAATTAGCAAGCTTACAAAGTGCTGGGAACTAAATATTTAGCTTAGTTACTGAGAAGTTGATGATCTGAGCAGATATAGGTCACTGATCTTGTGGTAATTTCATGTTTTATGAGGATCATCACCTAACATGTTCTTGTGTCTTTCCTGTTTTGAAGAGAGGCTAAGATATTTGATATTTGAGGAAAGATGCAGAGAAGCTTGGGAATGTGTGTTACGTAAAGGCCAGGGAGCGGACAGAGAGCGACGTGCATCAACACACCCACCGTCATTGTTTTCCCTGGAGGCCCATCGCTCTCTGGCCGCTGGCGATGCCGTGTCAGGACACAACGCTGTCCCACTTCCCAGAGTCCAAAACACGTCACAGCCGTCCACACGCCGCCGCACCAACACCAGGCCGCCACCATCATTTCTGCTGCTGCAGAAAACTTTGTCACAACTTAATCTGGTTAGAAGGTGTTGGAGTGATGCTGAGGGAGTATAGATGCCCTCAGACTGTGTGTGTGTGTGTGTGTGTCTGTTAGAAACAGAACGGTTCTCAGCATCATGCAGAGAGCCGTACAGAGATAATGGCGTCCGTTGTTCTGGGTCACAAGATTGGTGCTGGTCGGACCTGAATGAGCGCATTATGGCCGCCGCCTGCGCTCACTTCCAACCCGCTGACACTGATCTCACTGAGCGCGCTCCAACACACACCACGCTGCTGCTAATGTGACCACAGGACGGCTCTGGACTAAAACACACTCTGAGTATCTGTTACAGCCCAGCCAGGGCCGGCCAGAGCCTTTTTGGGGCCCAAAGTAGATTGTCATTCTGGGCCCCCATTCGCCTTTACCAACATGCTTTATCATTTCTACACTACTCTGTATGTTTAACATCCCTACCACAATTAGCATCCTTTGTAATTAGCTTACATCATGCCAGTGTTATCATAGCTTTTAACATGACTATTAAATTTAACTTTATGAGAGCAGCAAATGAAAAAAAAAAAGATTTTGAGATGCAGAATATTAAGTGTGTGATTTTATTTTAGTTATTTATAAGTAACATCAGCTGATAAACATTAAATTTACAGTCAGTTAACAAGTTTGACATGTTATACGGGATTAATTTATCATATGTGTATAAACTATAAAAACATTTTAGACATTTTTGTTTTAATAGCATTTAGTTTGTACTATCCAATGTTATTTTCAATATATATATTTTATTATGCTAGCTGGTGCTCTTTGGAGCCCCCTGGTGGTCCAGATATTTAACTTGCATATATCTTGGGCCGGTCCGATCCCAGCTATCAGGAATCTATCAGCCTCTGTTACTGAATTTTTCTGTTCATGAAGCAGCTCAATCAAATCGGATCAATGAAAAAGAGAAATTCTGGATAAATGTTTTCATGTGTGAGGATAGAACAGCCAGTCGATCAGATGTCCAGAGTGTATTTAAAGTAAAAGGTGTGTGTGTGTGTGTGTGTGTGTGTGTGTGTGTGTGTGTGTGTGTGTGTGTCCAGGTAATGAGTCTGGTGTCGTACTTTGGGCCGTTGATCACTGCAGGGATTTTTTCAGCTACTTTGTCTTCAGCTTTAGCTTCACTGGTCAGCGCACCCAAAGTCTTCCAGGTCAGATGAAAAAATTTTTATTTGATTCACAATTTAAGTTTTTTGTATTTTTTCTTTTACCTTTTTTAATATGTATATTTTATCTGATTTTATTGTTTTATTAGAAATTAATTCAGGTTTTCATGGTGTCTAATATTTTATTTACATTTTGTGTTGTTTTATGTTTATTATAATTTTGCTCCATCTAATTTTTTTTGGTCCCGTTTTACTTTCTTTTATTTTTTGTTTAAACTATTCAACGGAAAATATTTCACATTTACATTTTGTATATATTTTTTGTATTTCACTTAATTTCCGTTCTCTTAAATTTTCCATTTCTGTCTGCTTTATATTATATTATCATATTATTAATGTTAATGCCGCCATTTCCCTGTAGCTTTGTGGGGCAGTTTGACCTTTAAGAATTAGTCTTTTATTTGATTATTTAATGACAATTAAAGCATAAAAATGGAGCAAATCAGGTGCAAAAGAGCCATTCTGTCATCCTAATTTCCATTTTTTCTTTTCATATTTTGTTTCTTTCTTAAATAAATGAGTAATGTGAATAAAACTCGAAGGCCCAGATGTATTTTCTAACAGCAGCTGTTGGCTCTCCAGGCTCTCTGTAAGGACAACATCTATCCTGGTCTGGGGATTTTTGCGAAAGGTTACGGTAAAAACAACGAGCCTCTGCGCGGATACGTCCTGACCTTCTGCATCGGCCTCGCCTTCATCCTCATCGGTGGGCAGCTGAGCTTCATCCTCTCAGATAAAAACAGAATAAATATCTAAACACAAAGCTAACGAATCTGTTTGTGTCCGACCAGCCGAACTGAACATCATCGCTCCCATCATCTCCAACTTCTTCCTGGCCTCTTATGCGCTCATCAACTTCTCTGTCTTCCATGCCTCCCTGGCCAACTCTCCAGGTTAAATCCATAAAATCAAACTTTATTCCTGCAGAAATCGCTCTGGTGTGCTGATTCCCTATTTCTCCACAGGGTGGCGCCCTAGCTTCAAGTACTACAACATGTGGGTTTCTCTGGCTGGGGCCGTCCTGTGCTGCGTTGTGATGTTTGTCATCAACTGGTGGGCCGCCCTCGTCACGCTGCTCATCATCCTCGCCCTCTACATCTACGTCGGATACAAGAAACCAGGTGAGAAGGAGGCAAAACCACAGAAGAAGAACTTAAATATTCACCATCAGTGGGAACATCTCTGAAAAAATACACCAAAACCTCTAAAATCTTCTAAAAATGTCTTAATAACCCCAAAAATAATATAAAATCTCAACATATCAGGCATTTTAGAGGTTGGTTGAATGAAACACGGCATGGATTTGTTTTTAAAAGATGTCAAATTTAATATATTTTAGTTTAGTTTAACTCACATTTATCCATCCATCCCAGAAGCCAGAGGTTTGCATGTGTATGGAGGGCCAAAAGGGACAAATTTAAATGAACAAATACATTATTAAATTATTAAATGAATGTAACATGAAATAGCTACATTAAATATAATACAATATGTAATCAAATCATTAAAATGCAATCTTATAATAGCAGACGTAGATAACTAATTAAAAGTTAATTTAATTATTAAATGCTTTCTGTTCCTGCAGTGTCACCATGACGCTACTAAACCTTAACCACAGATAAATTGTCTAAATTGATTCTTAAGGGTTCTGTGTTTGTTCAAATTGTGACATTTTTGTGTAAATGTGTTTAATTCTGCAATATTAAGCCTAGAAGTGTCTCAGTGCTGCCCTCTTAGGGTTAAACAGTGGCTACTGCAGTTGATTTTTCCTGCTGGTTAAAGTCTAAATCCAGGCTGAAATCGGTTCTTTTAGCCCTGCATCTACTTTTTAAAAATTTAATTCATCACTGATATTTTACCTTGTATTCCATTTGTTTTCTGATTTTTGTGTTTTTACCCTGTAGATGTGAACTGGGGTTCATCCACTCAGGCTCTGATCTATAACCAGGCTCTGACCCACTGCCTCAACCTGTCCAGTGTCGAGGACCACGTCAAAAACTTCAGGTCTTCCTCAGAAACTTTGCAGATTCTCACCAGAAGCGTGGCTGTTTTCTCCTTGATGCGTTCTCTTTCTTTCCTTTTTCAGGCCGCAGTGTTTGGTTCTGGCCGGTTACCCAAACTCCCGCCCGGCGCTGCTGCAGTTGGTTCATTCGTTCACCAAGAACGTCAGCCTCATGGTCTGCGGTCACGTCAGGACGGTGCGAACTGCACTCAGCGTCCTGCGGGAATGTTTCATGCAACAGTTTCTCCAACCGTGTCTCCGTTTCCTCCTCCAGGTTTCCCGGCGGCCAAACTTCAAGGATCTTTCCCAGGACTACGTTCGGTGTCGACGCTGGCTGATTAAAAAACGGATCAAGGCTTTTTATTCTCCGGTTTTTGCAGACAACCTGAGGCACGGGGCGCAGTTACTCCTCCAGGTACAAAGACTGCTCTCAGATCTGATATGTGAATTAAAACCCGTTAAATTAAATTAAAAGATTCTCCATGGTGACTTCTTTGCTCCAGGCGGTTGGTTTGGGTCGTCTGAAGCCCAACACGCTGGTCATGGGTTTCAAAACCAACTGGAGCGACGGAAACATGAGAGACCTGGAGAATTACATCAACACAATACAGTGAGGGCTGAAATTTAACAATTTATATGTTGTAGCTTTAAGAACATCAGAAATATCCGCCCATTCATTCATTGCCCTGATCCTAATCGAGGTCCAAACAGGAAACACGGTTCCTCCAGAAAGTTCTGGGTCTCACCAATTTCCCTGAAAACCTCCAAAGAAAACATCCCAATCATTTACCTGAGTCAACTTACTCCCTTTGTATGGAGCGATTTTAGTGCCAAGATTAAGACTACTGGGCACCAGTGGTGGAAACTTCCTTGTTGCAGGAAGCTACAGCTACGCCAAAGATAGATATTGATCTGATTAATGATCGACCAGCACCGCCAAATGAGAAGGAGAATACTGGCTAGCATTAGCTTTGGAGAGGCTAACTAGCTTTCCTAGGCTGGTCATCTACTGCATTATCTACTTCTTATGCTGTCCATTAGCATGATAAGCTAGTGTTAGCCTTGGATAGCCTTCTTCCTAGACAAATTTCTCCTACAGGAAACTAATAAAGTATCTTATCTTTATATGTAAACATTAGCCTTTCATATGCTAACATCAGCCGTGGACAGGCTAGCATCTAGCAGGCTAATCTGGTCACCTGCATCTTGTACATCAAAGAAAAATGGTAGCTATCTATAAGCGTCATACGTTAGCGCGACGTTTCTGAACTCCCTGAATATTTTAGTCTCTGTTCCAGATCTGCTGATTTCATCGTCTTCTCTGTCCATGAATCTTTTGTGACACAAAGTTTTGTTGTAAAACGTTGCAGTGATGCGTTTGACCTGCAGTTTGGCGTGGTGATCCTCAGGCTGATGGATGGTCTGGACATCTCTCACATTCCAGGACAAGGTACCTCCGTGTTTTTACTGTAAATATGTCAGTTTTCAACGTCGTTTTCTCCAAATTCATATCCTCAGTTCTTCTTTCTTGCTTTTCCAAGCAAATGAAACATAAAAAGAACCAGAAACGTCTTCCTGAACTTCATTCTAATGCAGTTCTAAGTTTTAGGAAATGTCAGAAACAAAGGTGTTTTAATCTGTAGATGAGCTGCTGTCGCCCAGTGAGAAACCGCCAAAGGAAAGCAAAGATGTTCTGATTTCCGTCGGTCCGGCTAAAGACTCGGACTCAGATTCCTGTCCATCCAAAACCCACAGCAACCAGAGCAGCCCGCTCATCATCAGAGGTAGAGGAAAACCTGAACTGCTGCTTTTAATCACCGATTATCACATTTAGATGTTAAATATTTTACTCTGCAGCTACAGAGACCAAAAGTCCTCTGAGTCTGACTGACCAGCGCCTGCTGGAGAGCAGCCAGATGTTCAAGAAGAAACAGGGGAAGGGAACCATCGACGTCTGGTGGCTGTTTGACGACGGAGGTCAGATTTTAAAATGTATTCCACCAAACTTATGAACCCACATTCAGACAGAACCAGTTCTGTTTAGCATTTCACTGCGTGTTACTGAACCGTTCAGATGTTTCTTTAATCCTTTTAATACCAGGAATCAGAGAAGAACAGAGGAAATCCTGTTAAAGTGAAAACAAACCTGTTTTCTTGTGTTTTCCTCAGGTCTGACTCTGCTGATCCCCTACCTGCTGACCAACAGGAGCAAATGGGCCGACTGCAGGATCCGGGTCTTCATTGGTGGAAAGATCAACCGGATCGACCACGACCGCCGAGCGTGAGTCTCCGTCTGCTGTTTTCTGTCCAGCCGAGTCCAGACGGCAGGATTTCTGTCCCGATCGCTCCAATCTGCCACTTCGTCTCTGCAGGATGGCCACGCTGCTCAGCAGGTTCAGAATCGACTTCTCTGACATCAACGTTCTCGGAGACATCAACGTGAAACCCAAAAAACACAAGTAAGACTAAAGCCTTCTGCCTCTCCTCCGGTTGACAGACAGCTAAACCTGCTGGGGTTCAGTCTCTGGTTCAATGGAAACACAACTGGTAAACTGGTATGAAACCAAGAGCTCAGTAATAGAAAATATTAAATCTAAATCAAAACACCTGGTGAGGGAAACTATGCAGTCTCAGCCTGTTCCATATCAATTAAAAACTAATAAATCTCAGCAAAACTTTTCCTTTTTGACACCAAATGTAGCTCAAGTTTTGCAGCTAACTGTGTTGTAAATCCATAATTTAGAGATATTTCCAACAGTGTTTTTGCTGTGACAGTAAGCTGAGCTTTAAGGAGCTGATCGAGCCGTACCGGCTGAAGGAGGACGACATGGAGCAGGAGGCTGCAGAGAGGCTGAAGGCCCAGGAGCCCTGGAGGATCACCGACAACGAGCTGGAGCTCTACAAAGCCAAGGTTCTCTCTTCTCACTCACACCGACCCTGATAAAACCTGAACTCATTAGTGAAACAAAGATGAATTTATGACTTCTCCTCCAGACCAACCGTCAGATCCGACTGAACGAGCTGCTGAAGGAACACTCCAGCAGCGCCAAGCTAATCGTGGTGTAAGGACTCCTTCAGCTTCCTATGAGAGAAACCAACCCATTTATTCCACTTGTTACAATAAACCTGATATTACCTAACACAGCGCAAAGCTAACGCACCAATCATAAACATTAGTTCTGCTAATGCTAAGGTGCTACACCAACAATATATTTAGCGGGCGCTAATGCTAAAGTGCTAACTTTAATTCATGTTATATCTGAACGTGAGCTACAACCTTTGAGCACCAATTTAATTTTTACATTTTCAAACTTGCTAAAATGCTAAAAAATAAATTAGATCAGCTATTAGCACATTAGTGGAATTTTATTAAAGCTTACAATACAGCCAAGTAAATTAGTGCTTTACGGTTTCTCTTCAAAAGCTAATTTAGTAGAAACTAAAGCGCTAAATGTAAACTTTGCTGCACTATTAACGAAACTTTTAAAAAGTATAACTAATCGAATGTTTTTTAAAATTAGCAAAAATGCTGAAGCGTTAAATGAAAGATTAGCTCAAATTCACTTTAACCTTCAACCAAAAGCTTATAATGCAGTCAAGTAAATTAGCGCCTTGGAATTTCTCAGGACAAACTAATTTAGTCTATTAGCTCATTAGCTAAAGTTTGCAAAACAGCAAAGTATTTTATCTGTAAAAATGTATTTAGGGGAAGCTAAGTGCGCTACATGTTTTCAAAGTTATATTTTTGGGATATTTTAATCTTAAATTTCTCTAATATAAATGATTATTTGTGTGTGTGTGTGTGTGTGTGAGCAGAAGCATGCCGTTGGCCAGGAAGGGCACCGTGTCTAGCGCCCTCTACATGTGCTGGTTGGAAACGCTGTCCAAAGACCTTCCTCCGCTGCTGCTGGTCCGAGGAAACCACCAGAGTGTCCTCACCTTCTACTCATAACACACACACCAACACCGGCATGGTGTGTGTCACCGTTTATTTATTTCACATTTACATCTGCACAGAAACAGAAACATGATCAGACTCCAGGTTTTTGAAGGTTTCCTCCCGTCGCGTCATTTGTTCTCATTAACTTCTCTAATATGAAGCTGTTTATATGTTTATTGGTTCCAACTGATTGAAGACATTTTAATTAATTATGGTCAACATTTAATTTAATGTGTTCAAATCCAGGTGTTCAGTTAAGTTTTATTCCTCTGGGTTTTCATGTTGCCAAACATTGTTTTTCTTTTGTAATAATTTTGTAGGTGATTTTAATAAAATATTAACTAAACAGAAATTTGGTAGTTTTTTTTTATATCCGGTTCTGAGGTTTCATACAGACAGAAAAACATCAATTGTTCACATCTTGCTGCAATATAATAATACAATAAAGCTAATGGCTTCCCAGCAGAGGTGTGACCAAGTCACTGTGTTGCAAGTCTCAAGTAATCCTCAAGTCTTTGTCCTCAAGTCCGAGTCAAGTCTCAAGCAAAGACAGGCAAAAGTCGAGTCAAGTCAGGAACCTTTCATTTCAAGTCGTTTTTATTTTATTTTATTTTTATAATTTGCAATTATACATAAAATTCAAATAATAGACCATTTGTTCGTTTTAAAATATGTATTTATCTCAAATGATAGAACATGTGTAGCTGAACACAAATGTAGCCCAGTGATAAACTGAGGTTATGGTAGTTACTATTTGTTAAGGTTAATTTTACATAGTTCAAAATAAGATACAAGTATATTAAAAGTAAATTACTGTTTACTCAAACATACATTGGTGAACAACTAAGTGTTTAGTATTCTTCTTTCTGAAAGAAATACATTGGTATTTTCCTTCACCTTAATAGTTGAATAATATAAAGGTCACTATTGAGTAATTATCTTATTTGATGATTAAAACTATTGTTTGTTAGTGAGCTATTGTGTAAATATTGTAACTGAAAGAAGCAGTGTGACGTAAGCTGCACTGCGCATTCTCTGATCTCACCATTTTCATTGGCAGTGGGGACAGTTTGTCCGGTGCGGGATGGGGATTGGTGGAGAGGAGGAGAAGGCGGGAGCAAGGGAGAGAGTGGTAAGGGTGGAGAACGGAGGCGGACGAGGAGAAAAAAAAGACAATAACAAAAGAGGAATAAATAAGAAAGAGAAGAGAGGCGAAAAGGAGAGACAAAGGGACAACAGGACGAGAGAGCACGGAAGTCGGGAGAAGTTGAAGGAGTTCAGTTGACGCTGGAGGGACCAGCCAAGAGGGGACCGGAGCAAGTGGTCGCGACGGACTTCGGGCTAAGCTAAGTGGGCTAACGCTTTAGCGCCACGGTCCTGCGGCAGCCGTTGAGCCGCTGCGAAGTTGAGAGGAGGGAGGCATCTCAGCGTTTCCTATGTTTTCCCCGAATTGCACCGCTCTCAAATTGTTTCTTTCCTTCGTCCTCCCTCTGGGATTTCAACGTCTACTCCTCGTTGGTCACAGGCCTGCACCGTTGGGTTTTCTTGGGTTTTTCCCATTTCTCCACCACCATTTGAAGGTCGTGAGTAGAACTGACTGTTCAGGACGATATATTAGCTTGGACATTGCTTGTGAACATTAAGTGTTTAGTGGGCCTGCCTTATGTGCTGCCTTATGTGAAAAGTATATGTTGTTTTCCATTTTTTTTTGTTTTGTTTTCCTAACACTTAAAAGTATTCACAGCTTACAGTTCAATGGTGATTAACAGTGAGGGTTCCCTGTCACAGTAGTTAATAAAGTGAAGCTGAGTAATTTTGCCTGAATTTCTATTTCTCTGGGTCATATTTGTTACAAACCAGGTCAGTGGTATTACCTACATAATGGGGTACCTCATTGATATCGAACCCAAGCACCCACCATTTTAGTTTTTTCTCATAGAGTGGTTTAAGGTGCTACACAAAGTATAAAAAACATTTTTAAATTGGACCACTTTATTGCCCAGTTCTGTTAAACTTGATATTCAATAAAAAAAGAGGAAAATGCTGACATTTCCACAGCACAATACAAAGAACCATAACAGCAGTTTTTTTCCTCTTTTCTCTGACCTGTCAAAACAATATATTGTCAATATAATTTCCCAACGTAGATGTCTTCAAATACACCAACCATCCTTAGATGATACTAGACCCGGCTCATCATCATGATGGGACAGAGAGACTCTGTTCCCTGTGTTCAGGTCCAGAATCTGCTTTCTGTTCCGGAGCCCCGCTCACTATCCACCGGCTTCCTGAGCTAACACGGTGCACATTATTTGTGGAGGCATTTGAAGGACCGGATTTATACGGTGGCCGACAGGTGCAAATGCGCAGCAAAAGAGAAAACATGCAAACAAACAAAAAACACGCGCACAAATTAAATGCGGCAAGCAAAAAGCGAATGAAATGCAGCAAACAAAAAGAGAGACGCAAACAAAAAAGAAGACACCCCCGAATGAAATGCAGCAAACAAAAAGAGACGCAAACAAAAAAGAAGACACCCCCGAATGAAATGCAGCAAACAAAAAGTGTTGAAAACGGAAGTGCTCCAGACCACTAGGGGGAGTCAAAGAAAATAGTATTCATTTCTATGGGACCAGATGCAAGATTCAGAGAAAGAAATTTGAAAGAAAGTAAAGGTACGTATTACTATATTTATTTTCAGATACGCCGTCTTTTATAATATTATAGAATAACAGAATAATTTATGGGTAGCGTGATAGACTTTGTGTCAGTCATACCGTTCTGGGCTCGGTCTCGACTCTTTGACTCCCCCTAGTGGTCTGGAGCACTTCCGTTTTCAACACTTTTTGTTTGCTGCATTTCATTCGGGGGTGTCTTCTTTTTTGTTTGCGTCTCTCTTTTTGTTTGCTGCATTTCATTCGGGGGTGTCTTCTTTTTTGTTTGCGTCTCTCTTTTTGTTTGCTGCATTTAATTTGTGCGCGTGTTTTTTGTTTGTTTGCATGTTTTCTCTTTTGCTGCGCATTTGCACCTGTCGGCCACCGTAGATTTATGGTAAATAATCACCAATTTAACCCGGAGTACACATGCTAACACGAAGTTAGCTAAAGTCAGCTATCTTACAGCAAAAGAAAAGCGCCACCTACCGATCTTTGTGAAGCTTCAAATGCCGGACAAAGTTGGACGTCGTGGCATCTCCATCCGATATTCTCTTCTTGCATGTTTTACAAGTTGCAGTTCGGTTTTTAGTCGAAAGTTCATAACCTACGTAGCCAAAAGAAATTACTCGCGGAAGCATATTCGAGCGGTTATTTCGTATTTCGTTCCCTGAGCTCTGTAGCTTAGCCGCGTTTTTTTAAACGTCCAAATCCTGTTAATTTGATTGGTTGTGCTGCAGCTACGTACACATACATACATAAGGAGAGAGGAAAACCATAGTGACGGTCTGCGCATATTGATACGGAATGAGTGACATTAATTAATGACGCCACTTTATAAATAATGTGTTTTAAATTTTAAGACTGAGTAAAAAATATCAAGTCTTTTCAAGTAAACAGCTTCAAGTCGAGTCAAGTCCCAAGTCAATGGCATGAAAGTCAAAGTCAAGTCCGAGTCTGAGCATTTTTTCAAGTTAAGTCTCAAGTCGTGATTTTAACAACTCGAGTCTGACTCGAGTCCAAGTCATGTGACTCGAGTCCCCACCTCTGCTTCCCAGCATGCAGCCCTGCAGGTTCTTAAAGGGACATGCTCCCATTTCTCCAGCTGAAACTATGAAAAATATAAATTAAATGAAAAATATCCCGTATCCTTTGTGGTGTGTGTATGTAGCACCAAAAGGGACTAAATTAAATAAATATATCATGAAATAAAAATGTTTTAAAAACCCATTAAATAATGTACAGTAATATATATTTAAATCTTTTTGTAAAAATAATTAATAAAAAATTCATATAATTATTTTCTTCCATATATTTTTAAATAAATAGAAGAAAATAATATGTATTTTATAATAATTTTGGGGGTCAGGCTGAAAAGTTTGGCAACATATTTTTATACTTTATATCTGAAACCAAAGTGAAATTATTTAGTTGTTCCTCAATCTTTGCCAGTGAAGCTGATTCTGATCAGACTGGTTCCAGATCTGAAGGAAGAAAGTCACATTTTCTGGAAAACCAGAAAAAACATTTTAACAGCTGTAAAAATTAAGACTTTCAGAAAGATAACAGAACTAATCAAATTCACAACACATCAAAACTATGAAGCTGGATACTGGGGGATACGGCTTTAAGGGGAGAAGAAAAGATAAGAAAAAAAATTTTAAAATTACAAGACATGAAAAACTCTGAACTACTACAGTGCGGGCAGCACCTGAACGCCTCACAGTTCCTGTGTTGTCCTTTGAACGCAGCTCGTCGCCGTTGATCCAACAGCTGAAAGGTGAAGCAGGACGCGGCGAACAAGGTGAGCAGAAGCCGCGTTACGATCATCTTCTGCCTGTAAGTGAAACTGCAGGCGGTTATTTCCCGGAGTTAAAGTCCCGGTGAACCGTGAACCGTAACCCGGCTGTAGTTTCTGTGTCCAGGCGGTTAATGAACCAGAGGAATCGGTAAAATATCTGTGAGGTTTTTAACTTCCAGGAGCGAAGCATGAAGAGTCAGCAGGAAGTGATTCCTGGCGTGTTAAAGCTGGAAGTCCGCCCGCTTTTTATAAAACAGTTTGATTTATAACACAGTGGGATCCGGTGGGCGGGGCTTCGATGTGATTGACGGCCCTCTGGTCCAATAGGAGAGGGAGAAAATATTTAAAGGCCCAGAGGACTTCCGGCTTTTGACTGAACTTAAGTTTATCTCAAATTATCTCATTTATTTTCCTTTGTGTTCTGTATGACTGAAACTAAAGTAGATAAATAACAAACAGAGTTATATACTTCTTTAACTCTGATGATTCTGGCTTACAAAATGAAAACTAAATAAAGGTTAAATTATAAGATCAAACAAAAATGTAGGAATTTTAATAAATAAATGTAATTTTATGGCCTTCACCTTAGACACTGAGGTCTACGATGAAGACTGCAGTGACTGACCTGCTTCACCAAGAGAGTAACACAAACGTTTTATTTTATTTAGCGGGAGGTAAATATTTAGTAAATAAGCTAAATGTTATTGCAATAAGTTTTCAGACATTCAGTTTGAAAACTTAAGCTTCATAGCTAAAAAAGCTAAATATTCTCTCTGGAAATTTACTTTGGAGTGAAACATTTAGCTTGCTAACAAAATATTTAGTTAGAGTTAAATATTTAGTTTACTCACTAAATATCTAATTGGAGCTAAATATTTAGTTGAAAAACTAAATAGTGGGAGTTAAATGTTCAGTCTTAAAACTAAATATTTAGTTTGGAGAAATGATTTGCTAATTTACTGAGAAGCATCTGCATTTCAAATTCCACAGAAACCCAATAAGTTACCGAAGATAACTGATAAATAAAGTTGTTAGTAAGATTAGTGCAGCTGGTTTACGTTTAACGGAAGATTATTTGGTTTTTCCAGATGACGAGTTTGCAGCTGAGCGCCAAAGAGGAAATGTTGGAGACGTTTCTGGACGCTGCAGCAAGAGGAGACCTGTCCCAGGTGTCCACCCTTCTGTCCAACACCCCTTCACTCATCAACCAGACGGGACACAGCGGCTGGACGGCGCTGATGCTAGCAGCTCGTAACGGCCACCACCATGTGGCGGAGAAGCTGCTGCTGTTCGGGTAAAACGCTGCTCCTTCGTCTGCAACAATTATGATTAGAGACGCACCGATCCACGTTTTACACTTCCGATACCGATACCGATATCTGAGGGTTAGCATCAACCGATACCGACAACAGCTGAATGACTTTAAATGTTTCTTTTTTTTAAAAACACAGACATAAATGTACTGAATTATAAATGTATTTGATGCACCAATGCAGCTCACTGAAATACACCAATAGCTTCAAAACCGATTAAAACAACGTTAATTTGTTCAGTCAGAGCAATTAGAATTTTAACAGCAAACGTAAAATAAATAATAAAGAAACAAACTGACAGAAACAACATGTTGACCAACTTGATAAAACTTAAAAATAAACTGCAACAAATCGTCTTTCAAACGGTTCAGAAAGTTCAGTTAGGAAATCTAAACATGATGTAAAATAAATAATAAAGCATGATGTCACTCACAGCACAAAGTATAGAACTAGATTGAATAGATCTGCCCTTATGGATCACCGATACCAATCTGGAATTTTTTTCAGTAATGGAGAGATAAAGATATTAATATCTGATCAGTGCGTCTCTAATTATGATTCACTATTCAGGTGATACAGAAATACAGAACTGGGTCAAACTCAAAAAGTTTAACTCTAATCAACATTTAAAATGCTGTAAACTTTCACTGATTTTGATTTCTGAATCTAATCTGTTTTTGTTTTTTTTTGTCATTCAGTTGTGACAAGTTCTCAGTGAACAGTTCATCACAGACCGCCTACGATATCGCCACGTTCTGGGGTCACAGACACATCGCCGGCCTGCTGGGCCGCGCGGCCGACGGCTGCGGGCGAATCCTGCCCGGCGCCGACCTCCACCCGCACGAAAACTACTTCAGCAGAGAGACGCTGGACCGGCAGAGCGGGAGGAGAACCGATAAGGTCTGGTTAGAGGCCAAACAGAGCGACTCGGAGACCGTCTACCTCCTGTTCTCCAACCTCAGCCCCATGGTCAGAACGCAGCAGCAGGACGGCAGTGAAGCGGTACGACCCTGAGGCTAACGCCGCATCGACGGGTTGATCGGGTCAAAATACGACGCTGCAGAAGGTCACCATAAGGATCTAACATACACTGCATTAAAGGTTCATCAAAGTAATACAAGTAGAAACAAAGATTTCTATTTTTGACGGATGAAATCAACTAAAACATATTAGTATGAGTAGATTGAGCAAGCTAACGCTAACATTAGCATGCTAAAGAAAACTTTTATAGTGAACCTTTGATTTTAATTTTGCTCAAAATCCTGAAACACAACAAGTCCTGTAATGGCATAAAGAAATTTACTTTACTTTCACAGTCTTATATTAATAAATTAAAAAGTAAGATGTTGCACTTTTAGCTTAATATAATAAATATTTCTTTTGTTTCATTGTTTTGATTTCATTTTAAAAAAAGGTCTATAACCGCCACTGGCACACAGTTAATTGTTTTAGCTTTCAAACTTGTTGAAAATGTTCAAATGTAACAGATTTTCTCTTGACTTTCTTTCCTTTGCGTCAAATAAATGGATTCTTAAACTAAATTAAAATAAGTCTAAATACTAGCACTAGCTAGCAAGCCCTGATGTTAGCATGCTATAGCTAGTTTTCTCATCCTCAGTCACATCTGATGTGTTTTAGTGTTTGTTCAGGGAACACAGAGGTAATTTAGTGCAGATAAGTATGAAGTACAACTGAATTAGCATTTAAAGCAGCTGGTTGGAAAATCTGTTGAGTTTGGGTCAGAAATTTGAATCCAACATGTTGAGATTCATCTCAGCTATTTATTTAACCTTTTGTGGCTCCTCCTGCAGCAGGGGGACATGAAACTGTGCCTGTTCAGGTTTGAGGAAGTGAAGGATCTCCTGCAGAAACCTTCAACCGTGACGATCTTCCTCGGAATAGAGAAGACGAAGAGCCCTTCCTCTTCCTCCTCCTCTGAGAAAGCAGAGAGTCTCTCTGAGCCTCCGGTTTGGTTCGCCATCAACACAGACGAAGACGCTGCTGCCCTCCTGGAGCGCTGCAGAGAAAAGAACTGTTCATTCCCAAGAAGTCCCAACAGAGACCTGCTGAAGCTGAGCGAGGAAGAGGCAGGTCAGGAGCTTTCTTCTTCTTCTTCTGTGGTTTTCCTGCCGGTTCTTCCTGAGCGGTGATGCTTCCCTCTGTGCGGCTCCAGGCGTCGTGGCGCAGGCCCGGTCGGTGCTGGCCTGGCACAGCCGCTACAGCTTCTGCCCGACGTGTGGCGGCGCCACCAAGATGGAGGAGGGCGGCTACAAGCGGAGCTGTCTGAACTCTGAGTGCCGCAGCCTGCAGGGCGTCCACAACACATGCTACCCAAGAGTCGGTACGAATCTGCCGCTCTGCTCCTCAAACACCAACATCAGCAGGAAAGTTTAGACAAAGCTGCAAAGAAACAGCAAGAAGATAGTTAAATGACAAGCACCAAAAAGGTGAAGTTCTTATGTAATTCCCAATTTTTCAGCTGTCGCCTTCAGTTACTATAAAATGCTAAATGTATCAAATATGATTTAAAAGAAATTTGACTTCATAACACCTTGAAATTGGGCCTCTGTCTCTTTAAAAACTCCTGCTCTTTCTGAAGCTCCGCCTTCAGGACGTCGTTCCAACATGGCTACTCTATTAACCCTTTAACGTTTTTTTCCTGCGTTGATCTGAGAAGCAGCTCCTTAATAACCTCAGCAGGTGTTTGCTAATTGCTGCTGGCTAGTCTGAAGGAGCTGAGTGGAGGAGGAGCTGTGCCTCGAAGGCGGAGCTAGGTTCTCCCAGGTGTTTTGCACAGCTGAATGGTTGGCATGGAGACTAAAGTATTTCTCAGACATTCATTAAAGAATCAAGTTTTTGATGAGGGAATAACATTATAACGTGATGGAAAATCAGAAATGTGGTTTCTATGATACTGCCCCTTTAACAGTGAGCGATCGTAGTTATAATGAAGAGTTAATGTTCAAACTAAACAGAGCAGGACCCTGAACACATCCCTGTGGGGCTCCATCAGCAAGTCAGATAATACATGAAAAAATTCGTAATATTATAAGTCAAGCAACAATAGTTGCATAATGAGAATAAAGTAATAAAACTTCAGTAAAGTCAAAATAATACAAAAATAAAGTGGTAATAATATGACAGTCATAAAAATATGAAAATAACGTCGTACAACAATAAAGTCAAAATAATACCAGAATGAAGTCTTTGGTTGGCTGAACTGAGGTTCACTTGTTCACCACTAGGGGGAGCGCTTGAACACCACCGATCAGAACTGGATCCATTTATCTGATCTTCAATGAAAATACCTTTAAAATTGTCCAAGTTTAAAATGTTAATCTAATTACAACATGTGAAATTTCCAGGTAAACACTGAACAAAACTTAAAATACAGTTTAAATAAGTTATCTTTAACTTTTTAAAAAATCTTTTTATGTAAATTTATTTCTGATCACAGATGAACATGGATGTTTGTCAACCTGATTTCAGACCCAGTGGTCATCATGCTGGTGATCCACCCTGATGGAAACCAGTGTCTGCTGGGCAGGAAGAAGGTTTTCCCCGTCAGGATGTTTTCCTGTCTCGCCGGATTTGTGGAGCCTGGTGAGCTGACAGCACACACACACACACACACACACACACACACACACACACACATCCTGGCCTGAAAAGCCGCCGGCCGCGGTCTGAGCGGGTCTCCATGGCTGCAGGGGAGACGCTGGAGGAGGCGGTGAGGAGGGAGACGGAGGAGGAGAGCGGCGTGACGGTGGGCCCGGTCCAGTACGTCTCCTGCCAGCCGTGGCCCATGCCCTCCAACCTCATGATCGGCTGCCTCGCCGTCGCCGTGTCCACCGACATCAAGGTGGACGAGAAGGAGATCGAGGAGGCGCGGTGGTTTCCACGGCAACAGGTCAGCAATAAATAATCCTGACGACATTAAGAGACGTTATTTTAGGCCTGTTGCAGTAACTAATTTTACTGGATGATAAATTGTCCCAGAAGTTATTCATTAATTATAATATTGTTGTTTTGAGATAATATAATGAAAGGAGTTCATCCTCTCAAAGATCGATAAAGTTTAAACTCTGATAAACATTTAACACTGTAACTGGAAAACATTTTAAATATCCAAACAAAACAACAAGTAAAAAGAATTATGAAAACAAAATTGTCCTTTAAAAGGTTTAGTTGAGACCAAAACACCAGACTGAAGACTTTTGTCATCCAGTTTTTGGTAGAAAGAAAGAAAAACAAATCAATTAAGAGGAAATTATTGAGTTTGTTTTGGTTTATTATGGGATGAATTTATTTATTACCAGTTTTACCCATTTTAAAAAGCCAGTATCATGTAAAGTCAACCTTTTCTATCTTTCCATCTTGTTATAAAATGTTTCACCTCATCAGAAACAAACATGGAGTGTTGCTTTGACTCTTTCATGCATGAGAAATCCTGTAATCTCCATGGCAACCATTCAGCTGTAAAACACCTGGCTGGACCCCGCCAACAAGTTCATGGCTTGTTTTTGAGCCATGAACTTGTTGGTGTTTTTGGATCAGCTTCAGGCTCAGCGGGTTCAGTTCAGTTCATCTTCCTCTGACAGCAGAATCAGCCGCTGCAGGCAGAAGGTCTCAGCTCTCAGCAGGGTTTCTCATTCACCCTCACAAACACAAACACAAAACTGAGTTTTCATCTTCTGTTTCTAGGTCATCGATTCTTTATTCAGAGGAGACCGCTCAGTGTTCGTCATCCCGCCCAGGCAGACAATCGCCCATCAGCTGGTCAGACACTGGATCTGCATGAACTCCAACCTCTGATACGAAACGTTCAGGATTCGATCTGCTGCTGAAATGTTCAAATGGACCAAACATCTGATTTTAAATGAAACACAACAACTGCTGGGCTCTATAGACTCATCTCCACCTGGCGCTTCAGGTTTTACTTTTTATTTCCTGGTTCATGAAGAGAAACAAACATTTACACAAAGCTGCAACACAAAGAGAAACCACAGAGGAAGAAATCTGCTAGCGTAGGTTTTTGGAGATTGGAGAATAACAGATCATCGTCATCAGCAAAAAAAAGTCATTTTTCCAGGGAAGTAAACTTTAGCAAGTTTTGCAAAAATGTTTAATAAATTCCCTGACTTACCTTGACTAACATAACTGGATAGGAGAAACAGTTAAAAGAAAATAATTAAATCTTTTTGGTCCTTTTGGTTCATAAAACTGTTTTTATTAATGTCAAACGTTTTTACTGATTAATTTTTCCCACATCAAATTTAAACCAGTGCTGCACATGTTGGATCTCTAAACAAATAAAAGATCTCAAATGAATACTTTTCTTTTATAAGTTGCCATTTCAGATGTTTTTATTTTTATATTCATAACGAAGGTTCAGTAACTCATTAAAGCAGTTTCCTGTTTGTGTTGTCATGGACTTTTCAGCCACTAGGGGTCAGTGTTCCCCCTCTGAGTTAATGCAGGACTGATACTGAAGGTTCTGATCCAGCTGCTGGTTCTGCTCTGAAGCAGCCGTTTGTTAAATACTCGACCTCAGGGACCGGTTTGAGCGGTCCAGTCACCGGTTCCGGTTGCTCCAGGAAGTCCGTCAGGAGTTCTGGAAACCGAAACGTGAAAGCCTGATGATGATGATGATAGGGTGGATAAACATCTTCCTCGTTCTGAGGAGAGCAGCCGCTCTCTTCCTGTTCCTGCAGCAGAGGAACTTCGGTTCCTCCGATCTCCGACGTAAAAACTGACTGAAGAGAGAGCAGCTGCTGCTCTGTGATTGGCCGAACGTCCCACTCGTGTCCTGTGATTGGTTTGGTACCAGTAATGTGCACAGTGTCCAGTTTGACTGAGAGGCTGCTGATTGGTGGCAGAGACGTCTCCTTATGCAGATCTTTGGGGCGGACCAGGATCAGATGCTTCTGTCCTAAAATGTCCGTCACCTGGAAGTCGGCCACGTCCAGGAAGTTCCTCTCCGCACATTTCTGAGAAAAACAACAGAAACACTCAGATGATGAAGATGTTTTGTTCCTGCAGTTTGGCTGATTTTTAAATGTTTTGCTTTCGATCAATGAAAACTTCTCATTTGTTATAACCTTACATTTTTAGTTGCTTTAACAGAAAGTGAAAAGCTGTGAAGTTTATTGCTGTATTATTTTTTTCTTCATTATTTTATTTCTCCAGTTGTAGCGCAATGTGTACTCTAGTTAACGTGTAACTAACCGCATAGCTCCGCCCCCAAACTAATTTAGAAAAATCCTACCAAAGTGGGCGGAGCAAAGACACAGAGGGGCATGGCCAAGTGTCCATGTTGCCCCCAAACACCATTTTATTTTTGGCTCCAGTTGTTTGCAGAACCTAGCTAATTTGTCAATTTTTTTACTGCATATAGCTTGGATTGTAAAATCTTTTATTGGAGGAAGAACTCTTCCCCAAACAGAAACGAAATGAAAGAATAACAGTCAGATCACCTTCAGGTTCGGGTTCAGCAGCCACTGGCCTGCCGTGCTTTTTCTAGGGCTGGAGATCATCGGGAAGAAGTACGACTTGTATCTGCACAGAGACGCCATTTATAGTCAGAATCAAAAATATACAAACATGAAGACATGATCTCTACAAGCAAAATGTCTAAGAGATAAAGTCACAGGAAATCCTGAGGAAAGCTGAATTATCTTATCGCCTTCACATCTGAACTTCCTCTCAGTAAAGTGAAAAATAACAAAATAAACCATCAAAGTTCACTGAGGATCTTTAAGAAACGCCTGAAACTAATAATCAGAATCAAAAATGGTTTAGCAAGAAGAAACTTTTACATTTTAGAAACTGGTGATAAATATGTTTTAGATACTAAAAATTAATAAATAATATAACATAAACTACATTTCAACATATTAAACAGAAGCAACAGACGGACGGAGCAGCATTATCAGATGTCATGTTCGTCTCCAGTAACTCACAGAGTTCTGGAGAGGACGGAGATGATCGTCACCATGACGACCAGGAGCAGCAGAGAAATCACCATGGCAACCGCTGGAACTTCATCTGAGGAGAGACAATCCCAGAATATCAAACCGGCTCCAACAACTTCATCCTCTGAGACTCAGATGCTGGTTTAGTTTGACAGATCGCAGATTACATGTTGCTGCAATAACATGCTGTCACCAGCAGGTGGCGCATGAAGAGCAGGCCAATCAGCAATGAGGAATGTCGGATTCCCCTCAAACTAAAGACAGTCACCATAAACAGTCCAAACTCCAACCAACCAGGAGTTCCTCCCTGCTCAGATCAACTCGTTGCTTTTTAATTTCACACGATTAAAAACAACAAGCTGGTGTCTCTTTCATTTGAGTTTCGGGGCTGAACAGCTCACCATAATGAGTGGCCACAGGGATGATGATTCTGGAAACATTGTCAGCCAATAGGAGCAGAGAATACTCAGTGCTGGGAGTCAGGTTGGAGAAGGTGTGCTGCTGCTGGTCCGGCCACAAAGACAGAGCTGGAAAACAGATTATAGACCTGATGGCTGTTCACAGGTGAAAGAAACAAACATTTGTTTTTATTTCCTTCCAAGCAGCCAAACCTGGATAATCAAGCTAATTTGGGTGAAGCTAATTAACAGTGGTGGACACCTCTAACTAAAAATGTAGCTGTGCTAACTCAAAAGCACTAATCATAAATATTAGTTATGCTAATGCTAAATCCCGATACCAACATAGTATTTAGTGGTAGCTAACGCTAAAGCGCTATACCAACATTGGGCTCTCAAAAAAATTCATAACTGTGAATTTATGAATGTATTAGTTTAACTAACACCCCTAGTTGTTGTTCATATAAGTGCTGTATTCTTCTGTATAATTTATTTGTTTTACTCAATGTTCACTAAAAAAGAGAAAATGAGATGAAACAGAACTGCTGTGGAAACAGACTTCTACATTTGAGCATGAATATAACCAGAATTTCTAACTGGCAATGACAAAACGTCAACAGAGATGTTGAACTTTATTTAGCCAGAAAAACGATTCAAAGTTAGCTAAGATGCTAAAGCGAAAAATTAGCTCTGCTACTAGCGGTTGCCACCAAAACTGATAGTATTGGCTGCTTGTGTCTCAGCTTCACTAAACTTTAAATACACGATACTAACATGCTTCAGGTGAAAACAGACGTTGTGTGTCGGCGTCTCTCCTCAGCATCACTCGGTATTGGTCAACTCTGATTGGTCCGGGCTTCCTTTGCCACGCCCACACGACGGTCACCGTGGTTTTAGTGACGCTGACGACCTTCAGACTGACAACCTCCATCAGGGCTGAGAGAAAACGCAGAAGAAAATCACCCAGAGGTCATGCTTCTCTTCATCCTCTTCGTTAAAAACAGTGGTTGCCATGGTTACCTCCATATTGCAGACTGCCGGCCAGAGACCGAGGAGGTCCACACTGCTGGTTATAGACGGGGAACACACTGACCAGGTACAACTCATCAGGGTCAACACCTGGAGACACAAACAGGGTCAGAAGCTCTGAACAAGATGGAAAAAAGAAACAACACAAAAGTACAAACAAAGTTTTCCAAAGAGATTTTAAGAAGCAGCTGCAGCTCAGACACTTGTGTTGGTTTGGAAATTTTAACTAAATTAACTAAATTCAGCAAAAAAAAAATTAAGAATATTACAGGAAATTAGGGCTGGACAATAATGCATTTCATGATAGATGTATTATCAATAATCAATAGATAACGCATCTATAAAGTATTCAATATATAGAATATTCACCTAACTCTGATCCACAAGCGCACGGCATTCTGGGAGATGTAGGCAGAGGAAAGACTCACAGCTACGCAAGATTTGGTGGCATCAACTAACTCACTCACTCTTTGGTTACCTAGCAACTCACTCACTCTTTGGCTACCTAGCAACTCACTCACTCTTTGGTTACCTAGCAACTCACTCACTCTTTGGTTACCTAGCAACTCACTCACTCTTTGGCTACCTAGCAACAACCTGTTGAGTAACTTGCGCAGCAGCAGTTCCATGTTTCGCTAACGAGCCTCATAACTTCTTAAAAACAGAAGAACATGGAGGGAAACTGGATAAAACAGGAAACGTCACCAGCAGTTTGACAGTATTTCTGATATTTAAAAGCAAAAAGCAAAAAAAAAATTCTTAATTATTGATATCGACTGATATGAATCACTTAATTTCTTCAGGCCTAAAAATTACATGTGGAGTACAACAAGGTTCAATTCTTGGACCACTCCTATCTAATATCTATGAGCTCTCATAAGTAATAATATTAGTTACCATAACTATGCAGATTTACATGACGATGTCACCAGGTGACCTTTGAACCATCCAATCACTGAACAGATGCTTAGAACAGATAAATGTATGGATGTGCCAAAACTGAGTTATCTTTGTTATAAATCTAGAGTTATAAATCTAGAGCTGTAGATCTAGTTTCAGTGCACAGCTTCTGGTATTACTGCTGGAAACCAGAGATCAGGTTGAACCTTCAGAGTCACATAAAGACAGTTACAAAGTCGGCCTTCTGTCACCTGAAGAACATTTCCAGGATTAGAAACACCTGATTAAAGTTGCCTTAGATTTATAATAATAGGAAAAATAGATAGTATTTTTTAGAATTATGAACTATAAACATGTCAGGTGACCTGTGATGACAGCAGAGGAACTGGAACCGTTGACTCTGACCCATCGGCTGCTGGACGGGTTCTCTTCTGAGCGCCACTGAACGACAACATGGCCGCCAGGCGGAGCGGTGGCGGTCGTCCACCGGACCTGCAGCTCTTCGTTTTCAGGATAACCGCTGGAAATCCACAAGTTCCTCACAGAGAGTCGAGCTGCAGGAGGAAGAAAGTTTCACGGAAAATGAAACGGTTAGAGAACCCACTAATGAACGAACACGTTTTAAAAAATCTTCTCATTTTAAAGTATTTAAAGTAAAGTATTGAAGTTTGTCAGCTTGTCAGTTTTTGATTCAGAGGTTTTTCAAACAACCCTTGATAATTTAACCCATCTGATGTGACAGGAAGTCGTTTTATCCAACATCTGGTCACTTCCTCTCTGAATTCTCAGTTTCTCCTCTGATAAGAAACTCAAACTCACTCAGGATGTTGCAAAACTGAAGCAACAGAAATTAAAACGTGACAATTTAAAAGATAATGGTCAACTTTCCTGTTTTGATGAGACAGGAGAAACGTTTTCGGTGTTTAATTTACAATGAACTGAATCCTCTGATCAGTCAAGCTGTGAAATACTCACAGTTCTGATCCTGTGTGTCGATCTGCAGTCGGGTTGCGGGTCCGAAACCAGCTGCGTTGAAGGCCCGAACTGTGGCGCTGTAGTTCCCCCCCTTCACCACCAGGAGGAAAGTCGTCTCGGTGACGTTTTGAACGTGTTCGTTTGGGTCGATGCGGACCTGGTACCCGAGGACCCGACCTGGATCAGAACCCTGAAATACAGAGAAAATATAGAACATGAGATTCTTCCACACGATTAAAATGTTTCTGTTACTTTTTGAATTATTAATCAACACGTTATGAATTATGAGGGTTGCAGGGTGGAGCAGTATGGAGCTAAATTATTGCCATAAAATTTGTTTAAAAATGTTTTACTGAAGTTTTAAAAAATAGCAAGGAGCTGAATTGTGATCAAGAAATGCGTTTAAAAAATTTTGAAACTGTTAAATTACAAAAATAACTGTATGGAGCAAAATTAGGCCCTTAAAATTTGTTTAATAATTTGAAAAAAGTAAGTGAATTTGAAACTGTAAAATCATGAAAAGGTAAATCTAATTATGTAAATACTTTGCCTGATATTAGCTAAAAGCTAATTTTTTATTTTGTGCTTTTAGTGCATTTAGGTCCTATCAAATTAATTTTTCAGTATATATTTAATATGTTCAACATCTGGTTCTTATCTGACAGCATGAATTGATTCGACAAGTTTTACCATCCAGATGAGATGAAGGAGGAGAGACTCTTCATCGCCTGTCTTCTCCACTCTGTAACACAACTCTGCAGGCCTGGAGGGAACTGGAGACATAACGGTTAAAAATGATGCCAACCCATCATTTCAGTTAATTAATATGAATAAATAGTTTGTACCTCTGTCCAGGGTTTGTACGGTCGTGTCTCCGCTCCTGTCGCTCCCAATCACAGACTCTGAAGTTTTGGCTGCAGAAACCAAATACAGATTTCATCAGTCAGTCGACTTTCTCAGGCGCAGAAACAGACGACAACACAACCAAACTATACTGTGACATTTATAGATATTAATGTGTGCACCAGTAAATGTTTAAATTCCACACAAAAAGAAATAAAAACACCTCAGGTTTACTTGTGTAAAAACAAGATGCGTCCTCTTTAGCACAAAACATTTTCACATGCATGAAAAGATTAGTGTGGGAACAGCGGGTTTAAAATGAGATAAGAGCATATTCTCACTTTGATAACACGTTCACGTCATTTAGTAACGTCTGAACACGATGCAGTGACACCTAGGCGGGATGTGGACTTGCAGAAGAGGAAGTTACTGAAGCAACTAAATACAGAAAATGTGAACAAAACAAGGTGTGGAATGGAAAAAAATGACATTTTCACAAGATGAAATTTGTAGATAAGATATTAGAACGGCAGACAAAACTAGACATGTAATTAAGTTGCAAAACTACGGTGGCCAACAAGTCCAAACGCATGAATGATGTAAACTCCAAAACACACAAAAAAACTAATGCAACAGAAAAATTCTGCAACCACAGGAAACAGAAGCAAAAGAGAAAATGCTCCTACCTGGGGAAAGAAAAGTGTGTTCAGTAGTTTAGAGAGACATTCTGAAAGATTGTCTGAAAGATTTAAAACCAGAGGAAATGTTTTAACCTGCATCCAACAGGAGCTGAGGCTGAGACCATTCGTCTGTCCCGGTCAGGTAACTCCGTATCCGGGCCGTCACACGGAGAGAACCCAGGAAGGCCGCAGGGTTGAAGATCCCCAGACAGGAATAGACTTCTGACCCGCTGAGGAAAGACACAAAGATGGCGGCGTGTTAGAGGCACTGTAGATAAAAAAGGAGTAAATTTCTGCTAAAATACTCAGAAATATTAGATTAAGCTCCGAAATTATTTGGAAAAAACAAGGAAGTTTTTAAGTTTCAGATATCAAAAATAAGGACATTTCTAGCAAACTTTTGAATCTGCCAGAAAAACATTGAAATTAATAAAAGAAATATTAGGAAAATTAGGAAAATCTGACCTTCAAAAGTGGAAAATCTGAAAGAAAAATTTTTTACATTTTGAGATTCTCAGAAATTAAAAAAAAAAAAAAAACAGCTAGGACATTTCTGATTTTGAAAAGTCCAAATTTGCTAGAAAAACTTAAATTTTGGTATTAATCTCAGAAATTTCTTAGAAAAACCTTGGAAGTTGTTTTTTTATTCACTTTTGAAACTCAGAAATTTCCTTGTTCTTTCTGAGATTAATCTCAAAATCTCTAAATGTCTTGGTGGAAATGTTCTCGTCCTTTTTATCCGCCCCGACCCGCCGCGGTGCAGAACCGGACGCGGTGGAGTGACTTCAGATCGTCTCACCTGGTGAAGACGAGCGAGACTCGACTCTCAGCCTGCTGGCTCCAGCTGCAGCTCACAGATCTGACTCCGTCTGCAGTCTGCTGGTAGTAACAGGACATGTTCAGCATCTCTGCAGAGGAGAATCAAAAACCTCCAGTCAAGTTCAACACCCGACACTTTCAACCGTCTCAGTTTGGTTTTCTGGACAAAATGTCACCTTTACCACCAGCTAGCAGCTAGCTGCTCTGAAACTTTACTTCCTGCCTGCACATTTACTGATTGTGCTCAAAGATTATCATCGAGAAGCAAAAAACATGGAAACTTCCCATCATCCAACAGTTACAGTCATAATCAACCAACTAGAATAAAGCCCATATTTCAGTTTAAATTGTAATATCCTAATATTTATCTTTTTTGGGTCTAAATTGGTCCTGAATTTAGACAGTTTATCCGCTAAATTCAGTTTGTCTCGTACCTTTTAGCAAATTGTGATATTGTTGTGTAAATTTGTTTAATTGTGCAACATTTAGTATGAAACCAGTGCTGCCCCCTGTGGGTTGAACGGTGGTACTGCAGTTGAATGTTTCTGTTGGTTCCAACAGTCCAGTTGGGTTGCCGTCTACATCACAGCCCCCCGTTTGCTATACAGCCATGTCAGAGACTGGCAGCAGGGTTTAGGAAAGGAAATGTTCAATGCTGTCGCCATGAAAGTTTCCAACAACAAAGGAACAAGTCGTCAGGTTTGTCACTCGTTGCTTTTGTGATAATAATAAAATCTCTAGAGGGTCTGAAAAGTCTCCAGGTTGGGCTGTTGTCCTGACAACAAGCCCACTTAGGCCCTCCCCTCATTCTCAAACTTGGCCACGCCCTTCGGGCTTTTTTATTTTTGGCCCCGCCCCTAAATCATCAGGGGGCGGAGCTACTCGGTTTTCTTTTCCCATTCAGTCACAGTCAACAAACTAGAATAAAAGCCCATGTGGCACACAGAGAACTCCATACGTTTGGAGGTAAAACATTTATTTAAAAAGCCAATAAATTGGGGCGTGCTGTGGTGGCACAGGGGGTTAGCACGCCCCACGTTTGGAGGCCTTAGTCGTCCGGGAGACCGGGAGTCGTCGCGGGTTCGACTCCTGGTCTGCCTACTGTCCAAAAAAAATGCGAGCCACTAGCGCCGCAAAATCTCTTCGGAGAAAAAAAAGCCAATAAATTGCCAAATATAGTTTATAATGAAACATAAATAATTCTGAACTCTAAAGATTCAAGTCTGGATCTAAAGTAGCGCCCCTGGAGGAACCTTGAGGTATTACATCATAATTTCAGACCTTTAAAAATATTAATAAAACATAAAGTGTGGTAAAATGCAATTTCATCAGATTTTTAAGGCTTTTGTCTAATATTTCAAAGTGTTTCCATGAATGTGTCTCACTCTGTGAAGGTGAAGGCGGCGGAGGTTTGCAGTCTCTCTGGTTGGTGACACAGATCCGGTTGTTTCCCTCACATGGTCTCAGCTCAAAGTGTCTCACTGTGATTTCTACCATAGAAAAACACAAACAGATCCTTAAACTGCTATAATTTAATATACACAACTTATTTTAAATAAATATTTACTTTATAAAATTTTTAAAGAATCTAAATTTTAGCTCTACGTTTTTGGTTCTAAAATCAAGAAAAACAATTTGAAGAAAATTTTTTTATAAAAAAATAAAAATAAACAAAGTATTGCCATAAAACAGTTCAATCAAAGACATAAATAATAATTAAGAAAATTAAAAAAATATAGAAGCAAAAATACAAACAAACTACAAAGACTAAAACAAAAACAAACAAACCATAAAACTCAGAAACAGCAAAAGTTGATATTTAAGAAAAAATAATTTAAAGAAAAGCATAAAGTTTCCAACATACTGACAAGAAAAAAATGTTTAATGTGTTTTGGAAATCCAATTGTTATTCTATATAAATACAAAAATGTTACTTTATCATTTTATGAGAAAAGTAGTTAGATGTAAGTAAAGAATACATTAAGAATTATATTTCAGCATATAAATATTATACTGCCAGTAATAAGGGAAATTACAAATGTATTTATAGTATTACAAATATTAAAACAGTACATTTTAGTTTTAGTAATTCATAAAAAAAGTGTAAAAATACACTGCAAAAACTAAACCTTACTAAGTATCTGGTCTATTTTCTACTGGAAATATTTTAGTAGACTTGAAGTTTATTAAGATTCACTTAGTGATTCCTTTATACATAAAGTACTAGTATAGTAAATTAGTGCAAACTTAAAAAGTGACCTGAATTAGTATTAAATCGGTTTGTTTTCTACATCGAACACTTTTATACTCAAACTCGTGAATTTAATGAAACGAGTTTTGGGTTCAGACAGGTGGGACTCACATCTGACTGAACTTTGAACGGATCAATGAAAAAACAAGGTTACCGATCGATCGGATGTGGAAAATGTTTCAAAACGTTTCTGAAAATGAAAAACGCTCAGAAGAATTAAAGTTGAATAAAAGCTGGATCTGCCTCAGATGTTTCCCTCCATGGTGGAGCTGTGAGCCAAACTCACCGAAGCAGAATCCACCGAGGCGAATCACCAGCATCCAGATGAGAAAGAGCCGCTCCAGAGAGCAGCGGTCCATTTCAGCAGAACAGAACCAGCAGGAGGAACCTCAGGATTTTTATATTAATCTCAGAAATTTCTTAACCTCAAGAAACATCAAGAAACATCAGGAAACATCAGGAGACATCCAGCTGCTGTCTGCTGCAGCCCTGAACCCGAAGGACTCGCCTCTGAGGCCGAGCAGGAAGCGACTCCGTTCAGCGGCTCGATGCGTCACACTGAGGCTTTCACTTCCTCTCCATCATCATCATCATCATCATCATCATGGGAGCTGGTTTTTACTCAGTAGAGATAAAAACAATTTCATTTCTTCATTGTTGGATGTAAACACAAACAAAATCACCAAGTTAAATAAAGAGTGGTTTCTGTAAGTAAAAAACATTTAAGTTCAAAATTACTTTAATAATTAGAATTATAAGAAAATTTTTTTTGAGAATTAAGTCATAATATAATTTTATGACTATTTTCACAATTCCAGAAGTAAAACATTTATTCACCCAATTTAAAATGTTTGAAACTAGTCATTAAATAATGAGAATAAATTCATAGTATTATAATTTCATGTCTTTTTCACAATTAATTCCAAAAATTTACTGCAACTCATATCATCCAGTTTTCTTCAAACAGTTGTTGCTGTTGGCTGTAGGAAGTAAAGATCTCCTGTAGCAGTCTGTATCACAGTGGTCCTGAAGAAGCCTCTGACTGAAGAGGATGCTCAGGGTTGTCCATTTGTTTGATTTTAAGACGAATCCTTCACAAATCACACATTTCTTTTTATAGGAGGTCATTTTCTTTTGTCACATTTAAACCAGAATCTTTTGGGTTTCTGTCGTCATCCGTTCATCTTTATAAACTCTGATTCAGTTAAAGCCAGAAGTATTCACACCCGGCTGGGTTATGATAGTTTTAAGTTTTCATTTTCTCCAGTTTGAATTAGTTTTTACTAGTCATTAGTTAAATATCGTTTAGTTTTAATGTAGTTTTTATTAGTTACAGTTTGGTTTTTCATACTTTGGTTAATTTTTAGGTGCAAAAGTCAAAAAGGTCAAATTTGCAGATGGCTGACATAAACTGCTTGTGTGTGGAGGAAAACAAAAAAATCTTTCACTTCAGTTTGAAAGGCTAATAAACAAATTTTTTAGCACAAAAACAAAGGATATTATATAAACACATACATATAGTTCCAGTTAGTTAAAGGTTTTCCTCATTAATTACTGTTTTCATTTATTTCAGTTAAAAATGTTTGATCAGTTTTTGTTATTTTTAGTTAACCATAATAACCTTTATTCACACCTTCAGCACATTGATTTAAATGTTCATTCAGGTTTGGTTCTGAAAGATGAACAATAGAAAAAGGAGTTTCAGTTGGAACATTTTTTTGCAGTCACCCAAATTTTTTACTTTTCTTGAATAATCCTCATTAGCATCAAATCCTTCTATCTACAGGTCACCTCAGGTGTTTAGATGGTTGGAAAGCCTCTGTGCCATCGCCCTAATCTTCAGCTCCCTCCTCAGATTCAGGCCAGGACTCCGGCGGGGTCTGGGGTATGAATATTTATGAGCTGAACTGGTTCTCTACTGCAGGAGAAATAAAACTCCAAAAACCATGAAATTAACAAACTCATCAGTTCCACTTTTAATCTCCATTTTTGCTCCAAAACAAAATTTCTGCAAGTTTTGTTTCATATAAAATGAAAAAACAAAACAAAACAAAATTACAAAAACTTTTACAAACATTCGAAAACACAAAAGAAGCAGGAGAGAGAAATTCTGTACAGACGGACCGGTGGGCCCACACGGAGGGGGAACGTTTTCACTGCGACACACTGAGGCTGCTGCTGCTGCCACCTGCTGGCAGAAAGTCAAACTGCAGAATTAAACATTTCCGTTTGATCGGATGATTTCCCACATCGGCAGCCGCCCCGCTTCCTTTACGATGAACATTATGACCTTTAAAACATTTCAACTTCCTGATTTTAATCAATTCCAGCAGGAAATGAATGTTTTCTAAAAACACGATGTCCAGACGGTTCCGGTTCTGATTTGGTTCTAGAAACCTTCATTAAGTGCTTCCTGTGAACCCAAAGACTGGACAGCAGGAGAACTCACTGAGCTGCACCGCCCAGGGTTCTGCCTCGGTTCTGAGGAGCCGGATCCGACCATTCGCTCACCGTTTCCATGGAAACAACTCATGAAATTCATGATTGAAAATCCCGGATCGGGTCGGAGGGAAAGAAAACACAGGTAAAAAAAAAAAGACAAAAAAAGAGGCGAAATCAAAGGGAAAAGTGGAGAAAGAAGCAAAATGGTGGGTTCTGAAGAGGTTCTGAAGAGGTCCGGTGGATTCTGAAGAGGTCCGGTGGGTTCTGGAGAGGTTCTGAAGAGGCCCAGAGTCCAAACAGAGGCAGACATGTTTGAAGAAACTCCCAGAAAACCCCTCGGTACTGACTCCCAGCGGCTCCAGGCCAAACCGGGCTGAGCGGGACCAAACCTGAGCGGGTCCGGTCTGCATGTGTGTTAGTGTGTGTGTATCCGGGTCGGGCCGGGTGTTATTTGGGGCGGAGCAGCTCCAGCTGGTCCTGGTACTCTGTGAAAAGTCTCTGAAAGCGCAGATTCTCTCCGATGACGGGCAGAACCTCCTGCAGCAGCTCGCGTTTGTGCAGACCCTAAAAACAGCGACACAGGAAGAGACACGAACACAGAACAAGTAGATAAGGTCAGGAAAAAGTTTTGAAAAAGAGAAAAACAAAGATTTCTCTTAAAGAAATGCGGACGCAGCCCGTCGCTGATGCTGGATAAATTCATCCAGTCGCCAAACCTTATTGGCAGCAGCAGCGATTTATTCAGCCAGACTTCTAACCAAACAGAAACTGAAAATAAAGTTCTGTTACCAAAGTTGTTGGTTGCCAGGATGAAGCAGCAGATTTGTGGACCGGACCCAGAAGTTCTTTACAGAGTTCCCGGAGCCGGTACTCAGAACCTGGACGGAGGAGAAGGAATAATAATCTGTCAGATTAATAATCTGTACTAAATTCATAACGTCTCTCTGCTTCCCGACTCCAGCTGCAGTTTTCACTCTGATCATTTCCTGTCAACCGTCAGGTCAGCAGAGAGGAGCTTCAGATCTTCCCTTCACAACATGTAGAGGTCAAAGGTCAGGAAAAGGGCAGCAAACACCTCCACCTGTTGAGGCTTTTCTCAACCTGCTGCCAGCGTATTTACACCGATTCAACATCTTCTTCCTGTTTTCATAAATATACATTTACTACAAACTTAATTTTATTTCCTTTTTATATATTTAAAATCTCATCATTTCCAGGAGTAAACAATAAAAGTAACAAAGGTGAGAATAATGGATCGATGCACGATCAAACCAACGGATTCTGGTTGATCAGAGTAAAGAAAATGAACATGGCGGCCCGTGTTGGTTGAACAAATCACTGAGAAAGAGTAAGTGTTGGTTCTGTTTGCTCAGCCTCGGGTCAGAGCGAACAGAACCCGGTAGTGGCGCTCGGTACCTTCGTTGACCAGGAAGCGGGCGTAGATGAGCAGCCAGTAGCGGTACTCCTGCGCCGACTGCAGCGTCAGCGCAGACGCCAGCTGGTTCTCCAGGAAGGCCAGCGTCATGCTCTGCTGCAGGTGATGCGGCGTGGAGGACAGGCGGGACGCCAGCCGCCCGGCGCTGCGGGGGGGACAGGAAGCGTTAGCTGGCACGCCGCGGCAGGAGGCGGAGCTTAGACAGGAAGACCTACTTCAAGTTGCGTCCCTGAACGACGGCCAGCGGCCCCGACGACGCGGCGGCGTCCTGCGACGGGAGGCAGCTCCTAAAGTCGGCGCACTGGACCAGAGAGTCTCCTTTGTCCGCAATCAGCGTCCTGCAGGAGACACAGCGTCATTAACCGGAGATTTACCGGGTCAGCCGGTCCGGTCCGGGTCTCACCATGTCTCCAGAGACACGCTGAAGCAGAAGGACTTCCCGTTGGACAGTCCGATGATCGGGACGCCCTGCTGGGTCAGCAGGGACAGGGACACCGTCGTCTCAGCGCCTGTGGACACAAACAGGAAGACGTTCAGTCAGAAGAGAGACGTCCTGATGGACGTTTCATCGGGACAATCAGAACTACACATCCACTTCATTCAGTCACTGAACTTTTGGTTGGTGAAGATTTAAACTTTCCACCAATGAACTCGTTGGGTTTCCATAGTTCAGAGTGATGTCATCACGCCCAGGGCGACCATCTTGTTTGACACGTTTTCAGCTTCTATTTATTTGGACATTGAATTCAGGTCAACTCTGTGAAGCAAAGTTACTGCCAGGATAAGGTTGAGTTATTTCTAATTACCAAAGTAAAGTTGTAATATTAATAGAATAAAGTTGCAGGGTTTCCCTCGGTGTATTATAGGCCTGGCGGCCCGCCATGCTTTACACGCCTCACCGCCAGGCTAAACCTTTCTTGTTTATGTTTTCAGGAAAAAATAATAAATAAAAAAACACTATTTTTTATTTTTGAGCCAGACTGAAACCAGCTATCACACTTGCCTCGTAGTCAAACTTCATGCTGGGTTTATATTATTTTATTATAATTTTTAGTATTATTTTTCTGGTTACGAAGCATCAAACCGTATCAAATGTTTTGTCCACTTAGTCAGTCAGAGTTAAGATCTGAGAAACTGGACCAACCAAAACAGTTTCTGTGTCCCCTTGTTGAAAACAGACAGAAATGTTAGAGCCACTAAAGCCACATTAGCAGAATTAAATTAAATCTCAGTGCAGCGGATTTAACTCATCCTGCAGGGCCGGTCCCAGGCTGCATGAGGCCTGGAGCAGAATCTGACCCAGGGGCCCCTTTAGCTGCTAAAAACATTAGCACAGCTAACAGCTTCTGTGTCAGATTTAATCTGGAAGAGAGGGAGTAGATTAACTGGCCAACCCAACAAGTTATAACTGCAGTTTACTAATTTGTATTTGTGAACAAACGGCTCAAACTCAAAGATTAAACTCACAACATCAGATTGTTGCTATGGTAACAAATCAAAGTGAATATTGTTCTTTGAACTTTTACAAAGTATAATAACATTTAGACTCACCAGAGAAAATGGTCTGCAGAGATTCATTCTTCACCAGAGCCTTCTGCCTCTGCGCGTCCCTGCGCACACACACACACACACACACACACACACACACACACACACACACACTCCTTCAGTTTATCCAACATCAACCATCCACTTCCTGCTCTTCATGAGGAAAGCAGCTAATCAAACGTCAGTAGAAGTGTCTCAGTGTGCGGCGCTGACCAGACAGACAGCGTGGCTCCGGCGGTCAGCACCATGACGAAGTGGGCGGAGCAATGCAGGGCGGAGACGGGCGTGGCCAGCTGGATGGCGGGGAGGAGGCGTCGCCCGGAGCAGGAAAACACCGACAGCATCCTGTCGTCACAGGCGACGGCGAGGACGTCGCTGGAGGAGAGGAGGAAAAATTCAGCGGGTCTTCTTGGTTCTCTCAGCTGAGAGCCAACAGCGCCCCCTACCTGCTCCCCGCGGCGGCCAACACAGAGCTGGGCAGCAGCGTGTTCCAGTCCCGCCCGTCCCTGGAGCAACGTAGCTGGCTGAGCTTCGAACCGGCAACCACCGACACATCGTTCTCCACCTCCAGGAACACAGACGGATCCATGCTTACCTGAACACACACACACACACACACACACACACACCTTTAAACCGCCTGCTAGAGAACGGCTTTTAACAAAGATGGAGGTTAAATTAAACTACAGAGGTTTTACTAAAGCTGCTGATGAAAGGAGAAATGAGGAAATAGTGTTTTTATAGTTTTTTTCTGCTGACGTCTGACTTTACTAAATTCTAACATATTTACTTAAACATATCTTTATCTAAAACAAATATCTTTAGAATAAAACAAAGAAAGGAGATTAAATTTGAAGTATCAGATTATCCTCATTTATGTATCAAAGCCGAAAACTTTTATCACATATTAAACCTAAAAGAGGTTTAAAAAATTAAATACAAAAAAAAAACTTTGATGCTTTTATAGACCAAAAAGTGTTGCAGTTTTTAATAAACTGAATTAAAAAATACCTTCTTTATTTAACCTGTTGATCACCAATCAGAGCCAAATAAAACTAAATCTCTGATTACTACCTAAATATTTGTGCTTCGTTAATATTTTCATCTAATCAGAAATTTTTCTCTGGGATTTAAAAAATGTTGAGTCAAAGGAAACTACAAGCAGCTACCTGCAGGCTGAAGGTTTTCTGCGGACTCGGCGTTGGCAGCCGCAGAACGGCAGCCGCAGCTGGAGGAGCTGCCGCTCTGCTCGGCTCCCGCTCCAGAGGAAGAGGAGTTATCTGGAGGTCAAAGGTCAAACAGAGAGGTCAGGTTACAACGACGACTCCTCTGGTTTAAAGCTGCAGTATGTAACTTTCACAAAAATTGATTTTTACGTATTTGTTGAAGCTGCCACCAGTTTAATAAGAGAAAATAAAAATAAGGAGCTCCTCTGGGTTCTCTCAGTGCTAAATAAAAACAACCAATCAGAGCCAGGAGGCGGGCCTTAGTGTTGCTAATCCCTCCGTTTCCCTCTGCTACGCTACCGTTAGCATAGCTTGTCCTGACTGCTAAGCTAGTTAGCATAACCACAGATAAATGGTTTTCCTGTAACGGTAAGTTGTTTCTCCACCATCAGAATATTTAGCAGCACATACATGAGGTTGATTAACAGCATTAAGACCCTCCTCCTGGCTCTGATTTGTTGTTTTTGGTGACAGTTTTAACAAATATGTAAAAAACATTTTTTATAGACCCTAAGAGAGGTTTAAAAGGTCAGGTCCTGCAGCTTTAGCGTCAGCTTGACTCGTTACCTGGGTGAAGGGCTGAGGGATGGAGGCGGCCATCTTGTCCTTCCTGGGCCGTCCCTTCTTCCTCTTCTCCACCACCTCTCCTCCGTCCAGCAGCAGCTCGGGTTTCCTCTTGGCGAACGCCAGGTTCTTGTTGATGGCGGCCATCTTGTCTTCGCTGTCGCTGCTGGTTTCCTCTTTGGCTTTGGCGTCCTTCAGGGCGGAGACGCCGTCCTTCGGCCTGTTGGACGGACAGAACGGGTGAGACGGGTTTCGGACGCGTTTTCAGGATCCGTTCCCGGGGTCGCTCACCTCTCCAGAGGGGCGAGTCCGGCCGTGGACGAGATGGCCGACGGGATCCCCGGCGTGGCCTTTGACCTCTCTGTGAAGCGGGAGTCCAGGGCCTTCATCGGCTCGATCTTGGAGGCCGAGGTGAGCAGCAGGCCGGACTTCAGCCTGAAACCAGAGAAGAAGAAGAGTGAGTGCTGGAGGCTGGAACCGGACCAGAACCCCAGCGGCCAGACGGACCCGTCTTTGTCGTCCTCCAGGACTTTTGCGACGCCGGCGGCAGGAGGCGAGATGAGCAGCCCGTCCTGGTTGGGCCGGGCGCCCAGAGACGACGGCTGACCCGGGCTGGAGTCGGAGTTGAGCTGCGGAGCGATCTGATTGGACAAGGAGGAACCGGAGGGCAGGATGGGGGCGCTGTTGAAGAGAGCCGGGGAGAAATCCCTAAAGAGGAACCAGGACAGACTCAGTCTGATAAACCAAATAGATTTTTATGCTTTAATCCACATATAACCTCCGTTTAACGGAACTAAAAACGACTCTTAATGTTTAAATCAACATGTAATTCAGTGGGTTTGTGTGGATGAAGACTTTTCTTAGACCAACTACAACCAAGAAACTATTTAACCAGGAACAACAGGAACTGGGGACATGGTCATAAATCTGTTCCTGCTGTCTGGAGTTTCAAATATGAATAATTCTCAAAAATAGACAAAAACCCCAAAACTTTCTTTAATCGGCTGTAAATAATTAATAAAGCAGCTGGTCAAAACTTCCCGGTCAGTGAGTGAACCAGGAGGCAGCAGGTCCAGTTTATCAGCAACATGGCAGTTCAAAGTGCTTTTCATCATAAAAACATCACATAGGCAACAATTATGAAAAATGATTCACAGCTGAATGGTTGCCATGGAAATGAAAGATTTCTGGAAACATGCATGAAAGAATCAAGCAGGATGCACCAAATTATCGACGCTGATCTGCTTAATCCTGGGAGATCGGTGATCGGCTGACAGGAAGCCGATCTCATCTACTTCCTAAAAAAAGAGCAAATATCTTCTTCTGCTCTGCAGTGACGGCGGTTTGACTGACACACCACCCAGGTCATGTCTGCAGTTATCAATAGTCTCTCCACTGTTGCTGATTCAGCGACTTTCTTGCCATATTTAGCGAAGATTCAAACCAAAAACACTGGTGTCAGCCTAAATCAGTCAGCATGTCAGGCTTTTTAAAATTGGTGATAGGCCACAAACTGCAGTCGGTGCAGATCTAGATCAAAGCAGCAGGTGTGTTTTTAATGAGGGGAAACATCAGAACATAATGTGAAGCTCAGGAAGTTGATTTTAAGTGACGCTGCCCCATTAAAAACGGCTCACATCCCAATCTGCCGGTTTCCTCACCCCGTGTCCAGCTGAGCGATGCACAGCGGCGTGATCCGTCTCCTCCCGTCTGCCGTCCTCGTCTCGACCTGCTTCTTCAGGAGGTTCTGCAACACGGAGAACCATCAGAACCAGAACCTCCCAGCTGGTGCGGTCCGTTTATCCCGACTGGGCTCACCTTCCGGATGTCCTCCAGAGACTCGCCGTTCATCACGCTGTTGACCTTGGGGGCGGCGGCTTCGGGCCCGGCGGCAGCGGCGGCACCGGCGTTGTTCTGGGCCGAGTTCTGGCGCTCCTGCTGGTACTTGAGCATCTCTGGGTTCTCGATGATGGTGGTGGAGAGCTGGACCTCGGTGCTGGTGATGGCCAGGCTCTTCCCGTAGATGTTCTGGTGGATGGTGTTCTGACCGGCAGAGACAGACAGACGGACTGATTCAGAAAAACTAAAAGATTGAAACTCATGTTGGATGTTGGAATGTTTTGATCTGATCAAATGTTTTTGACTGGATCCAAATCAGCTGTTTGGACGTTTTTCTTTAAAATTATTTGTGTTTATGTGGCAGAAACTCAGCAGTTTTACTGGTTTCTGTGGAGCCGCTGGTGCTTTTCACACCGGATCCACCAGGGATCCACTGGGAATATTAAACAGTTTGCATTTATCTTTACAGGCTGAAGAGCCTCCTCCTCTGTGAGCCACAGTCACCAGCAGAAAGCCTCTTCCTGTCTGAGCGTTTAACTCTGAGACCTTCTGCGGTTTTTAGACACGGATTCAGTTTTACTTCCACAAATGAAAACCATTTCTCCCAGTAGAGGTTTGGTTACTGAACAGATGTTTCTCTGAATCCACTGCAAATATTCCCTCTTTGAATAAAATTAACTAAATATAAAGATCAAAATCAAAATAATATTAAAACAAACTGAAAATGAGATTCAAAGAGGGAATAAAATTAATATCATGTGAGGAAAAAACAGGAAGTAATTTCAAAAGTTTCAATTATACAAAAAATTACTGTTGTGTTTTTAATCTCAATCAAATGTTAAATTAATCAGAAATGATTAATCTGAACACTTTATCTGATGTTTTGTAACAGGAGCCAGAGCAGATGGCTGCAGCGTGTTTCACCTTCTCCTCCTCACTCAGAGGGTCTCCCAGCTCGTCCAGGGAAAAGTCCAGGTAGGCCACGGTGCCGTCCATGGAGCACACCAGCATCCCCAGACCGGTCAGGGTCCTAAAGGTCAACAGAAACACCTCAGAGTTCACTTCAGACCCGCGTCACAGACGTTCAGAACCTTTAACTCCGCAAAACTTTTTTCAAGGTAAGTTTTCAAACTTTAGAGAAAAAACTAAACAAATAAACTAAAAAGAAAGTAATTCACTATTACATGGCATCATTTATTACTGTTAATAAAGTCATGTGACTGTTTTACATTCTGCAGCAGGGACAAGCTAAACTAAAATAAAGTAACATGGGAAAAATGTTTAACATGTAATAATCTGCCAACTACTTTTTGATCAATATTAAGGAATTATTGACATAAAACAAACTCCTACATCTTCTTAAAAGTTACTTTTAAGTTAGTTTTGTCTTGTTTGAAGACATTTGGGAACTAGACTAAATGTTTGGTAAGATTTTGTGTTTTTGCAGTGCAGGAATAATAAATACTCATTACATCCAAACAAATCATGTTACAGTAAATGTTACTAAAAATGTTCTTGTTTTCTGGCATTTAGCAAACAGAAATACTTTTGATCATGATTGACGTAAAAGAAAACTTTAGTCTGATTTAATTTCAGATGGCAAAATAAAAATAAAAATCTGTCTTTTTGTCAGCTGTATGAAAACATCTGGTTTCAACTGTAAATAATATTTTTCAAATTTAGGCTTTTAATCAAACGTTAGATTGCTCTTTACTACAAAATTGTGCATTTTGAACAGTAAGCACTTTCCAAACCTTGAAAACCCCTCAATGAAATTCAAGAACTTTCAAGGATGATTTTGTCAAATTCTCACCAGGAAATATCCATAATCGATTTATCAAACAGGTCATGGATGACCACCAGAGGGCGCTTCAGTGAGGTGAGCTGAGGAGAGAAGGGATGCGTTAGGAAACGGGCTGGTTCTGGTTCTGGTTGGTGTGAGCGGCTGAGCGGGACCGACCCAGACGGAGAGCGAGCGGTCTTTGCTCCCCACGGCGCAGCAGCAGTACGGACAGCTGGGCTTCGGAGAGCTGCCGTTCTTCTGCTTCTTCTTGAAGATCTTTGGGTTGAATTTCTGCAAAACCAACAGAACCGCGTCGGTGGGCGGGTCGGACGGTAAAACCCGGGCTGGACGCGTCGCCGGAGCCTCCTTACCACCACGGTGACGGCTTTACGGTGGCCCACAAAGTCCATGTTGGTCTTCCAGCCGTCGCGCTCCACGATCTGGGCGGTGGGGCCCGAGTTGTTCATGGCGTGGGCCGACACCAGGTACTGGCCGTCCGGGGACCAGGACAGGCGCAGGACGTGGGTCGTCCCGCCGCACTGCAACACGAGTTTACAAAACACTTCAGTCAAAACAAAAGAGAATCATTTTTATAATAAATCAATAGAAATATGTATCACGATAGACACAACAAGCAATATGATTGATAAAATATTCAATAACTAGAATATTCACTGAACTGCAGTGTTGGTGGAATCAACTAACGCACTCATTCATCGGTTGCCTAGCAACTGAGGCCTTTTTGCTCAACTTATCAATACATCATAGGGCTGATCTGTTTATTATTGATTAATTGGATGGCAGAAGGTCATAATTTAAATTGGGTGAAGTTAAAAATGCCACTTGGTGTTTTAGTAGAGCAGGTTTAAGATAAAAGGATTTTTCTTTTTACCTTAAATACAAAATGTTTGTATTTTCTGTACAGTTTAGGTTTAATCACAGCTCTGACTGTGTTGTTCTTTTAGCAAATGGCTTTTTTGTCTTTTTATCCAGACGACTAATTGATTACTAAATTAGTCGACGATTATTTTAATACTCGATTAATCATTTCAGCTCCAAAATAAATCATATTTATGTTTTGTGAACAAACTTTGGCACATATGGTCACCATGTTGTTGTAAACTACAGAGTTCATAGAGCCGAGTCAACCGATTCACTTCAGCCTCATTTAAAGTTCCAGACAAAACATTAAAAACTTTTTGACTTGTAGTCCTGAAGACCCGGTAGTTTAATCCTGGTGGTTAGCGTTAGCTCAGCGCTGTGGATGTTGGGTAGTTTTAGAGAGCAGCAGCTGCAGCCTGAGCGCCGCACCTCGTTGAAGGGTTTGGTGATGTTCGCCTCCATCTGCCAGTCCACCGTCCTCCACACCTTCAGGCTGTGGTCGTCAGCCTGCGAGGCGATGTACTTCCCCACCGGGTCCCAGGTCAAACCTTTCACCAGGCCCGTGTGGCCGCGCAGGCAGGTCACCATCTCTGAGGAAACAGTGAACAGTTCGATTATATCACTGCACAAACCAAAGGCAGATTCCATCCAACATCTTTTCTGGGGAAATAAACATTTCAGTCGTGGTTCTGTGTGAAGTTCTGACTGTTGTGTCATTATTATCCATTTGAAAATTTACAAATAAAAACAGACTGACAGGGTTTTTTCATCTTTCAAAAATCAGTCAAAAATTATGGAAAACAAAAAGTCCAGTGCGACCTTTGGGTCGGAAACTGTGACCTTTTACAGACTAAGCTGCCTTGGAACTGGAAACCAGTTCATCTGCTGAATTTTACCAACTAGAACAATCAGAGGGATTGGAGTCAGATTCGTTCACAGAAGCGAGGAGTTGTTCTGCGATTCACTTGGATTCCTCCTGATTTATCGGTTCTTCCTGCAGTCAGGGTTCCAGTTTTCAGATTTGAGTTTTCTCCCACCTGGGAACTTGCGAGCATTCCAGATGACGATGGTGTTGTCGACGCTGCAGGACGCCAGCCACACGTCGTGAGGCGACCAAGCCACATCCATCACATCTGCAAACACAGCAGAACACTGAGCACCAGAAGCAGACGGATCCAACATGGCGGCCGGCGGCGGCGTACCTCCGGTGTGGTTCCTCAGGATGGTCACACACCTCCACTGCTCCACGTTGGCCAGCTTGCTGCTGGAGCCGAACACCGTGCTCGGGCCGATCAGCCTGCGGAGACAAACATGGAGTCTCAGACAGAACGGACCGTTTCTGAGAAACACGGCGGCGGTTTGTGGACCTACGCCGCTCTCTTCCACACCATCACCAGCTTGTCGTCTCCTCCTGAAGCCAGGCACAGCCCGTTGTTGGACCAGCGCACGCAGTTCACACAGGCTGCAGAGGAAACACACACACACACATTCACTCCAGGTTTAAAATTTTCTAACAGAAAAAAAAGTCACCAGATTTGTCACTAATCATCAAAGGGTCTGAAATGTTGCTGAATATAGCAACAAAGTCGCTAAGCTAGCATCAATGCGTTCCCTCTGCTGTTCCACTCTTGGCCACGCCCCTCAGTGGCTCCTGGCAAAAGTTACACTTTAAATGGCAAACTGACAATTTTGTTAATATTTATACATCCATTTAATTTGATGCCTGAAACCTGAATTCAAACTGGATCAGTGAACTAATCAACATCTTGACCAAAACCTTCAGGCTCCAGGGTTTTATCAGAGCAACTGATTGGTGATAAACACAGAGATGATGCAGAAATTCTGTGGATCATTTCCATTCAGACCGGAAACGATTTGCAGCATATTACAGTTCTGATTTTTACATAAACTCTGTTTTATGTGGCTATTTTTATGCTTCGGACCCACTTTTCACTGAAGGACCTTACAACCGTTAAAGTTCGGTCTAAAGAAATATAAAAATGCATCTCAGTCACAACACAAACAGAGCTGATACTTGATTGTTTACCCAAGTGATTGTCCATCTGACAGAGCATTTTGGGAATATTCTCATTCTTCTCGTCTTCCTCCCTGAGGACAGGCGCCATGTTCCAGATCATCACCTTCCCAGAATCCTCCCCTGCAAAACAAACATTTAAAATCAGTGATTTCCATCAGGAGAGTTTCCATTTTCACTCTGGAAAACATCATTAAACAATATTTACTTTGCAATTTTCATTTGAGTTGATTAAAAATCAGAGACAAAAAGAATCATCTTGTATTTCTTTCATTTCCTGTTAGATTCAAAGCTACCATCTCTATCAATGAACCTGCAGCACATTTATGATCCAATTATAGAAAATCATTGTTTATTTAATTAACTATTTTATTTGATAGGGACAGACTCAGAGTACATAAACAAACTGAATAAAAGAACAGTCCCAATCCAACTCGTCCCTCGATCGACTTTTCTACACAGTACGTCTAAAAACTACTGGCAAGTAAAATAGGAATAATAATAATGTAAAATAATAAAACATGATATTAAGAATGTATCCAAACTCATAAATGTAGAACAAAGAAATTAAAAACATGCCAATAAAAAGAAACATTATGCCTGGAGTGCTCTGTTTGACCGTTTGGTTTGTTTTTTGAACAAATTTAAGCCGGTTATATTCTTTAAATTTAATTATAATAAATTTATAGACTTTCACATTTAATTGTTGAAATAAAAAACAGACAGATGAGTTTATGATGACTGTAATTATTAGAAATAACATTTCCACAGAATGGAGCGCAGGACGACGTCTCACCTTGTCCACCTGTTGCAAATTTCGTCCCATCTGGATGAATATCGACTGAAAAAATGGGTTTGCCTGAAAAACACAAACGCTAACATGTCAACATTTGACTCAAATCATCTTTAATCCACAGTTAAAACTTGTTGTTGAAGCACAAACACAGGCAGCATCAGAAGAACATCCCAGCATTTTGTCTTAATGGAAATTTCCCAGATATTGTGTGATTTTAAACAGGTTTGTCGGCGAACGGGGACGAGCTGAAACCGGTTCCTCCTCTGCTCTCCAAGCTGCTCACGCCCGCTCTGCAATCTAGGACTTTCTTAGAAAGAAATCTGCTCCTGGTGAACCTTCTGGGTCGACTCCACCTCTGTCTCATAGATCTATATCTCTGTGTTAATGCACATTTACTCAGCTGTAACCTGAACAACCCTGTTAGTGTTTAGTTTTCCTCTAATAATGCTAATAGAAATGGATAAAAATGGAGTAGAAATGAGTGGTTTTATCCATTCATGAGTCAGTTTAGGTGCTGGTAATTTTCCAGGATGTTTAATCAAGCTGGAGCTGCAGGACAGTAATGAGCCCAGGAATGTGCAGCGTTAAAAGCATTTAAATGACAGAACAGGTGGAACAGAGGTGCAAAGTAAATACAGGTTAGATGTGGAAACACGATGTTCCTGCAGCTTTTCTAGTCTGTCACATTATTCTGTCTGCAATTATCCTGCATAAATTTGAAAGTTTTACATTTCCATCAGTATTTTCAGGTGTTTTCAAACCAAAACGGACGTTTGAGTTCATGTCCAGCTGCTGAACATCTGGACCAGCATACAGGATGACGATGGAGTCAGATTCAACCCTAAACACCTCGGCGTTTCTGACGACACGCTAGCAGAAATACTACATTTTTATGCTGCATACATGAAGCAAACCCCAAAGTTTTACTTTGTTCTTGGCAGAGAAATCAGAGAAAAGTGTTCGATCTAAAAAAAGAATAACTTAAACTAAAGTTATGAAACATCAAGAGCTTGAATGGTTATGAGATTCTCATGGCTTGATAACTGGCAGTAAAAAACCTGCAGAATCAAAGTTCAAAGTAGACACACTGCAGGATGAGATTCAATTCGTGAAAATTATTTTGAATAGCAAAAAAACAAAACAAACAGTGAAGCAACGAATAAATTTGGCTGTATTTAAAACCCTGTAATGTTGGGAAGAGACATAGCTTGACTTAATTTCAAACTACTGCGTGACCACAATCATAACAACCTTAAATATACTAACGAGAGATGCAATGTTTCAATTTATAATTCATACTTAGTTTAATATCGATTGACAGCAAAAACACAACTGAACATGAATTCAGACATTAAGAGGGAAAAACTGTGGCACAACAGTTCAACTGTTTGGAGCGTCAACAGTTATGTGGAAAAATAACCTCAAGTTTCTGCAGCTTATAATCTGATGTAAATATCAGTTATGAGCTGCAGAGACTGAATATGTGACCTGCGATATTGTAGCTGTTAACAGCCCTGCTCAGGTGTTCAGTTTAACCCGATACCTGCAGCCGCAGCTCCGCGTTCAGGCCGTTTCCTTCAGCGGTTAACTTTCCAAAGTAACAGCAGCTGGAAGCTTCCTCCAGCTCAGCCTGGAAACTGTCAGCAGTTTGAGAAAATGTCACTCGAAGCGGGAAAGATATTTATCAAAATGTCCAGTTTGACATATTAGCTGTGGACGTAGATAATTTTTTGGGTGGTTTGGCGTCGGGGCATCCGAGCTAGTCTGGGGGCTAACCAGCTAGCTGTGTTAGCTAATTTAAATCTATTCAACAGAGAGAATATGTGTCCTAAAATAAAAATTATGGGATGTTTTCATCCCATATTCTGGAATATTTGAGAACAGGAAAGTGAGTTAATAAAAAACAAGTGAGGACCACCATCATACCTCCTCAACTAGTTCCCCCCTCCGACAACAAAAGCACAACTTGGTCCAACAGATTCCTGCACAAGCAGCTTACCGTTGTGGCTCACCCAGCTCGGCTTCAGCAGCTTCATCTTCACCGGGACTTTTTGATTTCTCTGTTATCGGTATAAAAAAAATGGGGAAAAGCTCCCCGATCGGCGAGTTCAGGCGGTGAACTAACGCCAACCGCCCTCCCTTTGTTTCAAACTCCGTCCGTCACTTCGCTGTTTCTGCGGTTGAACTCCATCTCTGTCCGCGGCGCGGCAAGCAGCATCCCCGGCTATCAGAGCCGAGCAGCGGGCAGGCTGACAGCCAGCAGCGCGCCGGAACATAAACCGGGTGACACCAGCAGGCGCTTCGGGACCATTTCCGTTACATTTAACCGCGCACAGGAAGGAGCTCGTGCACCTAAAATACTTCTCAATTAAAATTAAAACAAAATTTAAAAGTAATAATCGTAATCATGCTTTTATTAGCTATATTTTTATGATGTTTCTTATTCTTTTTTATTTAAAAAGTAAGACGAAGCGGTCATCGTGATGAAGGTGACTTTTATTTTGAAATATTAAAAACAGAGCAAGTGCGCAAACGCGGAAATTCGAACTACTTTGGGTAAAATGAAGCTTTTAGTACAAATCTATTGTTAAACATTGGAATAGATATTCTCATAATTTTGCAATCATATAACGGATATATAAATATTAAAATATACACATGGATTAAACACAATTTCTGTTTATTGTACGTTATTTGTTATACAATAAAATGAAAATAAATATTTTTTTATTTAGCTTTAATGTATTTGATTGTAGGAGGTATTTTTTATGTCATAAATATATAAATATAAGAGGTACAAAATATTATCCAAATACTTAATTACTTTTTAAGATAATTGTTAAGGGTCCCACAGAAGCAATGCAAAGAATTTAAAATTATGTTATCTATTTTTGCCATTATGTTTGATTTTATTAAATACTTGTCCTACTTTAAAATCAACATGTGATTATTATTAATTTTAATTTTATAATGTCCAGGTTAATGGTACAAAATCAAAGTAAAAATATAAATTTTAAGTGTTTGCTCATCAAAGTGAAGATTTGACCTCCTCTGTTTGTTTCTTTGGAAAACTTTTAAATAATTTGTCAGAATCTGGATCTAATTGGAACTTTTCTGATTGGATTGATGGGAAAACTACTGTTGTGAGTAAACCTAGTTGATCCGGTGTAACTGCATCTGAATGAGACTTTTTGTTTTGAAAAGTTGAACTCAATTCTTCTGTATTGCAATTTATTACTAATTGCATGTGTTTTTGTCTTAGATTTGATTTTATATTTGTTTTTTAAAATCACAAATTCGGTTTTTGATGAGAAAATGAATAATTACTGCAACACAAAAAAAGAATCACAAATTTTATTTTTTTGTCATTGTGGAGATATGAAACGAGTAATTTTGAACATCATGACTTTACAAAACAGACTATTTTTTTGTACCAAAGAAGAAGATGAATCAGCAAAAAATAGGACATAAAAATTACAAACTGTGAAGAAACAAAGGAAAATTGTTCCCAGGTCAAATCAGCACAAGGCATCCATCTTTAAAACATTAAATTTATAAAACCATAAGAATAAAACACCGGTACAAACAGACACATGTAGTTGTTACAGTTAACAGATGTCAGCTTTTTGAATAAAAATGCAGTTAGTGTAAACAGGAACTCCATCAGCTCATGATGCATTCACTTCCCACCATCTTTATAACATCGTATTCTTTCCTCGGCAAAACTTACAGCAACAAGATGTTATTTTTTTACACTGAAACGGCATCAAGCCAAGCAAAAACAGGAAGTGTTTTTAGGAAGTCCCGTTCCGCTTTACTTTAAGGATCAACAGAGCTGATTCCAAATTTAAAACTTTTAAAATTCAGCAGATATTTCAAAGGAAGAGCAAAACACACAAACTTCCTTCTGCTAATTTGCAACTTACTTGATAATGGATTCATATAAGAATAAAGAAACCACAGCGAATCAGAAAATGCTGAGTCTGGTTGCTAAGGCGATTCAGCATTTTTTATCAGACAGATAGAAATCAAACCTCAAGCAGACAGTGACTGTGCAAAAGTTTTAAGTCTTATTAAGGACATTTCTAACTGCAGAAGAACCTTGTGGAAGAGAAAATGGAAAGTTATTGTGCTTACTGTGATTTATTTGTTAAATATGGTTAAAACGTCCCTTCAGTTGCGGCTGTGAAAGAATAATTCAGAAAGGAAATACATACTGTTGGTGAATTTTGAGCATTTATGCACTTTGATGCACAAATTTTACATAAAATAAAACTACAACCATGAAAATAGCTTAACTAAAATAGTTTCTGAATATTTAAAAGGCTCAAACTCGATCATGACACTAGCATGAACATTTTGTGGTAAAATCAAATAAAAACACTCCTAAATATTCACTGTGAATATTTAAAAACTGTGTATGACATCCAAATACCAGTCGGGTACAACCTAACACCCGCCGACTCGTTTAAACTTTAAATAGTGTTTCTAGTGTAAACTAATGAATAAGTGGAGACTTTTTACATTTTTGTCCTGATCATGGCTTATGGTTTTACATTTTCCTGTATGAATTTTCCCAACACTGAGCTTAAATCAGCAAACTGAAAATCATAACAGAAATGTAGCAAAAAGCAGCATAAAAACTCAGAAAGGAAAAAGTTTTAGTTCACGTTTTGTTGGAAGAGTTAAAGATTTTATCAACTTAACAGCAAAAACCATCTTTTTTATATATTATCACATTAAACCCTTTTTTATAAGTGGTAGAATATGTAAAACGCTGTGTGGACACACACAGACAGAAACTCCACAGACATCTTTTTGCCTTAGTGAAGTTTTTGCATCGCATCGCTGAAATCTTTAAAGAAGCCGTTAAAGCTTTGCTTCCTTCCCTCTGTGGCCTGCAGGGGGCAGTGAAGAGTAACAGGCGCCTCACAGCTTTCTGACTCTGTTGATGTCAGATTATGATATTTTTCAGGAGCCAACATGTCCAACTTATCATCATCATCTCCGTTGGCAGTTTGGTTGCACCTCACTAATACAGTAATAAAATACAGTTGAGTTTTCACAAAACAGACAAGAATCACTTAAAAATATTCACCTGTTTTCTGTCATAAACGCAAATAGAGAAAATGTTTGAGTTAGCTTCATGTTCTTGGAGGATATTTTCTGAATGCCCACTTTAGCAGTCTGTTCAGGCCCCTGAGGTCCGATGATTGAGGCTTTCATGGACCTGATGTCCCTTTGAAAAGGGCTTCGATCTGCTCCAGCGTCTTGCCTTTGGTTTCCGGGACGAAGATGATGGTGAAGATGATGTTGAGGCCGCACATGCAGGCGAAGAGCCAGAACGTCCCGGCGCTGGTTATGAGGTTCTGGGAGGAGGCGGAGAAACGGATAGAGGCTGTGAATGAACTGAAGCAAATCAGATCGTTCACATCAACACCACTGGGATATTATTAAAATATTGAAACACAAATAAACAAATGGAATAAAAAATAATAATAAATATAAAAAGCATAACAAGTAAATAAATAAAGAGTAAAGAAATCAAAATAATTAAAAATATATTAAATGCATTAAAATTAGGTTAAAAAGAATAAAAATAATTAAAAAACACAAAATGTATAAAAATAAATGCATAAAAGATAAAGATAATATAACAATTTAAAAATATGAAATGCATAAAAATAAAAAACCTAACCAAAATATTTTAAAAACACTAAATACATAAAATAAAATATAAAATATTAAAAGTATGAAAATAAATTAAATGAAAACAAAACAAAATAAATAAATAAAAATAATGAAAAATATTAAAAGCATGAAAAAACAAATAAACAGATGGTCAAAAATAATAGGTTAAAAGTACATAAAATAAATCAACAACAAAAATTTAAGAATGCAAATACTAAAAAAATAAATTTAAAAAATGTAAAGAAAATGAGAGAATCTGATCTGAATCTATTAAACTAAGTTAACTAATTAGACCAAGCAGGAAGCCTTGATCTGTCCTGGTAAAAGGTGTAGCTGAAGGAAACATCAGGAAAAGAAGGAACATTTTCCTGGTTGACCCACCATCATGTCCTGGAAGGTTTTGGTGACGACGAAGGCCATGCCCCAGTTACTGAGAACCACCGCCGCTCCAGCAAACCCTCTCACTCTGATGGGAATGACCTCCGACATGATCAGCCACGGGATGGGACCCCAGCCGATGGCGAAGCCTGAAAACCACACGCGTTACCAACGCTCTCCTTTACATCCTCCTGCTGACGTGAACCTGAACTCACCTGCGATGAAGACGGCCATGCTGGCCAGAGCCAGCCAGGTGAGGTCAGCGTGGGGCGCCGCCGCTCCGCTGGGAACTTTGGGCGTCAAGTAGAAGTAGACGCCAAACGCCGTGGTGCTGATCATCATGGCCACGCCTGGATTCAATCAGAACAAGTCAAATTTAGTAGGGCTGTCAACGTTAGCACGTGCAATTAACCTGAAGATTTTAACTCACATTAAAAAGGTTAATTAAACTCTATTTTCACATAAAAGTGTCTGTCCTGTGGTAACAGCAGAGCATTATGGGGAGCAACAAACGACAACAGAAGATTAAAGGTTTCCGAGACAACAGACGGCAACAGAGGTTGAAAATGTTCAACGTTCTTGTGTTGCGTTGCTAACCGGTGCATGAACATCAACGTCGCTTGGATGCACTGTAAAAACACAAAATACTACCAAGTATTTTTGGTCCAGTTTCTGGTGCAAATATCTTAGAAATATGACAAAACTAACATGTTAGTGACTATTCCGCAAGAATTAGGAGCTTGATTGTGTGGATGCACTTTGCTGAAAATGTGCCATATAAATAAAATTACCTTTACCTTGTTTTAAGTAAATAAATCCACTGGCAGATTATTTGACTTGTAACCAAACATTTTTCTCACAAGTGAATTAATTTGTTAATGAAACTAGAACTTCTTTAATATTAAGAAATTCTTGACTTAAAACAAGATCCTAATTCTTGCGGAAAAATTACTGGTGAGATATTTGCACTAGAAAACAAGATTTTGTGTTTTTGCAGTTTGGATGAGAACAAACAGCTGTCGCCTCGTCACACAAAACCAACAGGAAATGAATGGAGAGTTTCTAAATTAACGCCTAAAACAAGTTTTTTAAACCTTCCTGAACATAAAAACCTGAAAAACTGAGAATCTTCAGTTATGTTTGGTGTGGCGGGTTTTGAAATGGGCAGTTGCCCAGGGCGGCATCGGAAAGGGGCGGACGTCCAAGGAACTAGAAAAAAAAATCCATCCTATCTGTCAGCCATTTCCTGAACTATTTTTCTACTGCAAACAAACATAATTGTTTGTGTTTTAATTGGTTGAAGTGCGGCAGGAGGAGGGACTTGCCCAACTGCGTGCTTATTTATATTTCAAGCTTACAAAGCTAGACATAATGGTTAATCATAATTAATCACAGCACTAGAGTCTGATTAATCCAATCAGATTAAAAGGATCTATGATCCTGGAAAAATCAGGAATAGGCCAGAAAATATCTGAAAAGTTTGGGGGGAAAAAGGAAGAAAAAACAAAAACTGCATTGATGATTTGATGAAATAAAACTGGTTCTGTTGAGAGAACCTGAGATGACGAGCAGAACCTTCCTGCCGGCCCGGTCCATGATCACCGCCGCGATCCCAGTGAAGATGACCTGAATCAGAGCGACGATCACCGAAGCCAGTTCGCTCTCCTGAAAAACAGCAACTATCAGGAAGGGAATCCAGTTTTCAAACTGAAATCTACTTCTGCCTGTGAAATCAATGGAAATATTTCAGTTAAAATTCAGTAAAGCTGAAGCATTTTCAAATTAAAACTCTCATCTGAGCCCACAGCATCACTTTTTTACAACAGAAAGTCTCAAGATCAAAACCTCACCAGGTGGAAAGTAAAAGTGTCGCTTGTTTATTATTCAATCTGTTTCTAGATGCTGTGGAGCTGGAAGAAATCCCAGAGATGAAACGGAGACTTTATGGATGCAGATGGAGATATAAAGAGGTGTAGCAAAAGCAAATGAGGAGGATTAGTAGAGCTTGTCATCCTGAACATGTTAGTGTGGAATATCGTCTCTGCTGCCTGGATGTTGAGCTGTTAGCATGTCATGACGGTCATGAGACGGTCACACAGCAACAGTCTTCAGTCAGAGGCCTCTTCAGATTCGTTGGTAGACTGACTGCTACTGGAGATCCTTCCTGCCCACATTCCAATCCACAATACAACTTCCTCAATGACTGCCTGAGGGCCGTTGGACGATACTTTATTAAACCCAGAGGGATTAATAAAGTATTTTTAAATTTCAGAATAATAAGAAAAATGCAGATTTTTGATTCTTAACGAGAGGAAAACATCTGGTTGTGTATCTGCAACTGCAGAGTGTGTGGGTGTGTGTGTGTGTGTTACCTTGAAGTGCGCCTGTACGAATATGTCCTCAGCGTAGAACATGATGGCGTTGATCCCGGTCATCTGCTGAAACACCATCAGCACGATGCTGATCAGCAGCGGCTTGAAGACGCCGGGATCCTTCAGGTCGGACAGGTGGAACGCTGAACCCTGGAAGAAGACAGAATCCTTCAAACATTCAGACAGAGAACATCTCAGATTGATCCTTTAAAGGAGTAAAAACTGTTTGTTTTTTGTGTTAGAAGTGTAAATATCTTTTATCCTATATATACTCAAAATTAACTTTAAGGACTGTGAGGTTCTTCGTATTATTCTCCTGTGTGTGTTTTTGTGAGAGATGTCTGCAGGAACCTGATAACCTGCCAGACTGGAAGCAGAAACCAGCCACTCTGGAGACAAAACTAAGAACTGCTCTTAATAAAACACCAAAAGGCTAAAAGGTCAAAGTTTGTGACCCAGAGATACAGAAACTGCGCTTGAGACCTCACATGCAGAAAGATTCATTGTATAGAAAGATTTGACTGTGTGTTAGCAGCTGGGTTTTGTTTCCCTCCACCCCTTATGCAAATAGGCCAATGTAAATTATAATGTCATGATTGCAAAATAAAGGAAGAGAAGCAAGAGAGGATTCTCAGAGCGAGTTTGGAGACTGAAAATCAGACCCTCCTCTCTTCTCCTCGCCAGTAAAATCCAGTTCATTTGTCTCTCTCTTCTGTTATCTATTTTAAGGCTGTAAACTTGACATTATTTTGGTCCTTCGAGCTGGAGTCCAATATACCTAAGGATTCCAGCTGATGCGTCAGAATCCAGAAAGACCGTGTGCACGGCTGAACTCTTTACAATGAGTTTATAGATCCTTTTCCAGGACTGGAGTCGGCTGGATCACCGGCTGGGATCTGACGGTTGATAGAACTCAGTGAAGGGAGAGACAACTGAAAGCAAGTTAACTTTCTTCTAAACGAAAGTGTGAATGAGGGTCCACCGCGTTAAGGGAAATGACAAAGGTTTTGGGAACCTTATAAACCGTGTGAATCCTAGGCTCTAACATGTAAAGCAAGGTTTAGAACCTGGTGCTGTTGTGGGACAAGGGGCCCGACTAATACCTGTGAGGACGAGGGTGTCCTGCGAAGGACAGGAACCTAAATTCTGTAACAAAGTGTAATTGTGAGAGTGATTGATAGGATGTCAGAGTCCTGCTAGTAAACGCTTAAATTCAGTAAAACGTCTGATTGTGTGATTGGAGGTATAAAAACCACTCAAATAATTCAGGATGTTGGTGTTGTGGAAAAGAAGGACATGAAAATTATGCTACACGCCTGAGTATAATTAGTATCAGCTCCGAGCGCTCAGACTCATGGAGTAACCTTAAACATAAATTATGAAATCTAAAATTACAAAGGATCCAATGAACCTTTTTCCTAAAGAATATAGAGATGGGCTTTTTAGGGTTTTTGTTTGGAACCATAGGTTATAGGAAGTTGTATAGAAGTCATTATCATCGCATAAAGCAGGTTTTGATGTAGTTTTAGTTTCCTAAATTCAGGGAACAATTTCCTCCTTAAACTGGATTGTGTGAGTAAGCAAATGATTTATGAGTAATGAAATAATATGGTTATAGGAAGGTTTTAAGGTTGTAAATCTGATATTTTGTAACTCCACCTGTTCGTTGCAGGCGTCCTCGATGCGGGAGCACTCCCACTCGATGGGAGCGTCCGGCCCGCGCAGGAAGCGTAAGGCCTCCTCAGCTTCCCGCCTCTTCCCCTTCGACAGCAGGAAGCGTGGCGTCTCGGGCATGAAGCACATGGCGACCATCAGCAGCGACGGCGGCAGCGAGCAGCAGATCGCCAGCCAGCGCCAGTCCACGAACAAACCTGCAGGACGGGTTCAGACACACGGCTGAGACCTGGGAGGCGTTTCAGAAGGAAAACAAAACCATTCATAACACACTTAGCTGGACAAGAAACTGTCCCAGAGTTTACGATAAATGATGATATTGTTGGTTTGAGACCATTTTTAAGTAATACAGTAACATTTTCTAAAACTTTAAATTCTAATGAACATTTAACTTTGCAACTGGAAAACATTGTAAATATCCAAAATAAATAAACAAAACAACAAATGAAATGAACTATGAAGACTCTGTAAACAAAGTTGTCCATTAAAAAAGTTTTTTTTCTACCTCAGTATAAGTTAGAGTTTCTCAGTATGATGCAGGTTAGCTTAGGTCAGATTAGCTTAGCATACTCTAAACTGAACTCTTTTTGTTTTACTGTAACATTGGGCTGCCCATCGTATTTTGTTTGACCTTATTTTAATGGAAGCTCATTTTGGATTTGGTCACATGTACCTGAACATAAATGTAAGATCTCAAAAGAAAGCAGGTTTAGGAAACGGATGACGACAGGCTGCTCATTTCCACAAAGACGATGAAAAGAAAAACAGATTTCAGATTCTGGTTGTTTAAATCTTTGAAAAGAGTCAAGCTGCAAAAACAAGACAATAAAATCAACAGGGAAACAAAAGGAAACTTGTTTTGATCATAATGAATCACTGGATCTGTTACAGAAAGATTCCTGCTAGGAATCAGGAAATTCAATAATCTGAGATCATCAGATGGACTTTTTCCTAAGATCTAAAGTGAACAAGTGTGACCTTCAGAGGATAAACTCTCAATTTAATGATCATTCTCTTTATAACATAACGTAATAAAAGGGATCATTACATGATTTTTCTGGCTTACAACATTCAGTAAACAATAAATGTTCAGAGAGGATAAATACATCCAAGAATAAAAGAAAAATAAATAAATTTTATTTCAAAATGTTCAAAGTGAAGCTTCCTTGTAATTAAATGCTGTGACATCAATAATTATATTTTAGTAAATATATTTGAGGTGTTTTCCGTCCAGCTGTAGTGGACTGTTAGTGCTCTGAGAAAGTCCAGCTTTGTTCAAACTCCTTCAGAGAAACATTTAATCTTAACTGATTATTATTTAATTGCATTGTTTACTTTTGGTCAGGAACGTATGATAGCATCTTACCGTTAATGTGGATAGAAAAAAAGGAGTAAATTTCAGGAAAAAAACAAAAAAAAACAAGGAAAGTTCTGAGCTGGAAAAGTTGGAAAATTTGCTAGAAAATAAACACAGAAATGTTTAGATTAATCTCAAATTTTCTAGAAACAAAACAGACTCAGACTCAGAAATTTTCTTATTTGTTCTGGAAAAATTCAGAGATTTTTTGTGTGGAAATTTACAGCTTTTCCCTTTCTATCTAAAGACTCTAATAAACCCTCGTAGGAATGTCTCCAGCTGAAATAAGCGTGCTTCCATCAGACTGGTGCAAATAAGAGAAGCTTTAGTGGGTCTGGTTGGGTGTAATTTTGCTGTGCATGACATCCACAGCGGTTTTGCTGTTAATTCAGCGTCTGACGCTAATGTGGTCATTTTAATCCAGAGGATTCGTGTCAGCCTCCCGGAGAGTCTCAGACAGACAATGAGTCACTTTCATAAACTCATCCTAACTCTTCCTCCCTTCACATGTTTGAAAGATTTAAGAGAAATTCCACTGAATCTGTTTCAGAAAAAAGGTCAAGATGCCAAAATGACTTTTCTAGACATTACGCTTCTCACTACAGATATGGACAGAAGTCGATTCAATCGTTTTCCAGGTTTTCCAGGTTTTCCAAATCCAAATTCAAAATAATTTTTGTGTGTTAAGTGTCGAGCCCTCGGGTCCCAGCACTGAGGAGGAAACATTTGCAAACGGTGTCGTGTCCATAGATACAGACAAGTTTTACATTCAATTTTGATGAACAGCATCAAAAAGAAATTTGGTGAAATCATAAAAACATCCAGAAGGTAGCATTGTTTATAAAAATAAACCAGGATTGTAGCCGTTGAGCCATCAGCGAGTCGCTCAGCAAACAGAAGCTAAAGAACTGAAAGACAATGAACATGTTGTTCGCTTTAACACGTTCTGAAAAACTTTAACCCAGCAGAAAGTTCTGTTGTTTTGCAGCTAATTTACTAATGTGCACAAAAAGGAAAACACTGGATTTTATCCATCACATTATATTAACTTGTTTATGATGAAGAAGGAGAACCCATAAAACACAGACTTATTCTAAATATCTCTGAAAATGTCTAAATTACCACAGAAACAGATTTTTATACAGTTTTATATTTTTGTGTTAAACTCAGTATTTGTCTTGACTACCATTTTATCTGGTAAAACATTGAACTGAGATATCACATGGTTATCTGGTGTGCACTGTTCAACGTTTGCATCGCACCTTTAACCTAATTAGTGAGATTAAACTAATGAAATTTCTTCATTATCTGTGGAAAAAGCAGAATCCAGATCTTATCCGTATTTACGTCAGAGTTCTGGTTGTGAATAAGAGTGAAAACAACAACGAAGAACAGCTCAAACTTTGATTACACTCTAACACAAAACAGAACAAGATCCCTGAAATCAGGCAGCATCCATCATTTTATCCTTCTGAACTTGTGTTTGCTCTGTTAATAATCAACTTTTCTGCACAGCCAGGCTATCACGAGGCAGCCCACCTGACTGGACACTCCAGCTTTTATTTGGAAAACATGAGTGGCATGCAGCAGCCGGAGAGGATCCGATCTTATCATAGCTGAGCTGCTGAACTGATCTCCTCTTCCTCCAAACATTTCAATCAAAGCCACAAACAAGCCTCAGATAAACACTCACACCGCGACCGGACAGCCAGACCGGCGTCAGATTACAGAGGAGGAACTCTGTCATTGATCAGAGGAATCCGTTGATCATTCACAGAAGCCTGGACCCGATTGTTACAAAAGCAGCAGCGACGTACCTGCCAGGTAAACTCCCATGATCCCAGAAACCACCATGAGCTGAACGCAGGAGCCCAGCATCCCGCGGACTTTCTCATGCGCCGTCTCAGAAATATACAACTGAGGAGGAAGAGGGAAGAAAACCGTTAATTATTGTCACATTCACAAGCAATTCAAAAGTTATTTATGGCTACTTTCTAGTAAAAATAAAATCTAATGGTGGTTTTAAACAAACGCTCCATCAAAAGGTGAAGCAGCTTCAGCAACCATGAATCCCAGTAGAGGTTTTCTGTTGATCTTTATCCGTCTAATTTTGAACCATCTTTTTCTAAATAAATATACTAATATACTATACTACTGCATATAAATAAATAAACCATTTTTTCTCATTAAAGCAACTTCTTTCTCACAATTTTACAACCTTCTACTGGTAATATAATTTTTACTCATAATATTCTAACTTTATTCTGCTGACTTTATTGTCGTAATGATTTTATTCTCACAATTAAAAAATAAATCTCTTAGTCTGGCCCTAATGCTCTTCGTGTTGGACCAGGCGATGAATCGATTATTCCATTTTTCAGCCGCTCTGCTCCAGATTTGCTCGAACAGATTGAATTTCCTGGTGTTCCGGTTTAAAACCTCCAGGCGTTTCTCACCGGGACGACCAGCGAGGTGATGCCGCTGGCCATGCCGGTCAGCACCCTGCCCACGTACAGCATCCACACGTTCTGAGCGGCGATGATGATGGTGAAGCCGAAGACGTAGGGCAGCGTGCAGGACATCAGCGTCAGCTTCCTGCCGATCCTCTGCACCATCCAGCCGCCCAGCAGGCCGCCTACCGCCGCGCCGATCGTTACGATGGACTTTAAAAACAAAACGTGAAACTTCAGCGCTCCTCTGATGAACTCAATGCAAATCTTCACTTTAAACAGAACTTATTAATATTAATAAGTTAATTTTCAGCTAAACTGTATAATTTATCTAAATCTTCGTCTTTGACTTCAACCAGATTCAGCTAACAGTCAGTTTTGCATTTTCTCTTCTTTATGTACTTTGTTCTAAATGTAAATATGTACAATTAGGTCTCATCAGACCTAATATCTGAAAACTTTTACCTTGTTAATAAATGAATTTCCATCTATTTAATCCAAATCTTCCTGTTTAAGTGTCTGGTTGACTGTTTTTTGCTGTAATAAGTATTTTACGCCAGCATGTGACGACATAAAGCTGCTGATGCAGCCCAAAGTCGGCTCTGCTTCCAGCCATGTGATGTTGCGTCATCGTACCCCAAACCAGGAGCCCTCCACTTCGCTGAGCCGCAGCCGAGGGTCGGAAATCCTGCTGAGCTCAGGGATGGCGGGGGAGCTGTATCCCAGCACGAACCCGAAGCTCATGGGACCCAGAACGGCGGCGAACGAGGCCAGGTACAACTTCCTGTTCTTCACTTTGCTGCGGGCGAAACAAAAGAGGAAGCAGGTTAAATGAACTGTAAATGTCTGTGCAGTTTTATATGTTCATATTTATTTTATTTAGGGAGAATTTTCAAACTTTGTGTAAGAACCACTTTGTTTCAAGTCTTACCATAGTTTCTCAATTGTGGTTTGGTCTGGACTTTGACTAGGCCACTCTACCATATGAAAATGATCGAAGGCATTGTTTTCCAAACGTTTTCTTCAACAATAAAGTAAACAGAAAATGCTCTAAACAACAAGACAAAGTTGCCAGATTTGTGTGAATCACTTTAGAACCAAAAGTTAAATCTAGTTTTCCAATTATTCTTTATTAAAAGAAGTTTTGCAAATGCTTTTTGGCTTGATTTGGTAAAAAAAAAAGAGGAAAACACTGAGTATTTTCACAGCAATAATAGGAATTTGGGGAACTCTTCCTCTAGAAATGTTGCTAGATTTAGCCAACTTTAATAAATTAAATAAAAACTGATTTAGATGCAACAAAGTCTGCTTTTCAGTGAAAGTCACTAGACAGATGTGGTTTTGTTCAGCAGAAAATTAAAGAGAATGCAAAGCAGTGATATTAAAAAAGAAATGCTTTGTGCTGTAACCAACATTTTCCATTCTAGGGAGACTGAAATGAGTCAGAATTATTCTTAAAATGCTGCAGGCGGCCGCTGACCAGAGTCTGGACACGCCCGGTCCTGTTTCAGGTTATTGTCTTACAGGAACCTCAAACAGGTTTAACTCCAACTCTGACCAACTTCCATGTCCCCACAGCATGATGCTGCCACTACCAGAAACGATCCAGACCAGAGTGTCCATCATTCCAGTCAACCCTGGCCATTGCCATCCATTAATTTCACATGTTTTCTAATTATGTATTAAAATAAATCCTAAAAGGAAACTAACCAATCAGAGCCAGGAGGAGGGCTTAAGCGCTGTCAATCACTCTTATGCTCATATCCCCGCCCCCTTACTTTCTGCTACGCTACAGCTGGTTCACCACAACATAACCTGCCATGAATGCTAAGGTTAGTTAGCATAGCTGGTTAGCATGACCACAGATTAGCACAGTGAGTAGTATTGATTGACAGCGCAGGAAAATTTCTAAATTTGGCATAAATGAAGTTACTAAAATGAACAAAATCAATACAAAGTCCTCAGACTGATAGAAGGACGTTTGTGTTCCTGGTTTCTGGATAAAGTTGGAACATTTTCAATGCTTAAATACCAAATGCTTCACAGCCGACACACACAGTCCCAGGCTGACGCTGTGATCATTTGTGTTCAACAAATAAAGTCAAAATAAAGATAGAAATAAGTTGAGTAGGTTCACCAGACCCAGACAACCAGAATATGAACAGAGTACAGATCAGGTAGTGGGGAGCAAGACGGAGGAAAACAAGATTTATAAATTAACTTTTGTGTATAAACTGTATTGCATTGGACTGCAGGTAGGAAGCTGCAGCAGCCAGTACCGTGTTTCTGTTGGAGTGGATGAGATTGAAAATAGGAAACTTTTTAACCAGTTGATGATTCTCAATTTTCTGCATTTTACAATTTTATGTCCCTGTAAACAGAAAACCTTTGACTTTTGATTTGATGATCAGACGAAACAAGCAAGTCCAACTCGTCATTTTGGACTTTGGAAACGCGTAATTTTATCTCTACCAAGCATAACTACTATTTTATTTAACAGAGAGCAGAAATGGCTTAAGCTGAACGCAGCAGAATAATCTAGGTGGTTATTTCATGTAAATTGTTGGGTGTTTCCCAGCCTTGGTCCTCGGGGTAAAATGGTTCGCTTCAGGTGTTTCTCTTTTCTAACAAACCTGATTTAAAACCAGATTCTGCAGAACTAATTGACCAACTCATTGTGCAACTCAAGCCTCAGATTTGTGTTTTTTAAAGCACCTGAAACATCCAGGTACGTTTCCACCAAAGATGAGAGCTGACAAACACTGTTTAGACTTTGTAAGTCCAGAAAACCCGTTTGAAAAGGTCAGATGTCCTCTGATATTCTGGCTGCATAGGTTTTAGTCAGGCTGACCTGAGATAAGCCTCCTGCTCGGACAGCAGTCCGGTAGGATCGTCATCTCCACCCTCCTCATCCAGCAGCCTCCGTCTCTCGGTCTGGATGTCCATGCTGACGGCAGCGATCCTTCCCGGTGTTCACCTTCTGCTCTCGGTCGCCCTCAGCATGAATCCACCGGCCGGAAAAGGCTGCAGCTGCTGGAGAAACAACAGCAGCTGCGTTAATTAATAAACTAACAAAAGAGAGAAATGAAGCCGTGGGATCAAATATGAGATCTGCGGTTGTTACCTGAACGATCCAGTTGATCTCAGCTTCCTCCACCGGCTGACAACTTGCTTTACTAACATCAGAGTCAGCTGATCACCTCTATTGCCTGTTACACGACTTTCAAAATAAAAGTCTCAAACACAATCTATTACATGTTAGTACATATTATGACTTGGTTATAGTTGAGAGTTTCAATGTACACGTTTTAAAACATTTACCGGTGATTTTTACATTAAAGACGTGTTATAAACCAGCTTATTACCGTATAAACATACTGAAATAATATCGAGTATACGTTAACATATGGAACCAAGATAAAACCCAGGAAACTGTACAGCTAAAATTACTTTTTAACACCACTTTTAAATATCCAGTCATTTTTTCTCTCTCTCTTATATCTCATTAACTACATGTTTAGCTAGCAACGTGATGCTAGCAGTGAAACACAACAAAATAAGAATTACAAATCAACAACTGTTCACTCTTACACGACTATGTGTTTGCATTTAAAGTTTTACTATATTATGTTACATAACACAGGACTTTTAGCAGCGAAATGACAGTTCGTGGATTTAATTTGACACTTCCGGCTATTTAAAAACGTTACCGGAACAGGAAAGGACACGACTCAGCGATGAAACTCTTTGTTAAGAAAATAAAAGCCCTGGTGGTGTTTTGAGTTGGTTTCCTTGGAAACATTCAGGTTTAATGTTAAGGTATAGAAACAGAAGCAGAAAGAAACGAAGCAGATGCTGCAGCAGTTGAGTGACTCCCCTTTGGTAAACGCGTTTTTGCAAACATGGACACGTCCGAGAAGATAGATAATCAAACAGTAAGTCAATTATTAACAAACAACGTAAATAAAGATAAAATAGCTTTTTTCAGTTTGATAACTGCTAGGTTTCGTAACTCAATCACTATATTCAAATCAAGTCAAAACTTTTTAACTGAATCATTTTTTTTTTGTTGGTATATTTAATTTTTGTTTTTAATTTCAATCTAGCATATTTTTGTTCAGTCATTTTTCATTTGGTTGCTTTAACTTTTATGCATTATCTTACTTTTGTTTTAATTAACTTTATTTTATATTATTATAAAACTAAATTAAATATAATAACAATTTTATCTTTTCCATTCTAATTTCATTTATTTTAAATGGAAAGAGATTTTATAATAATATTTTAGTTGATTTGTTTTATTTTCGTCTAAGAGAAGCCTGGTTAGAAGGTGAAACAAAGAGGCAGCTAATTAAATATTGGGATAAATTTCTTGTCTTTATTTGTTTGCCATATGTTCCGTCCTCTGCTGTCTATCAGGATGAAGATGAACAAAGTGTTTTCCCCACCGCCGTGTCTGAGGAGAAGCTGGAACGGGCCAGGAGAAAAAGCACCTTCGTGGGCTTCAGTGATCGGCTTGTGGCAGTCAGAGAACATCGCTTTCTAAAACCAAAACTGAATCCGGACAAAATCATTCGGAGCAAAGCTGCAGAGCAGTGAGGACAAAATCAATTACTAACACAATCTGCAGAAGAAACAAATTCACTGCCAGAGTATCTACCGAAGTACCGAGTATTTACTGAAATCAATTCCTAAAAGATAATACAATTAAACCTGTCGATGATTTATACCAATAATATGTGCAACATCTGATCATATAATCTGATGCTTTTAGGCAATAATTAAAGTTTTTCATTTCAGTTTTATTAAAGGGAAAGAGGCAATGGAGAAGTTCCAGTATGAGGAGGCTGTGCTCTGCTTCTCCAAAGCCATCTACCTGCAGCCTGAACAGGTGAAAACTCACAAACAATGTTTGCTTTTGATTTGGTGAACAAACTTTTAATGTGTTTGAACTTTTCTGCTTCAGACTGAGCTGTATGTGAGCCAGGGCGAGGCTTTTATTCAGCTGTGTGACTTCCAGTCGGCAGCCGACTCTTATAATCAAGCCAATTTTCTGGACCCTGGAGTTTTCAACGCTCGTCTGTCCTTCATCTACAACATGCAGGTCAAACGTCCAGCGTTATTTATCCGAAACTCCTACAAATACAACATCTAAGACAAACTCAATGTAAATCTAAATATTTGTTGCTTAAATAGGAATCAGGATTCTTGACTCATTTTCACTTTTTTACTGCATTAAAAGAACGAGAATAAAAGAAATAAAATATACTTTCCAGACTTTAATGTCACAGTTATCTGTACAAAAGATGCAAATATGAACTGATTTTTTAATTATTACTATTTATTCAAAAGTATTCGTAGTTTTTGGTTCATTATTATTGTTCAAAGAAATTGAATATCTTTTTCTAGACTTTTGTTAATCTTTTTGTTGAATCGTTGCTGTTTGGACAATTATTCCTTCAGGTTTGGATGCTGTGCAGCAGAAAGAATTTTTGCTCTTTACTATTTTACATTTGGAGAGTTGTTATGATGTGTAGCCATGGCAACAAGGTATTATTTTTTCAGCTGTTAGTATAAATAATACCTGAACTACGACCCGTCATCCCAGAGGAGTTTAAAAGGATGTTTACGGGATGCAGAGAGCGAGAAGGAGGAAGTTGAAACCATGGTAACCCCTACTCCAACATCCCTCTAAACAAACGGTCAGGCAGAGATTTAAAGAGGCAAAAGCAAACGAGGTGGATTAGCAGTGTTTGCCCAGAAACTGAGCTGTTAGCATGTCATGACAGTCTTCAGTCAGAAGCCTCTACAGAGTTGATGGAAGACTGACTGCTACAGGAGATCCTTCCGGTCCTCAGCATCACCATTCACAGAAAAGCTTTGAAAAGATCTGGATGATGAGTTACAACAACATTTCTCTTTAGGGAAATAAAGAAGCTTTGAATTTTTATTTTTCTGCTAATCAACTTAAATTTTAAAACTGAGGAATATTTATTCTATTTTACTGTAAATAAAACTGATGGTTTCCGACAGCTAGCATCTTAAACGGATCAGTCCAGTTAAGTCCAATTCTGTTCTGACCTGGAGTCCAGCTGGTTCTGCTCATTTTGACTTTTATTTGCTGTTTATTTGAGAGGGACAGATATAAAAACATAGATCCAATCTGAATCAGTTTATATATCCACAGCTAAACTGCAACCTTATAGAAAGACCTTTAACAGCAAACTGAGTGTTTGGTACAATTTTACAATAAAGCTCCTCGTATGAAAGGCTAATAGTTTATAAATATGTTTTCAATTCATTTATAAGTCATTTACATATAATTAATTACTGTTTATTATATGTTAAGTAAGAGTCAGAGGGAGACCATATGCAGACGTCCTGGTTCTGGTTCTGTTCTGTTGTGTTCAGACTGAAGTTCTGGTTCTGTTCTGTTCTGGTTCTGTTCAGGCTCAGTGTGTGTTCGACCGCGGCCTCTTCCTGGAGGCTCTGGACCTGTTTGAGAAAGCTGCTGAGCTGAAGCCGGAGGCCGCCAGCGCCTTCAGAATCAGAAGGTCCGCAGAATCTGCTCCTGGTTCTGGTTCAGCACCTCATTCTCACTCTGCTGCAAACATGAGCAATTCAACAAAAAGAGAATCGAAAAATAAAAACCCTGATGGCAAACAGGGAGATGTTTCATGATAGAAACTCATTTAATTTTTTATACTGTCAATATTTTTACTGTATTTTAATCAAATAGAACAAAACTTTGAGACAAAATGTTTTGTAGTTTGTTTTATTGCTTTCCAAAACTTTTTAATTTCCCAGATTTCCCAGATGCAATGCTTTTTATTCTAAACATATTGTGCATGTGTCTGGTCTACTGGGATTAAACCCACTTACATTGACTGGTGTAGTAAAGATTCACATTAACCATTTGTACTGCAGTGACCTGAAGCACCAACTGCAAAATCACTTAATCTCACCAGGTATTTTGGTTCATTTTCTAGTGTAAATATCTTAGTACACTTGAGATAAGACAAAACTGATTTACAGGTAACTTTTCAGTAAGAAATTATTTCTTAATACTTGTGAAAATTGCTAGATTATTTAATTTATAACCTGGGAGAAATGTTTTGTTAAAAGGGAAATGGGACTAGCACTTTTCCATCAGTATTAATGAATTATTGACTAAAAACATTCCTATATCTTACTTTAAGTTAGTTTATTTCAACTGTACTAAAATATTTGCATTGGAAACTAGACCAAAGATATTAGGGTTTTGTGTTTTTGCAGTGTCAGTTAGTTGTTTGTACAGACAGTTTGCCATTCTTTTTAAATTTAAAACTCATTTTATTTTTCACTCCAGAATCAGTTTAATTCTGGTTTTTACCCTTCAGGTGAGTTTTGAGTTTTCAGTCTTGGGTGGCGTTTCTCGTTGCAGCCTGGCCTGCCTGACAGCCGCAGGGCGACACGACGACTGTCTGAAGGAACTGAACCACATCATCTCCGAGGGCCCGTCTGCCGAGCTTTACGTCTTCAGAGCCAGAGTTTACAAGGCCATGAACCAGGTGAGACCGGAACCAGGTGAGACCGGAACCAGGTCAGACCAGCACTGCAAAAACACTAAATCCTACCAAGTATTTCTGATCTGGGTTCTAGTGCAAATATCTCAGTACAATTTAAATAAGATGTAACTAATTTGTTACTAACAAGTAATTTTTCAGCAATAAATAGGATCTTGTTTTAAGTAAATATGTTTTTAATATTAATGAAAAGTTCTACTTCCACTATCAGATTACTTCACTAATAGCAAAACATGTTTCCCATGTTGTAGGTAAAATATGTTAAGGAATTATTTACTTCAAACAGGCTCCTATATATTGCTGAAAAGTTAGTTTTATCTTATTTCAAGTGTTCTATAAATTAGCGACATAACTTGACAAAAATACTTGCTAAGATTTTGTATTTTTGCAGTGTAGGTCTCACCAGGTTCTGGTCTCACTTGGTTACACTGTAAAAACAAAGTTTTACCAAGTAGTTTTGATCTAGTTTCTAGATTAAATGTCTTAGTACACTTGGAATAAGGAAAACTAACTTATAAGTCAATTTTCATCAAGATATAGAAAATAAAATTTTTATGTGCAACATTTGTGCAGCCAAACTGCTGCATTTTGTCAGTGCTGCTCTGGTCATTTGAAACATGTCCACCATCACACATTCACATGCTGCAGATCACCTGCGTTGGTCAGAAGCACTGCAGGATTTGAACCCACAACCTTCTGACTTCAAAGTAACCAACCAGAAATGTGTTTTTTTCCGATATGTTTGCAATAATTTTCACCAAATTTCTGTCATTTTTGGCCAGAAGCTGAGGGGCAGATCACCACAGTTTCCTACTTCCTGCTCAGTTTTTGTTTTTGTTTTATGTGGAGAAAAAGTCGACTCAGTTCAGGTGATGAAGCTGGTTCAACAGGACGGTTAGGAACTATAATTAGCAACTGAAACCAAATCATTAGTCACATGAATCTGGAGGCCAGCTTTCATTTCTCCAACAGTTTGGTTGGCTTTACTTTACAGAAACATGAAAACCTGTTGAACATGTCAGTGACCATGGAAAATCACATGCTAGCATTTATATTACAACAGGGACGTCCGTGTGTTAATTTAGATTAAATAATTACATAGCTTTAAGAAGTCCAAATTTAAAACATAATTAATTGCTATTTTTACTTACATACGTTCCGCTACGTTTCTGGTACATCCGTAAATCTGACGCACAAGCTGCTTCCGATAGCATCTGCTAACAGCCATGCTAACAGCTATGCTAATGGCGATGGAAAGCCATTTTTCTGTAAACAAAAAAAAATGTAAACAAGTCCCATCACTTATTTTTGTCTTTGTTTTATACAGTTGAAGTTAAAAGCTGAACTTCCTGATAATGCTTCTCATGTTTTGTATGATTTTATTACAAAAACTGGGTTTGATTTAAAAAGGTTTTTTTTAATTCAGTGGTGTGAATATTTTCAGCCCTAACCTCAGGATTCTGCCTTTCGTCAGACAGCCTGTTGTCTCCGAGACCTGCGGTCAGCGCTGGAGTTGGACCCGGAGAGCCAGCAGGCCAAAGCGATGCAGCAGCACCTGAAGGAGGCCGGCGAGGAGAACAGGCAGCAGGCGGTGATCAGGATGCTGTCAGGCCAACTGCAGGAGGCGCTCTGCCTGATCAACGCCGCCCTGGAGAGCAATCCGGAGAACGGACAGCTCTACCTGTTCAGGTGGGATCATCTGGAACCAGAAGGTTTCTATTGGTGCAACGTTCACCCCAGTCCAGTTCACTTTGATCCAACTCCAGTCCGTTTGCCTAGAAAGTCCGGTTTGTTTGGGGGAAGTGTGAATGTGCAGTCAAACTAAAAAAACAAACTCTGGCCTGTTACAATAAGAAATATAGCATTTGATCGCATGGTAAATTGAAACAAACTCAATAATTTTCATTTGCATAATTTATTATTTTTCTGTTTTTTCTTTTTTTTCATCCAAACACTGGATGACTAAAGTCTTCAGTCTAGTTTGGTCTCAAATAGCCGTTTTTTTTAAAGGATAATTTTGTTTACAGAAACTTTTAAACTTATTTTATTTGTTGTTTCTGTTGTTATGTTTATTTATTGTTGATTTTTAAAATGTTTTCCACTTTCAGTGATAAATGTTCATTAGAATTGAAAGTTTATTGATCTTCTTGCATTTTTATGTCATTACCATTGCAATACTTGAAAATTGCCTCAAATCAAACGGAATTATCTTCTATTGCAATAACTTCTTGGATAATTCATCATGCAGAGAAAAGACAGGCTTAGGTTTGGATTAGGTTGAAGTGAACTCTGGTTCAGTTTGATTGCAGGAAATGGATTACAGTGCAAGGCATTCTGGGTAAATACAAGCAAACCAAATGATCGCTAACAGGAGAAATGACTCGGCGTCTTTCACCAGAGACAGAACAGAAATCCTCCCAAACGAAGAAGGAAGTTGCACTCAGCGTCTTCAGAGGTTTTGTGTTGTTTCCATGAGTGGTTCTTGGTGCAGCGCCCCCACAGGTGAGGAGGGGAACAGGTTTTTCAAAAGGTTCGTTTGGTTTGACTCAATGCAGTGAAAAAAAGAACCACAGCAGCTGGAAATGTAACAAATGTTGCAGTTTTAATCTCCAGTCCAACCGAGTCGACAGTGTGACCTTCGTCACTAAGGTGTGAAAACATCCTTATTCTCGTTTGTGTTTGAATCAGCTTGTCTCCCCCAGAGGGACTCTGTACCGACGTCTGAAGGAGTTTATCTCGGCCATCGAGGATCTGATCCTGGCTGCTGAGCTCTGCGAGCCGAAGGAGGAGGAGAGAAAGGAGAGCAGCTCTGTCCTGAAGGAGGTGCAGCTCCAGCTGGCTCTCACCTACAACGACTTCGCTGTCCAGTGCTTCAGCAGAGGCCTTTACGACGAGGCGCTCCTGCTTCTGAACAAGGCTATCAAGGAGGACAAGAACCTGGGCGGCCTGTACCTGAACCGAGGAGGTGAGCTGGGACTGTCCAACGATCAGGACCTGATAAGACGCTGTTTGTTACTGAGCTGGTGTCAAATCAGGCATCTCTTCTGATACCTAAATCATCTTTTGCACTTGATTTGATCCTTTTACTGCCTGTTCTTGCTGCCACAACTTCAAGTTTAACAGGAACCTGACTTACAGTCAGGAAATGACATCTTTGTCCTTCTGTTCTCCAGATTGAAATCTGAAAGAGTCAAAATATTTAATTCAGTTCAAATTATTTATATATTTTATTTATCAAATCGTTAACTTTACAGTAATCCCTCATTGTTAGCATGTGTGAGGAAAAACTCCCCTTTAACAGGAGGAACCTGCAGCACAGTTTGAGTTAAATGTTCCCACTGAGCCCTGAAGCTGTCAGAGCTGGTACCTGTCCAGGTAGGGACTGCATGGCAGGAAGTCATGTGACTCTCAGCCAACAGGAACAACCTGAGAAACCGGATCAGAGCGGGTCCAGTTTCACTGCTCTCCACTCCAACGAGCAGAGTTACACTTCTAATAAATCAATTATTGTTTCAAAATGTCATTTGTTAAAATCTCATGACTTTTCTTTTACTTAAATGTTTGATAGTATTTATTCTATAACTGTGATACTTTTTTTTTTTACCCCTCCAGGGTCTTTTGTGGGCTCTAGTGTCCCTTATATGATAGTGGGCTGACAGGAAACAGGGAAGGAGAGGGGGGAAGACATGCGGCAATGTTGTCGGGTCCGGGAGTCGAACCCGCGACGGCCGCGTCGAGGACTCAAGGCCTCCAAATACAGGTCGCGCCAACCGCTACGCCACCACGGCACGCCCCACTGTGATACATTTAGTGTAACTCTGTATTTGTTGCACTGTTTCAACAACAACAACAACAATAATAATAATATCTAGTAGTGAAACTAACTATTATCTTATTTATCAATTCATCTATCAATTATTCTGATCAGTTGGCACATTCTGCTAATTTTTCCTTTTATTCAATATTAGACATAAACTAAAAAATGCAAACAAACAAATCAATTTGTTTTTTAAGAAAGAAAATAAACATCTTATTGCCTAAAATGTAAGTAGTGAACATTTGATCATCTGTAGCAAAGGATCCGTCTGCAGCTAAAAAATACTTCTTATAAATGGATGCAAAGGTACTTTAGATTTTAGTTTTTATTACAGAATTTGAACCGATTGAAGTTTGTTTTTGTCTTAAATGCAAAGAATATACAGTATATTGTTTTACAGTTTTGGCAGTGTTATGTAAAATGTACTTTTTTGAGCTTTCCTTCATGTTTTAATGTTATTCCCTCATCAGAAACAAACCTGGAGTGTTGCCTTGATTCTTTCATCTATGTTTGAGAAATCCTTTTATCCTGTCCTTTAATCCTCCACTCCGCCCCTTCAGACTAGCCAGCAGCAATTAGCAAACACCTGGTGGATCTGCTCATCTGCTCAGAGCAACGCTGGTGAAAACGTAGTTAAAGGGTTAATAGAAGAGCCATGTTGGGATGACTTCCTGAAGAAAGAGCAAGAGTTTCTTAAAGGGACAGAGACCCAATTTGAAGGCGTTAATTACAAAATCCATTGTTTTAGTCATATTTGATATAAACAGACTTTCAATAATTAATTAATCACGATTATTTGGATTTATCATTTCAGCCATGGTTTAATCTGATCTGAAGCTATTTAAACGCTGGTTCTGCTGGGTACTGCTGGGTTCTGCTGGGCTCTGCTGGGTTCTACTGGGTTCTGCTGGGCTCTGCTGGGTTCTGTTGGGTTTTGCTGGGCTCTGCTGGGTTCTACTGGGTTCTGCTGGGCTCTGCTGGGTTCTGCTGGGCTCTGCTGGGTTCTGTTGGGTTCTGCTGGTTTCTGCTGGGCTCTACTGGGTTCTGCTGGGCTCTGCTGGGTTCTGCTGGGCTCTGCTGGGTTCTGTTGGGTTCTGTTGGGTTCTGCTGGTTTCTGCTGGGCTCTGCTGGGTTCTGCTGAGTTTCTGTGACCCGGTCTGTGTTTTGCTCAGATTGTTTCTTCAGGCAGGCCGACTGGTGTTACGCTCTGCTGGACTACCAGCAGGCCGAGGAGATGCTGAGTCCCAACGAGCCGGCCCTGAGGCTCCGCCTGGCCGTCATTCACAGCACTCTGGGCTCCTTCTGCTTCCATGAATGGTCAGAACCAGAACACCAGTACTCCCACAGGAACTCCCTCACAGGTTCAGTGACTGTGTGTTTGTGTCTGCAGGTACTTCCAGGACGCAGCCGACATGTTTTCCCTGGCCATCATGTACAACCCGACCGCCAGTCCGTACTATGAGTACCGGTCGAAGGCGCTGCGCCGGATCCATGATCTGAGTGGCGCCAGAGAGGACCTGATCCGCCTGCTGATCCTGGACCCCGACAACGAGGAGGTCCGCAGCTGATCTTCACATTTCACTCAGGATAGCTGATGACGGTGTGTCTGTTTGTGCAGATCCCCCCGATGATGATGAACCTGTTCCCCGGCAGCACCGTGGCCCAGGTTCTGTCCAGCGCCAAGGGCCAGTCGCTCCAAGACGAGCTGACGGAAACCATCCGGGTCTGGGAATCTTCTTCTGATCCAGAGAAGAGGTTAGCAGAACCGCCACCAACAGATAAAACCTCCAAGAGACTAACCAGTGGTTTAGTAATCGATTATTCTGATGATTTATCAATTATTTTGATGCCTAATTACTTATTCTGACAATCAATCGATTACACTGATGATTAATTGATTATTCTGGTGATTAATAGGATAAAAACAATTGGCACCTTCTGCCAATTTTCCATGTAACGGTTTCAGTTTTCTTTGTTTAATATTAGAAATACATTATGAGATGCAAATAAGCACATAATTAATTTTAAATAAAAATAAACACATTATTGCCTAAAATGCAACAACAAAGCCTTCCTTTAGTGAACGCTTGATCATTTGTAGCAAAGGATGCATCTGCAGCTGAACCTTGTAACATGTCTTGTTATAAGTGAAATAATCTGCCAGATAATCTGAACTTGTACTTTTTTAATCAATAATCAATATTTTTTATTTTGTTAAAACAAGCTCCTATATATTGTTGAAAAGTATCTTATAAGTAAATATTGTCTTATTTCAAATGTAGAAATTTATCTGCACTAGAAACTAGACCAAAACTACTGGGTACGATGTTTTTTTGTTTGTGCAGTGAAATGTAAAATGTATATATTTTCTGTACAGTTCTGGCTTACTTATTGCTCAGAGTGTGTTGTTCTTTCAGCAAATTGCCTCTTTAGATTTTTTAAACATTAACCAATTACAAAATTAGTTGACGATTATTTCAAGAATCGATGAATTGTTTCAGCCTTACAGACAGGAATGTCTGTTCGGTTTGTTTTTAGCCTGGAGGAAAGTCTGACCAGCCTGACTGTGAGCGGTGAGAATCTGGAGGGCGAAGCGTTGAGCCTGTTTGAAGCGGCGCAGGAGCTCAGCCTGTGTGTGAACAGGAAGGACCTGCAGAACGCAGCCCAGGCCCTCCTGCAGGTACGGGGACAAGTCAGGGTTACTAAACATGTTCGCTGCATTTTTGGCACAAAATCATTCTTAGATAATGAGATCTTAGTGTGGTGAGTTTTTTTCAAATTAAAATCCTGCTGGCCACGCCCCTCACCTTAACGTTTACACTCCCATGTGAGAATGACTGCAAACAGATGTGCAATTATACAACTACGCATGTTTGAAAAGCAGAAGTGGAACCTCCCGCACAATCAATAAGAATGCAGCAAGTGGTTTCTGGATGGTAAGTCAGCAACAAAACACTTTTCCTTTCTGGCAGCCATTGTACACACAACGGTAAAACCAGCTGACCAAATGTGCTGGAGCTCCACTTGAGTTGCTAGGTGACAGCGCAGTACTCACTGCGACAATAGGAACGTTTTTATGAAACAGCTCATGAAACATCCAAAAACATGATCTTACTGCCATAAAACGGCTCGGTATTTTTTAAGTGTTTGTACATTTTATAGAAGCAGCTCAGACTCAAAAAGTATTAAAAATGTGAATTTTTCATGATTGGTTTCCTTTGACGCTGCTGACCACGTTGCTCTGTGTCCTGTGTTCAGGTGAAGGAGGCTGTGGAGTCGTTCATCCCCGTCTGTCCCGTCCTGCGCCAGAGGAGCACTAGCGCCTCACAGTGTCCACCACCAGCAAGCGCATCTATTTTTCCACTGACAGCAAATCTGAGCCGCCTGGGGTCTAAAAAATAACACCTGCTTTCACATCCACACCTCTCTGTTGTTAGATTCTCTGTTTTAACGTTTCTACTTACTGAAGGTCATTCAGTACCGTCACTGATCCAATGGAACAACTGTAGTATTTTCCATTTTAGACATACATTTGAAAGTCTAATCCTACAGAAATTACTAAAAGTTCATTTGCATCAGCTTTTCTGAAGAGTAAATCAAGGGCCACTCAAACACATTCCATGGGCCACAAATAGCCCCCGGGCCACACTTTGGACACCACTTTAGTAAATCTTCCATGAAAGAAAACACTTTTTAGTGAAAATGGTCTCATATTTCTTATATTTGCAGGACACAAAAATATTTATCCTCTTAGAAAAAGTTATGTGATTCAGCATTTTTACTAAAAATAACAGAAAATTCAGGCAAAACATTTCAGGTGTGAAAGGTGCTAATGTCTCCGATCGTTTAGTTTTTATTTTTACTAAATAACTGAGTTTGACACCAAACAGACACGAACAGCCAAAAAACACAAAAGTCAAGTAATGTAGAGAAAGAAACCTGCAGCAATGAAGAAACGACATTTCTGATTCCAGCTGTAATGTAACATTTAGTCCAGCAGGTGGCAGCAGAGCCACACTTTGAGCGGTGAGCTCTAATTTTATTGTTTTATTTATTCTGTTTTATTTAACTTGAAGATTGAATTTAAATCTGTTCTGCTCAACGTGGCTGTATAAATAACACATTATGAAATAAAAAGGTAAGTTATTCAACAATATTAAAATAATAATTAGGCTGTTGAGAAAAGTCCCCCAAAATAAGCCTTAAAATAAAGCGAGTTTTGACTGAAGCTTCTAATCACAAACTAAAAAGTGTATAAAAATCTAGTCTCTAATTTGAGTAAATTTATGAACTGTGAAGAAAATCCTAGTATAATTATTATCTTTAATAAAAAAACCCAGCTGCTATATGTTGTACCTTTACTGTAAACTTTACTGTAAATTAAAAGTGAAATTGTCTTTTTACATCCATCCATCCATCCATCCATCTTCTTCCGCTTATCCGAGGTCGGGTCGCGGGGGTAGCAGCTTCAGAAGGGAGGCCCAGACTTCCCTCTCCCCAGCCACTTCTTCCAGCTCCTCCGGGGGAATCCCGAGGCGTTCCCAGGCCAGCCGAGAGACATAGTCCCTCCAGCGTGTCCTGGGTCTTCCCCGGGGCCTCCTCCCGGTGGGACGTGCCCGGAACACCTCACCAGGGAGGCGTCCAGGAGGCATCCTGACCAGATGCCCAAGCCACCTCAACTGGCTCCTCTCGATGTGAAGGAGCAGCGGCTCTACTCTGAGTCCCTCCCGGATGACTGAGCTTCTCACCCTATCTCTAAGGGAGAGCCCAGCCACCCTACGGAGAAAACCCATTTCGGCCGCTTGTATCCGCGATCTCGTTCTTTCGGTCATGACCCAAAGCTCATGACCATAGATGAGGGTGGGAACGTAGATCGACCGGTAAATCGAGAGCTTCGCTTTTTGGCTCAGCTCTCTCTTCACCACGACGGACCGGTACAGCGCCCGCTTGACAGCAGACGCTGCGCCAATCCGCCTGTCGATCTCCCGCTCCCTTCTTCCCCCATTCGTGAACAAGATCCCGAGATACTTAAACTCCTCCACTTGGGGCAGGACACCCCCCCTGACCCGGAGAAGGCACTCTACCCTTTTCCAGCTCAAGACCATGGCCTCGGATTTGGAGGCACTGATCCCCATCCCGGCCGCTTCACACTCGGCTGCGAACCGATCCAGCGAGAGCTGCAGATCACGATCTGATGAAGCCAAAAGGACCACATCGTCTGCGAAAAGCAGAGATGAGATCCTGAGGCCACCAAATCGGATCCCCTCAACACCTTGGCTGCGCCTAGAAATTCTGTCCATGAAAGTGATGAACAGAATCGGTGACAAAGGGCAGCCCTGGCGGAGTCCAACTCTCACCGGAAACGAGCCCGACTTACTGCCGGCAATGCGGACCAGACTCTGACACCGGTCATACAGGGACCTGACAGCCCGTATCAAAGGGCCCGGTACCCCATACTCCCGGAGAACCCCCCACAGGGCTCCCCGAGGGACACGGTCGAACGCCTTCTCCAAGTCCACAAAACACATGTAGACTGGTTGGGCGAACTCCCATGCACCCTCCAGGACACTGCTGAGGGTGTAGAGCTGGTCCAGTGTTCCACGACCAGGACGAAAACCACACTGCTCTTCCTGAATCCGAGGTTCGACTATCCGACGGACCCTCCTCTCCAGGACCCCTGAATAGACCTTGCCAGGGAGGCTTAAGAGTGTGACCCCTCTATAATTGGAGCACACCCTCCGGTCCCCCTTTTTGAACAGGGGGACCACCACCCCAGTCTGCCAATCCAGGGGAACTGCCCCCGATGTCCATGCGATATTGCAGAGTCGCGTCAACCAACACAACCCTACAACATCCAGAGCCTTAAGGAACTCCGGGCGGATCTCATCCACCCCCGGGGCCTTGCCACCGCGGAGCTTTTTAACCACCTCGGCGACCTCGTCCCCAGAGATTGGAGAGCCCAACCCAGAGTCCCCAGGCTCCGCTTCCTCAGTGGAAGGCATGTTGGTGGGATTGAGGAGGTCTTCGAAGTACTCTGCCCACCGGCCCACAACGTCCCGAGTAGAGGTCAGCAGCACACCATCCCCACTATAAACAGTGTTGGTGCTGCACCGCTTCCCCCCCCTGAGACGCCGGATGGTGGACCAGAATCGCCTCGAAGCCGTGCGGAAGTCTTTCTCCATGGCCTCTCCAAACTCCTCCCACACCCGAGTTTTTGCCTCAGCAACCGCCCGAGCCGCATGCCGCTTCGCCCGCCGGTACCCATCAGCTGCTTCCGGAGTCCCACAGGCCAAAAAGGCTCGATAGGACTCCTTCTTCAGCCTGACGGCATCCCTCACCGAAGGTGTCCACCAACGGGTTCGAGGGTTGCCGCCGCGACAGGCACCGACAACCTTGCGGCCACAGCTCCGATCGGCCGCCTCGACAATGGAGGCACGGAACACGGTCCACTCAGACTCCATGTCCCCCACCTCCCCCGGGACGTGTTCGAAGTTTTGCCGGAGATGGGAGTTAAAGCTCCGTCTCACAGGGGATTCCGCCAGACGTTCCCAGCAGACCCTCACAACACGTTTGGGCCTGCCAGGTCTGACCGGCTTTCGCCCCCGCCACCGGAGCCAACTCACCACCAGGTAGTGGTCAGTGGACAGCTCCGCACCTCTCTTCACCCGAGTGTCCAAGACATACGGCCGCAGATCCGATGAAACGATGACAAAGTCGATCATCGAACTGCGGCCTAGGGTGTCCTGGTGCCAAGTGCACATATGGACACCCTTATGCTTGAACATGGTGTTCGTTATGGACAATCCATGGCGAGCACAGAAGTCCAGCAACAGAACACCGCTCGAGTTCAGGTCGGGTGGGCCGTTCCTCCCAACCACGCCCCTCCAGGTCTCACTGTCGTTGCCCACGTGAGCGTTGAAGTCCCCCAGCAGAACAAGGGAGTCCCCAGGAGGAGCACTCTCCAGTACCCCCTCTAAGGACTCCAAAAAGGCAACAACGTACAGGCGCCGAGATGGGGAGCAACAAGTATGCCCACTCCTGCCCGACGTCTCTCTCCCTGGGCAACTCCAGAGTGGAAGTATGTCCAGCCCCTCTCAAGGAGACTGGTTCCAGAACCAGAGCCATGCGTCGAGGCGAGACCGACTATTTCTAGCCGGAACCTCTCGACCTCACGCACTAGCTCCGGCTCCTTCCCCACCAGAGAGGTGACATTCCACGTCCCAAGAGCCAGTTTCTGCAACCGAGGATCGGACCGCCAGGGTCCCCTCCCTTGGCCGCCACCCATCACACAGTGCACCCGACCCCTTTGGCCCCTCCCACGGGTGGTGGGCCCATGGGAGGGGGGGCCCATGTTTCCTCTTCGGGCTGAGCCCAGCCGGGCTCCATGGGTAAAAGCCCGGCCACCAGACGCTCGCCATCGTGCCCCCCCTCCAGGCCTGGCTCCAGAGTGGGGCCCCGGTGACCCGCGTCCGGGCGAGGGAACACCAAGTCCAAGGTTTTCCTTCATCATTGGGGTCTTCGGGCTGCACTTTGTCTGGTCCCTCACCTAGGACCTGTCTGCCTTGGGTGACCCTACCAGGGGCATGAAGCCCCAGACAGCATAGCTCCTAGGATCATTGGGGCACTCAAACCCCTCCACCACGATAAGGTGGCAGCCCATGGAGGAGGTCTTTTTACATTAGATATTTAAAATCTGTCGTCTATGACTGTTTTTAACTGTTAATAAGAAACAAAAGCTCATTTTCTGTCACTTTTTAAAATAGGAAAGACAAGAAAACATGTAAGTAAAGTAAATCTATGCTGAGTAATAATTAAAAAGTGTAAAACCAGGAAGGATGAGGAGTCATATGTATTTATCTTCCTTCCCTCTAATAAATATGGTGGAAATATAAAAAAAATCTCTTCATCTTTGTTCTTTTCTTAGAGATAAAACCCCAGCAGTGGTTTCATCCCTGGGAATCAGTTTCAGCAGCGCAGACATGTTGTGGCTGCAGCTGCGTGAGGCGGCTGACCTGCAGCATTAACAGCAGCTGTGGCAACAGCTGACCCACACACACACACCCACAAACACAAACACACACACACCCGGTCGGAGCAGGAGCTGCGGCACACCGGCTACCACCGCGCAGTAAAAGCACAAACATGCCACACATACCAGAGAGCGTCTCCGTTCTGAGCTTTGAGGACTTTCAGGTCGAATATCTGAGGAAGATTTCTGGAACTCTGCTGCAAGACGCAACTTTTATAAAACATTGGTTCTTACATATTTGCTTAAATTGTCACCATGTCATGACAGTTTAAGACAACCTGTGGAAAATATCAAGCTGCTCTGCTTTCTCCTCGTACGAACTAGAAACAACCAATCAGAGCCAGGAGGCGGGACTTAGTGCTGTCACTCATGCCTTTGTGTACGCCACATAGTCTGTTGTGAATGCTAAGGCTAGTTAGGGTAGCCAATTGTTTATCTGATGGCAGATAAAAAGTTTTCCTATAATTGTAAGTTGTTTTTCTGGCTTTCACACGTTTGGTAGCTCGTTCATGAGGTTGATTGGCAGCGCTAAAACCCACCTCCTGACTCTGACTGGATGTTTTTGGTGCATTTCTTCAGACAGCAGTAGCAGCTCAGATTGATCTTTTCACATTTTATCTGCCTCATAAACTCACAATAAATATGGAGAAATATAGTTTTTATAAAAGTACCGACCTGCAGCTTTACATTAATTCATCAGAACATTTATTAGTTTCATTTTGTTGTTCTTTATCTTTTCTTTCTGGATTACTTACCTACTGACACTGGAAGAGTTCACCTGGTTAACTACAGGATGAACATCCAGCAATCGTTTTTCACAAACTTAGCAAAAACATTTTGTTTTCCTGAAGCGTCTCTGAGGTTTAAAAGAAGAGAGGAAACAACTGAAGGACTTTCTAACAACCCAAAGAAAAACTAAGTTGGAAACTTTTGATTTATAAAATTCAACATAAAAGGTCAAAAATTCTAATTATGAAATTATTAGAGGTCTGTGTCAGTGAACGCATCACATCCCCGTCCCACCACTCCAGCACACAGGAAGCAGCTGCAGCCTTGCAGAAGGTGTCCAGTCCTCCCAGTTTGGTCCCAGTCCTGGCTGCGTGTGGGCAGACGCCGGCCGTAACGGAGCCGCTTTTCACACCGAGCAGGGCAATAAACGGCTCGCCTTACCGTCCTGTCAGGGCCCAGACACAAACACCTCTCTGAGGGCGCGGAGCCGCAGGTTTGGCCCCCGGTCAACGCATTCCCTGACGGGGCCGGGCGGGGGGCGCTCTCGCCGCGGACGCAGACTGTTTGGTCTGAGATAAGCCGGACGGGTTTGTAGACTTTGGGTCGGGTTCAGGACAGGTGACGTGCGGCGCGCTCAGCTCCCACTGAAACCCGGTATGTTCCTGTTCAATTAGATTAGAGGTTCTGGACTGAAGTATGTGGCGTCGGAGCATTTCTCAGAGAAACGGAGACGTTAAAAGCTGCTACACTTTGTTAAAATATCACAGTTTATTTTAAAAAAATACACAAACATCAGAACAAAATGAAATAAATACTTCATCACACAGAGAGACGTGTACGACCGAGTTTTAGGGCCACAATAAGAAAATAAAGCAATATTACGAGAATAAAGTCAAAATAATTCAAGAATAAATTCATAATATTGCAAGAATGAAGTTGTAGTACAATGAGAATACATTTATAGTACTATGACATAGTACTACAAGAAAAAAGACGTACGAGAATACATTTGTAATGAGTAAATTTGTAGTATTAAGAGAATATTTGGTGATTTTCTGACTTTATTTTTTGTAATGTTTTGACTTTATTCTAGTAATTTTCTGTCATATTTTTCATAGACGTGAGCTAAGCAGAGACAGATGACAGCAGGAGTCCACCTGCTCCTCCAGAAGACATTAAGACGCCAGAGACAGACTGATGTCCTCATGACGTCTCTGGCACCTGCAGGACGGATGAAACGCCTAGCTGTGCTTTACAGTCTAATAATTCTCAGAAGCCGCGTGCTTCCTTTCTAGGAGCGACGGAAAGGAGAAGGAAGAGGCGAGCAGACCGCCGTTTTCCCCAGAGGAACATCTCTAAACACAATTTATCCATCTTGGAGAGATAAACCATCTGCTGGTCTGATCATCTCATAAATCGCGCTGTCAGTTTTACAGGCTCGTCTCGGCCGTCTGTCTCGCGCGTCCCGGATTCTGATCTGACGTCTCATTCACCTCAGAGTTTTACATCGGGTCACTTTTGTTTGTTTATCATCTGGCTTCCAGTCGCTGGCGGATTCCTCAGATGGCTGCTTAAACAGAAAACCAGCCAGGTCTCAGTTAGGTAGGAAGGAAAATCCTCATGCGTTTCCTGAGTCCTGACAGCCGCTTGGTGCCGGTCCAGCGCCGCCGGCCCGTCCGGCTGACCGCGGCTTCACTTCCAGCCGTTCAGCTCCTTCAGCTTGCTGACGCTCGTCCCTTTGACTGGGTGGGAGGGTGGGGGGGTGCAGACCGGCAGGGTGGGGGTGCCGGACCCTCGGGGCCACAGCTTCTCCGTGGGGAGTCGCCACACCGACCGAGACGACTTCTTCTTCTGTGGTTTGTTCGTCTTTTCTTTGGAAGAACCCGGCCACATTGTCTGGACAGCAAACAGAGCAGAGATAAAGAAACACAGAAACTAGAGAGCTTTACTGAAGTATTTACACCCATTACACATTAAAATGTTTCAGCATCAAACTGAATGTCGTTGGGATTTTATCACTTTTACTGTTGATGCAGGAGCGGCCATTTTCAAACATGATTCCATTTGATTTTCTGACTAGGAATTTGGAGTTTCCGAGTTCCGACTACAAATGAAATGCATCATTAGCCGTTAGCACTTAGCATTAACTTCCGCTCATACTTTGTTCCCACAAGTCTGTTCCAGAAGTGATCCGCGCCATCTTGGTAGGCAACGCAGCACAAAGCATAGATGAGCCATGGCTTCCAGAACAACAGAGAAAGTAGATATCAAAATATAAAAAGTACATATTAACAAAATGGCTGCTGTTGAAATCGTCTGGTATGAGACGGAGAATGAAAACATGTCAGATGATGTGGACAAGCTGCCTCTGACTATGACATCGTTCACCACTGCTACCATGAATACCTACAATCCGTAATTCAACGGATTCGTAAAGGACTACGAACTCTTCATGTGAATAATGAGCTTCTGGTGACTGGCAGAGTAAGTATCTGTAGTAACAAACATGTAGGCTACATGTCTGTCTTAGCTAGCAGGTGAAAGCTACATTAGCTAAGCTAATTTTGCTAGTTCGGCAGTAAGTTCTACAGTAAATGTCAATGATATTTAATATTTAGTATCACACAGAGGTGGGTAAAGTACTCGGAAATTCTGATACAGTAATAGTTTCAATGTGTTGTTTATACGTTAGATAGGAACAAGACGAGAGCTAGTGCTAAGCTTGTCGCTTGTTTATTGTTGTCGTAGCAACTCAATAGCAACTGTCATGACAGTTATTAACAGATACCTACCAAGATGGCTGTCAGCTACAAAGTTCCTGGAAGTGTGATGTCACATGAGAGCTTTATGTTACCATGGTGGCGTAGCGCCTAATGTTTATGATTAGCGTGTTAGCGTCAGCCATGTTTTATAGTTTATTTTCTTTTTGCTACCATTTCCTGTGGTTGCAGAATTTTCCTTTTGCAACGTTTCTTTCGTGTTTCTTAGTTAGCATCTTTTGTGTGGGTGCTGCTGATTTTTTTGTGTTTTGTATTTTTGCAACCTGCCAACATGTGAACAGCTTCCTGGGGTGTGAATACTTGTGCAGGCTCTGAGTATGGTTGTGAATGTGACATACGCAGCAGCAGAGCGTCAAGCAGGTGATCTTTGCAGCGTTTTCTCCCGTCCCGGCGTAGCGGTTCTTCTTGGGCAGCAGCAGCACGAAGGACACGGCCAGAGACAGATGGTAGAAGCTGTGGACGTAGGCGTAGTCCCACTCCTGCAGGCCAAAACAAGACAGCCAGACTCTGTAATTAAAACCCAAACAATCGACTCGCAGATGAGCGGCAGACATTTATCTTCCGGGCTGGGCTTTGTTTTCACGATGAGGCACCTCAAAGTAGAAGCGCAGCATCAGAGCGAGGGCGCCGAAGCAGCAGCCTGGACCGACCTGCTGCGTGTAAACGCTCTTCTCCGGGTAGACGGCCCTCAGCTGCTTCATCTTCTGCAGCTGGAACAGCAGCACAACATCAACCAGACAATAACAAACCCGGCCGACTGGAAGCAGCACTATCAAAATAAAAGCTTCTTAAAATGCAGCTTATGGAGGGAAAGCTGGAAAGGAAGAACTCAGAATATCAGGAGAGGTTCTTCCGTCATTACACAGTCAGAAATTAATAAAATTATTTGAATTATTTAGAGAAAAAAGTAGAAGTGAACTTTTCAAAAGCATATTGTAATTATAATATTCATTCGTTTATAAATGTTGGTATCAACTAATTGTTTGGTTTACCAGATAAATATTTAGTTAGGGAGTTAAATATTTAGCTATGGTGGCCAAGCTCCTGTGAGGTCACGCCTTGTCCTATGACCACGCCCCCTGTGAGGTCACGCCTTGTCCTATGGCTACGCCCCCTGTGAGGTCACGCTTTGTGATATGGCCACGCCCCTGTGAGGTCATGCCTTGTCCTATGGCCACGCCCCCTGTGAGGTCACGCCTTGTCCTATGACCACGCCCCCTGTGAGGTCACGCCTTGTCCTATGACCACGCCCCCTGTGAGGTCACGCCTTGTCCTATGACCACGCCCCCTGTGAGGTCACGCCTTGTCCTATGGCCACGCCCCTGTGAGGTCATGCCTTGTCCTATGGCCACGCCCCCTGTGAGGTCACACCTTGTCCTATGGCCACGCCCCCTATGAAGTCACGCCTTGTCCTATGGCCACGCCCCTGTGTGGTCACGCCTTGTCCTATGGCCACGCCCCCTGTACAAGCTCTTTCCCCTCAGTTTGTTCAGCTTCCATGAACAAACTGGAAACAGTTGGTTTGAAATGAAATGTTTCAATGTTTGGTTTTGAAATAAATATTTAATTTGGAGCAAAATTTAATTGGTTAACTAAATATTTTACCTGCTGACTTGATATTTATCTTCCAACTAAACATTCAGCTTTAAACTAAATATTTTTATCAGTTATCATGTTATTAATATATTCACACTAAACATTTAATTGGCAAGCTAAATATTTAGACTGAAACTGACATTTATAAATACATAAATAACTTGGTGAAAATTGTTTTCCTCTAATGACAATCTAAATAACCCAAATTATATCTGTAAATTTTTATCTGTTATCTTTACAAATGGCGGCCCGGATCGCTCACCCATTTGATGGTGATGATGAAGACGGCTGATCCGATTGGTCCGGAGTAGATCCCGTAGCCCCAGCGGTCCTGGTAGATCCTCACGCCGATGGTCAGCACTCCAAACATCGATATGGTGGAGCGCTGCGGCTCGTCAAAGTCTCCCAGAGCTGGAGAGACGAGACCGGAGACGGATCCAGGTCTTTACTGGACGCTACACCCAGTCACACCAGTGGCTGGACGCTACACCCAGTCACACCAGTTGGGTTAACATTCAATAAGGTAAAATTAAGAGCAAATCTAAATCAACACTGCAGAAATACAAAATATTACCAAGTATTTCTGGTCTAGTTACTAGTGCAAATATTTTAGTACACTTAAATATTGAAAAGTAACTTTACGAGTAACTATTCAGCAAGAAATAGGAGCTTGTTTTAAATCAGAAAGTTGTGAAAAAGTTCCAGTTCCATTAGCAGATTATTTCACTTATGTGAGAAATGTTTTGTAATAAGTGAAATAATCAGCCAATGGAATAAGTATTTTTTTAAATCAATATTAAGGAATTATTAACATAAAACAAGTTCCTACATCTTAAATTTACTTTCATCTCATTTCAAGTGTACTAAGATATTTGCACTAGAAATTAAACCAAAAAATACTTTGTAAGATTTTGTGTTTTTGCAGTGAACCAATCAGAAACTGGGATTTAATGTCATTTAATTCCAGATTAATTTCTGATTGGAGCCCCAGTTAGCACAATGTTGCGCATTTTAAAGATATTTTTAGGGACATATTTGATACAAGCAAAAGACAGATGGACCAATCAGAGGACTCAGATGTTTGACATTTGCTGCAGAGGCTCAGTCAGATGCAGGCGGAGCAAATTGTTTGCTTCAGAGCAGTGAGTATGCCCGAGTGTTCAGAAATCAAAGACGCAGCAAATGTTGCAGCAACTGCAGCAGGCCAGGACGTTTGAACCTGTGAGTGAGGCGCTGTTCTTCGTTCCAAGCAGCATAAATATGGTTTTACCTACGAGCGTGACCCACATGGAGAGCGCCGTGCCGTAAACGCTGAAGTACTCCAGGATGTCGTATCTCATAAAACAGAGGATGGAGAGGCCTGGACCGTCGCAGGCATGATAAATCTGCAGGAACAGAGTCACAGAGTTACACTTTCACCACCATAAACTGGACTAATCCAGGACCCTTCACATTAAAGTTACCGCAACAAGAGATTTTTATTCAGTGTAATGATCAGCTGATTCATTGCAAAAATTAAGTCAATTTTTTTACAATAAAACTTCTAAACGAAGAATTTTAAAATGCAAAAATAATTTAAAAATAATTTTAAAATGATTATCAATGAGAAATTAACAACTATAACTAACAAAATAGCTCAAAAACACAATAATAGGAATTTTAAAATGAAATTAACCCTTTATCTGATTAATATTACATTAATGATAACTTTTATATTTCATTGTGATTTTAGATTTTTCTTTTTACACTTTTGTGGTTTGACTATTTGATTGTTGATTTACTTTGTTTATTTCAGTAACATTTTAAATTATTTAAACTGCTAATTTAACAATAATAATAACTATTAACTGATTTTTAATAACAGTCATTTAATTAGTAAGTATTTGGTTAATACATAAGCAATTAAAGTAACATTACTTAAATTTATGTATTTTTTCAACCAATCAAATCAAATTTAACATAAAAACACAAAAATAAAAAGCAGTAAAAACATCATACAGTCACCAACAGAGAAACTAGTAAACATTATATTTTGTTACAGCTCATCTAAATCATCCATTCACATCAAATATGTTGATCAACGTTCTAATAATTATGGTTCAAGAACAGAAATAAACAGGTGAGTTTTTGGTCCTGATTTAAAGGAACTCAGGGTTTCAGCTGTTTGCAGTTTTCTGGAAGTTTGTTACAGATTATGGAAACAAACTTTTTTGAAACAAGCTGATACATTTTTTCCTAAGCTTAATAAAAAACAGATGGTGGGATTTACTGGTCGTCCTTTACGCTGCAGGTAAGTGAAACGGTTTTGGATTCTCACCGCGGTGAAGAACATGGTGAAGAAGTAGACCATGGCCTCGGTGTGGAAGCCCCTCTTGGCGGCCACGCTGGCGGCCGGCAGGAACACCAGGCTGCTGGCGGTGGGGAGCAGCATCTTGGCGATGAAGGCGCCCATGGCTGGATCAGACTGAGGCGGTGAAGCTTTCACAGGAGAACATTTCTGATCTGCTCCTCTCCTCTCTGTCGCTCAGCAGACAGCTGTCCACTGAGGCCATTTAAAGTTTAAACGTCCCTCAGATGACGGGGCCATGTGGGCTCTGGGGCCATCTGGGCTCTGGGGCCGTGTTATTGGTGACCAGCTGTCTGCATACCAGCAACTTGACGCAGGGCGAGGACCAACATGGCCGACTGTTTCTGTGAATGGCTGCAGGTTGAGGTGAAGCGTTAAAACGACTCCTGTTAGATTCTTCTTCCTGGTCCAACTGCTCCTCACTTTATCATTACACCTTCTGTGGATCATTTCTTCCACGTTGAGACCAACGTCAGCTGCGTTTCCATTTACCATAAAATAGCACAAATTGAAATTGTGAAAATAAACTTGACTAATTGCAACATTCAAATAATAAAAAGCCTCAATAGAAAATAGAAAGAGAAACAAAGCAGCTGAAAATGGAACAAATGTTTAAGCTTTGGTCTCAACAGAACCGAGTCTACTGGACTACAAGGTGAGAAAACACCGTACAGACGGCGGTTTATAGAAGTCAGAAGTAGGAAGCTCAGAAACGGAGCCTCTCCTTCTCCCTTCTGACTCGATCAAATAGCCTGAATTCAAACCACATGATTTAAATATAAGCAGCGTTTCTTCTGACACCAAAGCAAAACCCAAAAATTGTTGCAGAAGTGGAAAACAGTCTAAAAAAAGTCTCAAAATATGTTTAAAAAAACCCATAAACATATATAGATGTATGGCGTCTCCTTTCTTCTTCTTCTCCTCCTCTGTGCTCATGTAGGAGGCGTGGAGGCCGTGAGCGGCTGGGACATGGACACCAGTTTATGGAGCCTCACTGGAGTATCACTTTAGGAGAAATTCATTTCCACTGACCAGGAATAAGTTTGGTGATATTTTGGTTTCTATGAAGCCATTCTGAGACTCTTCAGAACATTTAAGAGGATTTTTAGCTATAAAACCTTTTCCAGCTTCAGCCTTCTTGGATTAGCAGTAGAAACTGTAATTTGTTGAATTTAAAAAACGTTTCTCTGCAGTCGAACCTTCAGTGCCATTCTCCAGCACAGCTTTCAGGCCAGTCTGATGATTTGTGTGGACGGGAGAGGAGAGTAAGAAATGCAGAGTGAGTCCAGCTTTCTGCAGCTCTGCTGCTTGGAGGGAATCTGTAGTTTTTATTTGTCACTTCCTGTCGGGGAGAAGATTTTATAGCCGGCTTCGCTCTGCGGTTGCTCGTCTCGGGCTCGTCACCAGGCTGTATGTCTTCATTACGGGGTTTGTAAGTGTTGAGCTGAAATCCTGCCGAGTTACGCCCATCAGCTGGGAGCACTGGTGAAATCCTCCGCTGCTCCAGCTGGAGAGTAAAAACCTGTCGCACAAACATCAAGATGTGAAAAGTTTACTTTTTGGTTTTTGTTGATTTTTATTTTTTGTCTTGTTTTGATCTGTTTTATAACTGTGCAGCATTTGCTTTTGATTCAGATAAAGAAAAAATATTTCTGTTCATGTCTTTCATTATTAGGATAAAATAACTACAGTAGATAGATTAATAATGGATAAACTGATTAAATATTTACTTTCACGTGTTAAAGTAGCGCCACAGTGAGTCACACAAACTGCAGAAAACATGGAAATAGTAAGAAAAACAGAGACAGGGAGTTGATTTAAAGTATTTCCCAGATTTTTAGGACCGAAGCTGCTGTTAGACAAGAAAAAAAAAAGATATTTGATTTTATTTTACTCTGTAAAATAAAAACAAACACTTCAGCCAATGCGTTTAGCAATCCAGCACTTTTGCTCACTTTGAAAACGTACTTGGCTTCTCCTAAATAAAATTTTCAGAATAAATTCCAAAGTGCTAATTTACTTATAAGTATAATTATAAAATGACCAAGTTTCCACCAGAGCTTACTACTGTTGAAGCAAAGAGCGGCCATATTGAAACGTAAAGAGAGTTTGGACGGCGTTCCAGTTGATTTTTATGACTGGGAAGTTGGAATTTCTGAGTCCCAACTTCAAACTGAATGCACCATTAGTGTGTTAGCAATAGCTTCTGCTAATTACCATGGTGGTATAGCATTTAGCATTAGCAGAATTATTGTCTATTGTTACTGAATCAGGTTTAATGAAAAATCAAATGGAGAAAATTCAGACTTTGTGTTCTGCACATTTACCAGATATTTTCCTATATCTATGTCAAATTAAACAACTTCTGGATTCAAGGTTTTATATGAGAAAAAGCAGAATATCTCAGCATCTTCTCACCAGCTAATAAAAGCTAACATGAAGCTGTAAGGCTACTTTGAGTGAAACAGCTGAAACATCAACCATCATATACTGGACAGTCAACGTCCACTTCTAACCCGACTGGATCATAACCAGTTCAGACCTATGATGGTCAAACTGTGTGAATGTAAACAAACCCCATGTGGCACATCAAGCTAATCATCAGGCTAATCTGTGTTTGCCTCCCAGAGAAACCTTATTTGACTCTGAAGGATGTCTGAAGACGGCGTGGCAGCAGTTGGCTCTGCTGCTCCCCTCTCAGCTGTTGCACCTGCTCAAAGGCTCGAGGCAGCAGCACAAAGGGTGCAGTGTCACAGGACTCTCACCACATGCCTCTGATTCCCAGGGAGTTTTATCAACCAGAGCAGGCAGAGGACCGGGGAGGCTAAACCGCACCATCTGCTGGGAATCAACTGCAAATACGACACAAACAAATCTGTTGGCAACTCTGCTGTGCAAAAATAAAACCTTTTCTTCTAAGGCAGCATGATCTCAGCCTGAAGCTGTGGCAGAAATCCAACCTTTAGTGGAAGAAAACAAAATGTTTTAGATTTGTTCCTGTTTGTTGGACAAAAGCTCAATCTTAAAACTCAGAGGTTTGGTAAAGTTGATCAAACTCCTCACATTTATGTGTGACAGCAGGACAGAAAACACTTTTTTGGTTGTAGACGGCGTCTGACGGTTGTCATGGAAACCTGAAGGCCCCTCTTCGGTGCAGTTCTTCATATTTATACCTCATGGAAACAAAAAGTCATGATTAGAGGTTCCCAGGAACTCTGAACTAAATAAAACAAAACATTCCTTTCAGTTTGGTGTTTTGAATTAGCTCCTGTATTTTGTTATTGTTAGTTAGTTTTACTGGTTTTATTTATTCTACGTTTCCCTGGATCCTCTTCCTTCTGTTCAATCTGCCATTTTAACCAGCTTATGTCCCTGTGTTTGGATTTTCAATAAATATCCACACTTCACATGATTCTGCCTACATACCGCCTGCGTTTGGTGCTGCAAAATGCTGCAAAATATCCTTGATTTTTTCATTTATGTATAAGGAATTCATAGGATGTGTTACATCTTCTTTGCCTGATATTTTTACCACCTGAATAATATAAAAGGCCGACTTTGTCCTAATTATTATTGTAGGAATAATATTATAGCAACAAAAAAGGCTACCGACACTTATTTATCAGAAGTGCTAAAATAATTAGTCCATATCTGAGTCCTTTGTGTTTCTCTCTAAACATTCACACCAGGCCTGTTTTATAACTTTAATCCAACTCCAGTCCGTCTGTCCAGAAAGTCCAGTTGGTTTGAGGAGGTTTGACTGTGTAACTGGACCAAACAACAAACTCTGGGTCACCTACAAACCTCGATCTTGGTTCTGTAGTGCATATGTGAACGCCAAGCGGAAAATCAGGAAGCAGACTACAGCGCAGGGCATTCTGGGTAAATATAATTAAAACAAATATGCTAGCCTAGTGTAACCCAGTGTTTAAAAACACAAGAAAAAAATAATAGATGTTGATTCAATGTCTTATTCTACCAAAATAGCTAAAAGGTAATTACGTAAATCTTCAAAAAATGTGAAATATGCTTTTAGTGTTAGCTTCTATTGACAGATTAGGCAGCCAATGGCTGGCGCGGTCTGGTTTCGTGTCGGCCAATGGGGTTGATCGTCCCGCCCCTTTTTAACAGCTGGCGGTTGTTTCGTTCGGAGCGCGGCAGACAGGCTTGAAAGCTAACAGCTGACGGTTGCTTCGCTGCGAACGCTTGAGAGCTAACAGCTGACGGTCGTTTCCTTAAAGAGGTAGAAAGAAATTGACGAATCTGGAAATTGGTAAGGAAAACAATATTAATATAAATTCACTAAATATATAATTCAAAATACTACATTCGGTTTTATTAGATCTCGGAGGGTTTCCCCCGTGAACAGCTGAAGCCCGAAAAATAGCCGTTGACAACTCGGAGCATCGGTGAGTCATCGCACGCACTCGGCAGTTGGTTAAGTAAATTTGGTGAAAATTGGCTAAAATACCTATTAAATTATAAAATTTAATATAAAATAAAATTGATTGTAAGATTTTGTATTGTTATTGTTGTGTATGTTGTATTTGTTTTATGTAATTGCATTTATTTTAAGATTGAATGTATATTATATTCTTTTTTTACCACATATAAGCTAATCTATTTAGTTTTACTAATATGTTGGAAAAATTGTGTTCTGTTAACTTGTTGTTATACAACATGAAAGAAAAAAAATAAGAAGAACTTGAGAAATTATTAAATAGCATCTTATGTGCTAAAATGTTTTACTTTGGCCTTGTTATAGGTCAGGTTTTTTTTTTTTGGAGTTTGTACAGTACACTTTTGGCTTGGAGGGCCAAAGATTCCAAGACCCTCTTCACCTGAAACTGGATGGCGAGCCCCAGCCCAGAGGACCAGGCGCACGGGTAGATAGTGACCCGACTGGTCACCAGCTGAGAGACTTTGAGACTGAAGAATTAATTCATTGGAGACTGAAGTATTCAATTTATTTATTTATTTATTTTTTATAAAAGCGCGCAGTATTTTTTGTCTGTTTTAAATGTGGATCCACAATTGTTTATTATATTAAATATTTGCTCTTTTCTTGTAGACACTGTGTGTTCTGTTGTTGCTCACACCTGGGTTCCCTAGAATTTAAAATCTTCTGATTAGGCCCAACTTCCTATGTATATAGTATAAATTAATTAACCTGTTTTTGTGAGTTGCAGGTTACACTAGCACTAGCCAGAGAAATGACTTGTGGTCTTTAGAGAAATCCCAGAACCGCTAAAATCTGACGCCACTCCGTCTTTGTTTACATTTTGTAAAAAAATTAAGTTGCTCTCAGTGACTTCAGAGGTTTTGTCGTCGTTTCCTTTAGTGGTTCTTGCTGCAGCGCCCCCACAGGTGAGGAGGGGAACAGGCTAGTCCCCAGTCGAACCACATCTACCGGACTATCAGGTGTGAAAACATCCTTGGTCAATTTATTGGCTGATTTAACTTAACCTGAGGTACAGCAACCATCCACCCTCAGGGTTATCCGAGGCCGTTTCCAGATCAGGTTCTGTAGTTTTGGTTCTGCTGCAGGGTTTCCTCCTTTTAGACAACAGTACCAACCCAGGATGGACTTTATTAGTTGTCACATCATGGGTTTCCATGACGATATCTAGTGGTCCAATGTTGGAACTAGTGGGTTTTTGGAACCTTTCACAGACTGTCCTTCTGCACTGAGATGTAAAGATTCCCCAAATTATCGCATTTTACAGACTTTTTTTGTTTAGTTTTCCATGTCATGAGACTTATAGGAGCAACTTCATGACACATTTTTTGACTAATGTGCTCAATATTACTCGAGACATGAACCAGGGGTTAAACATTACCCTCTGCAGCCATGAGGAAAGCCATGGAAGCCAAGCAGGCGAATATGAATGACTGTGCAGGTGTTACTGCCACCGCATGCGTCTCCGCCGCGCACTTCACCGTACCTGACCCGGCTGGTTCAGAGCACAGATATCTGCTCATCAGAAATTGCCAGTAGACTTCAGAGTCAACATTGACAGTTTCTGTGAGTTTTTTGAAAGCAACTGAGCATGATGTGTCACCAGATCACATCAACACTGAACAATTTCCAAATAAATGCAACTTATGCTCCAGTGTATCTGGTATATTTTTCCTTTTCATGACACATTTTTTGACTAACGGTTTGTTGTAAAAGTTGAAATCCCATTAATTTGCATGGAATTCAATGCTACAACTTTTATTTTGAAGGCCACTGCTTTCCTAATGTCATCAGTGCCTTTATGTGGCTCAGCAAATGTGTTAACTGCCCTTCAAGAAGTTTTTTGCACTTAAATATGTCAGCTAGCGTCAAAGAGGAAAAAGTGATGCAGAACGCAGAGTTTATAAAAATAATTGCCACCCCTGACGTGGATCCAAATACCACCGTTCCTTCAGAGTTTCATGCTGTGGATGCTACTAAATGATTTTTAAGAACTGAGAAGTAGAGGTCATTTAGTCCAATAATTCATCTTAAACATCTAAATTATTTATTTTTAACTGTGTTTTATCTAACATCCAATAACTGAGCAAAGCCAGTTTTCTTCCTCTGAATATTTCTCACTGCGGTTCCGTTTATGACACTTTTAATTGCTCTTTGTCTGGTGGCTCTAACCCTAATGACTCCCAATACTTTGCATGCTGCTAATGGGCACGCTCCAAAACACACACACACACACACACACACACACCCACACACACACCCATGGGAGTGTTACTTACATTCACTCAGCAGCCTTTATTAAACTCTCACATCAAGGTGGCACGCTTGAATTACTGGTGGAACCGTATTGCTCTGGTCTGGCAGACGGTGTGAACTGCCTCCATCAGCAGGGAGCTAAAGCTAAAGAACAGGACCTCAGCAACACACGTCAGGTCCAACAGCGTTGCTTGAATGTTGCCTATTATGGTCATTATTCAAGCTGTTTGGCTGCAGAGAAGATGCTAAACATGTTTTCCTTTTATTTTATTTTGAAGTGTTTATTTTTGCCTGCTTGCAATGTCAGCCAAACTTCATCTTATAAAAATCCTAGAGGGTTTTTGTGGGCTGGAAAGTCTCCATAAAAGCTGTCTGTCCATATGTCCCTCCATCCATTCGTCAACTTATAATTTTAGTTTTCTAAATAACTGAATCTGAACCAATTATGACCTGTAATGTTGGATAAATAAATTGTGGTGTATTCTAACCAGTTAATGAAGTGGAGAAGAAGTCGATCTGACCAGGAAGCGAACAGACGATTGAGAGGACGCTCTGGTCATGACAGGAGGTAAGTTCACAGACCTGAAAGTAAGACCATGAAACATGGAATGACACAGAAGGAGTTCAGCACAGTGAAAAGACAGCTGTACCAACAGAGGAGCGACTGAGCGAGGTAGAGAGGAAGAGGGAGCAGCGAGAAATAACAGCAGAGGGAAAGATACAGGAGACGAGCTGAAATCATAATAAAACATGAAGGACTGAGACAGACAGGGGAAAAAAGGACAGGAAGACACGGTGGTCCTCAGACTTCTCTGCTTCACATCATTCACCTGGATCTTCTGGGCTCACCTGACGGTTCCTTGTGTCCTGAAAGGAGTCATTTACAGAAGGAGATCTATGAGCCAGTTCAGATGATCAGAAAAGAAACAAACAAATCACTGCAGGAAATTAAAGGAAAGAAACAGACACAGATACTGTGGATGCATTTAGGTTTACAAAGAGGCCCTGAATCTGCTGCTGAATCAGGGAAAGTTCTGGGAAAAATCCCACAGACGAAAATGTCTGAATTTGTTAAAAGAAATGACAGATTTCTTAAACTTTACTAAGATCTAAAAATTGGACCTAGTTGCTCCCTTCTTGACCTCCAGTTAGAAACTGAGACAAAACCTTTTTCTTTCTCACTGTCTGACATTAAATCGGACTAATCCTTTCTGTTAGGACCACATCTGCTACAAAAAGTAGACAAAACCCCGAAAACGGAGACCCTCCTCTCCATGACCACGCCTTGCATCTTATCCAGGAACAACACAAACAGGATGGCGACCCGGTAAAGGTCCATGCTGCCCCTGGGAACCCACAAACCAACCCAGCAAAGCACATGTGAACCAGTTTCACCATGGCCTTGGGTCCATTGTTCCAAAGAGAGGATCCTTCTCCTATTGAATCCCACGTTTTAACCTCATGGATAAGGTCCACCAGACCCTCTGACCGCCACCAGCAGGGAAAGCAGGTTCATTTTTTTGCCCAAGGACACAACGAGTGAGACGGACAAATTGGGAGAACCCACCAGTTAAAAGCCGAACTTCCACCTTCTGAGCCATTATGAATTAACTGATCCACTTCTGACTCCCTGAGGGTTCAAATGATCAAGCCGGTCTCTGGAATAGCCTTATAGCTCAGACCATCTCCACAAAGAACATGGTGACCAGACTGAGCAGATCTGCAAAGTGCTCTTTCCACTTACCAACAATATCATCAGTCCTGGTCAGCATCAAACCAAACACAGCTGGTGAAAGTCCTGCTTTCCTTTAGGTCAACAAGAAGTCTTTTTCAACAACCTCCTCAAATTCCTCCCTTTCCGGAGCTTTTGTTTCTGCAACCGAAGAAGCTGCAGACCTTCTGGCTGCCTGGTTCCTGTCTGCTTAAGGTCAAGCCCTAAAGCCAAAGTGCAACTTGATGGGTTTCATCACTGGCAACCACCAGTGGGTCCTCTGGTTGCTGTCATTGTGGGTACCAAAGACATGGCCCATTCAGACTTTATGTTTCCAACTTACCTCAGAACATGAGCGATGTTATCCCAGAGGTTTGAACCATATAATTGTTTCCTTAAATGCAAAGGAACTAATGTGGTCAGAAAAAAGCACTGAAAATTAGCAAACATGGAGCTAAACATTTCTTTAGTTCTTTAGAAACATAAAGAACTTTGTATCAAGGCTACTTTAGGCTTTGCAAGGTACCAATCAACCAGAACGCTATGGATCTAATCAATGTCTGCTTTGGTAGATGTTTCAGTGACACTGAAGATGAAGAAACGGGTGAAAGACTCTTACAGTCCAAGGAAGGAGGAGCAGAGGAAGAGGTGATCGATCACTGAGTCTGAGTCCATCAGAGGCGTTAGTGCTGATGGAGCGATTGTTCTCCTGGGTTAGGGATCCCTCATCCTTCATCCAAAACCAAACAGATGTCTTCCAAGCGACACTTAAACAGTAATTGGCCTGTAGCAAAGTTTTAACCAAAACTTTCTGGTTGCTATGGAGTAAATCAGTGTCAGGTAGAAAGTATGATTCAGAGCTGTAGTCAAAGTATCTTAAGGAGACGAGTAAGAAGATGTGAAGTTCAGACTAATGAACTGATTACTAAAAAAAAATCAGTCAGAAAGCAGAGCAGTCAGCCAGACTCCTCTGGTCCTCCCACCTCCTCCTCCTCCAGCCCAGACAGAGGAGGAGGAGGAGGAGGAGGAAGAAAAGGGATGCAGGGAAAGCACACCTTACCTCCCTCCCTTTCTTCATCCCTCTTTCTATCCCTCCTCACTCCACATTGACAGCAGCTCTCATCACAACTCAACACTGCTGTTGCCGGCAGGCTGAAGCACATTCAGGCACACACACACGTTAAATCCCACTCACTGACGCTGAGTGGCATCTTCAGCACACACCAAGACGCCCTTGGACTGCTGCAGGCGAGGTGAGTAAATATTTGGGAACTCCTCTGAGTGTGTTGCTGCTGTGCAGTTTGTGTGATTTCTGTGTTGGCGCTTTGGATGCCTGCATGTGCAGTTGTGGTTTCCCCTCTGCTCTGTGTGTGTGTTTGTGTGTTTATGAGGCACACTAGAGCCAATGGGAATTGTGTTTTGCACCAGACCAAAACAAATCCACAAAATAATGCTGACTCGCTCTCAGAGGAGTGTGTGTTCCTGTGCAGGCATGCGTGCATGTGTATTCCTGGAGAGGCCCGAAGTCTGACTGGAAACTTGTCAGCTGTTGGGAGATGTGAGTGTAAACTGTTGAGGTAGAGGCTCACAGTGGGTCCAGCACGGCTCGTCTGGGGAGTTGAAGGGATAGAAATCCTACGCTGAACTTTTTCAACCAAGCGTTTTCTGCTTGATGCAGAAAATGTTTGCTTTCAAAAAATGCTCCTGCTGTTTAGAGAAAACCATGTTTCTGGTCATTGTTGAACTCCGTTAACACTAAGGCTGTTTTCACTGTCCGTCAGACTCGGTTTGATTAGAGACCAAAATGGCAGCATTTGGTGCATTTTCAGCTGCTGCGGTTTGCTTTCACACTGCACTGTCAAACAATCCAAACAGTTTGAGCAACCTGTTCATCTCCACTGCACCAAGAACCACTGAGGGAAACGACACGAAAACCTCTGAAGAAAACAATGATCGCAACTTCCTCCTTCACAAAATGTAAACTAAAATGGAGTGGCACTATATGTTAACAATTGGAGGATTTCTCCTCCAACTGAACCATTTCTCCCACTGGAGATAGACATGTTAGTCTGTTTTAGTTGTATTTACCCAGCATGCCCTGCTCTGTAGTCCACTTCCTGCTTTTGGAGTGGTTTCTGGTGCGTTTGGTGTTCACATCTGCATTCGAACCTCATCAGAGATCACTTAAACCAAACCAAGATTGAGGTTTGTAGGCGGACCGGAGTTCTTTGGTCCGCATCAGAGTTCGATTACGAATTCACACCTCCACAAACAAACCAGACTTTCTAGGCAAACAAACTGGATTTCCAATCAAAGCATTAGGTAAACTTACCTAAGTTACTTAACATCTGTTAACTCCTGTGCTCATATTGTCCACTCTTTAGCTAGGTAGTACAAGTGAAGAAAGAAAAAGCTGAGAATTCACGGCATAATAGAAAGATTTGAGCTCTGCACACGTTACAAAGCGCTTTGATGTGTTATGCAGTTTTAATGCAGACCATCTGATGAGTGCTTTAGCTATGTATTGTAAATTAAAGCCATTAATCATGTGAGGAAGTCAAGTCAACATGGATCAGAGCAACAACGTCTAAACCGACTCTTTTGTTCCTGATCCAAGCAGTAAAGGTTTTGTGGGGAGAAGCTGCAGTAAACATTTCTGAGTACAGCATTTAATCTGCATCTGAATCACGGTAAATGTGTGCGATCTATTAGAATTTTATTAGATCAATTACTCTGCCTTCTCAAGTCTCTGCATTGAAACCCTCCAGCTCTTCTTTTCAAATCCAGATGAGCTGAACATAGCTGCGTTCCTGGAAATCCTGGTTCTGAAGAACTTCACTAAGAGCCTTCCTCCCTCCGGCTCCTTCCTCCCTCCGGCTCCTTCCTCCCGTCTCTGATCCGATCCCTTTCTCAGTCATCATTCCTGTGAGAGGAGACCGCGGAATGAGTCAGTTTCTCGACAAGTAGACACGCACAACCAACCTCTTGCCTCCCAGCGTCTGACCGATGCTGGGGTTTGTCTAATTACCAACGTGTCATTCGGCTTTTCGTCGCTAAGAAATGATCAGAATGCCGCGGCCTCCTTTCCAACGCTCAGTGGCTGCTTTTCCGGGATCGGGTATCGCCAAAGCTCCACAGGTGACGTTTACCTCAACCTTTTCTCGTACAGCCAATTGGGAATCCTGATTTTAAGACAGAAACATAGATGGGAATTGAACCATCAACTGTGTGAGCCTGGTTGATACTTGCTGTTGATGTTACCCGACACACAGCTGGGATGAAGTGAGTGAAATGAGCCAGAAAGATTCAAGCAGCAGCCATGATAAGATATCAAAGTTCCACAATGTCTCCTTTACGGCGCTTCGTTTGATCGTTTTCTTCACATTGACTCAATTATCTGAATTCACCTGAGATCAGAATGTGTGAACAGCAGGTTTTCTGACCACTGCCTTTGTCTTTATGACCTGTATCTGAATTTACTGAACTACTAAAGCCTCTTTGCTACAAATCATTAAAAGTACTTTAATGCACTTCTCCGACGGCAGTGGTTCAGGTTGGCAGAGCAAGTTGGTCATAGACCTGTAGGTTCCCGCTGTGAACCCCATGTCCTTCTTCCCCCAAGATAACAGAAAGGTGTTAGGCTGGTAAGATCATCTGATGTAAAATCTTTGCCAAGTCTGTGTGCACGCAGCTGTAGAGTAGAAAGAACTTTTTGTCAGGATTCTCAGATTGTTCTTCCATGGGAATCCTTCTTAAGTCAGCATAAAAACAAGAGTCACCTTTCACCCAATTTCACCACCATTAGTGTGTGAATGAGTGTAAGGAGAATGCTGATGTCACCACAGAGACGATGGACTTTTGCTGATGAGGAGTTTGTCTTTTCACTCATAGCAACATGATTCTCAGGTTGCATTCACACCACTCTAATCCAAATCTAGTTTGCTTGCCTAGACAGTCTGGTTCATTTGGGAAGTTTAGAATACGTAATCAAACTCTGCTCCGCCTAAAAACCTCAGTCTCGGTTTGGTTGTAGTGAACTTTGGTGCGGCTCGAATGCATATGTGAACACCAAGTGGACCGGAAACCACGCCAGATCTAGGAAGTGGGCTACATTGCAGGGCATTCTGGGTAAAAACAACCAGAACAAACACTTGAATCTATCGCTAGCAGGAGAAATGTCTTGTGGTCTTTAGCGAAAGACAAACGAGAAATTATCCAGCTGCTATAATCTGACGCCACTCCAGTTTAGTTGAAATTTCGTAAAAAGTCAAAGTTGCGCTCAGTGTCTTCTTCAGAAGTTTTGTGTCGTTTCCTTCAGTGGCTGTTGGTACAGCGCCCCCACAGGTGAGGAGGGGAACATGTTGCTCAAAGGGTTTGGTTCACTTGACACGGTGCAGTGAGAAAGAGAAGCTGAAAATGTCAGAAATATTGCAGTTTTGGTTCCCAGTTGAACCGAGTCTAAAATCAGTAGGAGTCAGTTGAAGTTGTTTGAGCATCTCATTTGTTGAAGGCTTCAAAAGGATGCACCACTTGGTAGAGACTTTTAGGCAGACCCAGAAGACGAGCTGGAGAATGTCTTTTGACTCATAGCAACATGAGTCAGTCGGGGTTGAGTTAGTCATCCTTTTTACTGTGGAAAGGGATGACTGGGTTTCCCTCCTGCTACCTCTGAACCAATCTCAGGAAAGTAAATAGAAGGATGGAAAACAGAAAGAAAAACTCCTGGTGATTGTTCACTTAGACTTCTCTTCTTTCAAATGCATGTTGGCCGTCTGAGCATCATTGTGACTTACCGGACGTGTCTGTATGCTAGAGCAATAAAAGACATGGATGTAAATAACCCTGAAAACCTCAGAAACAGAAAACCTATTTGAAGACTGGAAATCTTGAATCAGAACATTAATCCTGGATGGATGAATAAAACGCTCAAAGCTTTATGTTCCACCCCAGTTAAATACATTCTGCTCATGATTTATACATTTAATTAAACCTTAAACTGTTGGATTATTTCAGGTCTTCCTGTAAAACATCTTCATTTAAAAGACGATATTCGTATAACAGGTGTCGGGCAGCGTGATCAGCTCCAGTCCGGCGTCCTGGGGGACAGACCTCTGCTGTCCGTCTGTCTCCTAAGGTTTCCACGACTACAAAAACAAGACGGAGAGGCGAGGGGCCCCAGGGGTCCATCAGGGTGGGGAGAGAGTTCGGGAGCAGGGAAGACGAGGGAACTGTGTTTACTTTTGTCTTCTTTTTTTTTGTCTGCCCTGCTTGGCTGCTGGGAAACGACAGCAGAGTGAGGAAGGAGAGAGGAAGACTCTGTCTGGACGGCAGCAGGACGACTGCAGCCTGCAACCCTGGGATTGGTTTCCTGTAGCAGCTCAGTCCCAGCTCTGCACGACCAAATCTTTCATCCTAACGTTGTAGAAACTAAAGAGCGCTTCGCTACACTGAGGACAGATGGTCCTCTTTACTGAAGGAAAACAATCATTATGTTTTATTGTTCAGTTCAGCTTGTACAACCAACAGAAAAACAAACATCATCTCAAGGCAATCTGAAGCACCAAAGTACAAATATATATATAATTCTGTTTAATTTGCTCCAAATTTAGGAAAAGCAATTAAACACAACATGACTAACGTAATGTCTAGTTCACACGGAAACAGTTTTATCCAGATTTTTTCCTTCCAGTCTTAGGAACGTTCTGAGTATCTGGATGGCTCTTAAAGTAAACTTAGAAGTTATTCCTGCCGTGTGTGAAGAGTGATCTGCTCCGCTTGGAAAGACGTTTTGACCACTTCCATCTAAAATCGGGGTATATTGTAGGACAAGCAAGAACACAGCCTGTTAAATGCAATGTGTAGCAAATCAGTAAGCAAGGTGACAAAGTCTCTAAAATACTGAAGACAAAACAACGGAAAATCCGATGGACATCAGAGATTTGTTTCGCTTTTCTCTGTTAAATATATTTCTGAAACTACCACCATTGCTTCTTCATAGTCGGCCGTGTTTGTTTACACTGAAATTGAGAGGTTTTATTAGATTTCCGACCCGACATCTAAACGTTAGTGAGAGTTTGTGTGTGGCGTGTTGTCTTTAATTTGATTTTTTATCGTTGTGTGTGAGGTCTCTCAGGTTTTGAAAACTCCAGTTGTCTAAGATACCAACGGCTGTAAAGTTATCTAAGGAAGATCAATCAGATACATTGAATCTTGACTTTTCTGCACCGCCTGCTCCTGAGCAAGCATGTGGCGACAGTGGAGAGGAATGATTTCCTTTCAACAGGAGGAGACTTCCAGCAGAACTGAGGACAGACAGAAACATTCATCCTGCGGCTTGGTTACTTTGGTATGAATCAGTCCATGAATTTGTTCACCTGTAACTTTTTCTGGTGGCTCGGTTTCTTTTCACGCAGAGAAAACACAAAGCAAACAAGAACTGGAACATTTGGTCTGTTTATGGGTCAGTTGTTCCGGGCCGGCAGAACCAGATGTACACAGGAAGCAGATGGTGTGAAAACACATCATTAGTGTTTCTGGGAACTAATTCAGGTAAAATACAGAGTGATTATGAGAAGACGTCTTAAATGATGGACTTTATGCTTTATGAAAAAACTCCCTCCGTCCCAAAATGCAACGCTAACCTGGCTACAGAAAGAGGTTTGGCTAACTAATTTTAACTAAACAAAATTTCTAAAACAAGTAAAATATAAATAATACAAAGTAGGATAGCTCAAAATGGAATATCTCAAATGAGTTGAATAATCCTGAAGAGGTTTAGCTTTAATAAGTTAATAAATCCTAGAAATGAAGGATCAAGATTAAAATTCTTAATTCAACTCAGCTTAAATAGTGCAGAAATCCATTTTTACAGTGTACAGTACATGATGGTATGATGAATGAGTGAATGAATGAACTGAGGGAAAGTTCAAAGGTCTAGTCATGAAAAAAATGGCAATAAAGACTTATAAATACTATCTTGGGCCACACCCAATACACTGTAAAAAAAAAAAAAAACATTAATAAAAAAAGTGATTTCAGAAGGGCACTTTGTCCAGAGGAAAAGAGCAGGCGCTCTAGCACCACCTAGTGTCTGTCTGTGAAAGTCCCTGTGGTCATTTATTATTAAGTTACTAAGTACTTTGTCTGTTAATTAAGTTACTAATTACTATTAAATTACTAATTTTCTATGATTTAACAATAATATTTTATGTTTCTTTCTATTGTTTCTGTTTTTTGGTCTCTATGGGAAACAACTTTAAGGTTTTGGCAAATGACGTTCAAAGTAAAACAAGTTTTCAAATAAAAGTTTTAAATAGAATAACTTCAACCTGACTTCAGAGATAAAATATTTCATGTGCAGAAACAGAAAACTTTTCAGCTGTGGTTTCCTGGCCGGCTGGTTCACACCATCATCCTGAGGATGACTGTAGTTTTTAATCCAGTTTTTATCCAGGCCTGCAGAGTGGGAACATGCAGAACGATAATGAAGATGCTTCCCTCAGCGGGGGACGCTGTACACGGAGAACATTTGCTGGAAATTTAGCATTTTGGCCAAATTTCCCCAATAAAGTTTGTACGCAAACTCAAAACGCTGAGCTCAAAGTCAGAATCTGCTCCATCGTTACTAATGTGTGTGTCTGTAAACAGCAGAGAGGTGGAGTAAGACATGCCTGTGTGTGTTTGGGATACCTGTGTGTGAGCTCCAGCGTGCACAGAGCCGCAGTGTGTGCCGGCGCTGAGTCATGCCACTGGCTGCGTGTGTGTGCACGTGTATCCGTGTCGGACAAAGCGTCTGTCTCCTCCCTGAGTGTGTGTCTGGCAGCTGGCCGCACTCCAGCTGCGTCTGGTTGGATAATGAAATCCAGGTTTTTCTTGCGGCTGCTTCAAGACACCTGCCACCAATATTTAACGCAGAGAAAGCCAGACTGCAGAGGGTGAGACCAGCTGCTTGCTTATTTTATTAAGACCTGTCCTAAAACTGGGAGTTCAGGGATCAATGAGCCTGTGCTGGTGATCACCGTCCTCCTCTGAGGAGCCTCTACAGTTTGGATAAAACATGCACATGCAGGGAGGTTTAAAGCACATTCTACATACAGTTAAAACCCAAATTAACACAGTTAGGAGAGAAATTTATAGGGAACAGTTTGAGCAAAAACACCCAAAGGAGAAACAACAATGGCAGATAATTAATGGCAAAGATAATGGCCGACAATTAACATGCGAAAGTTCAGGAGATGTTCTCAGAACATCAACAAGAAGTTCATTAGTGATCGCTTTTTCCCTTTGCAGCGAAACGTGACTGTGGTAGAAACTGTAACTATAAATGTTGAGACGGACGTGGAGGCAGTGGCTCAGCGGCATTCGGTACAGGTCAAAGGTCAACAAGTCAGATTCAGAAGGTGAAGGGCAACGTAAAATCCAACAAAAGTCAAAGAGTGGACTGATGGACAAATCATTTCAGTCCAGCATTCAGCTTCTATGAACCACAAATCTGGAACAAACTTCCAGGAAACTGTAAAACAGCTGAAACACTGAGATCCTTTAAACCAAGCTGAAAAGGCAGCAGGTTAGAGTTTGATTGTCAGTAACTGGAACATATTTGATGCGTATTTGCTTGGTGATTTTGATGTTTGACTAAATATAATGTTTATTGCTCGTTTCTTAATTGATGACTGTATGATGTTATTATCATATAACACACTGAGCTGCCTTGTTGCTGAAATGTGCCATATTACTAAACTTGACCTAATTTTATGTAAAAAAGTAAAGTTTCTGAGTTTTCCCTAACCAGATGATAACTCAAAAAACGGATTAATTGAATTTTTTCAGTGAAATTTCCTCTTAAGTCTTTGGGACTTCACTGAATCCTTGAATTTCAGGAAACTCCTTAGAGAAGCCTCCTTTTCCTGTGAGTCTGTGTCTGTTCCTGCCAGCCTTTACATACAGACATGTACATTTCCTTATGGTCTGTGGAGCTAAACAAAGGCCTACCTGTGTAGCAGCGAAGGGAAACTTCCCTTCCTCCTTCCAGCGCTTTAGGGCGTGTTTGGCTTTTTAGAGTCCAGCTCACCCGTCTGCACCACCTGTGGCCTCTCGGCGGCCCATCTGCGTCACGCTCCACCTGCCAGTAGCCGTCTGCGCGGACCGCCAGCCGGTCTGCATGGCCCAGAAAACAGATGTTACTTTGTGTTTCGGCTGCTTGGAACTGGCTTGTATTCAGACGCATCAAGTTTATATCGAAGCTGCGTGTTATGCAGGTAATTCTGAATATTTATATGGGTTAAAGGGAGGCAAGTTATCGATTAATGAGTTGATTGATCAACTGATGAGCGTCTTTTTTTTAAAAATCTGAGTTTTCTCTTGTATCATGTGGGCTGATCATCTTTCAAAGAACTTCATTTTTCATCATATGCTGATAATAAAAAGATTCATTTTTAACATTATTTTGTGTCAACTGTATTAAAGCTGCAGCATGTAAGTAGATTTTTACATATTTGTTTATGGTATAAGAGATCATCTTCTTCCAGTGCTATCTAGAAATAAGCAATCAGAGCCAGGAGGAGGGTCTTAGCGCTGTCAATCACCACTCCATGTGGTGCTGCTCATCCCCCATCTTTGCTATGATACTGCTTCTCCCCTAACTTTTCATAGATTATATGTCACCTATTATACTGTCACAACATGGTGACAGTTTTAACAAATATGTAAATAAAATATTGTTTTTCAATAAAAGTTACATACTGCACCGTTATACTGACTGAATAAACAGAAAATTGTGGCTTTCTCACATTATTAAACTTAGACAAATTTATAAAATATAAAAAGACAGGAACCTCTTCAGTTGTTGGATAGAACAATCAAATATGTGAAGAATAAAATGTGAAACAATTCATTTCCCATGAACAGAGATGTTCTACAGAAGCTACGATAATCTTCAAAATCAACCTTGCTTATTAGCATCATGTCTTTTTCTATCACATAACATTATTTCTCGTCTTAGCTCTTTCGCTTTTCCAACATTTTCCTCACGTTCATGGCAAATCTGTAATAACTGCTTCAGAAATTGTCTCTGCTCCGTTATGCAGCTCGGCTGAATGACGCGTCATTGAGGTGAAACGTAAAGAGCTTGTCGAGTGTTAATATATCAAAACCAAAGCGCATAAAGTGCATTTTGCATCTCAACCCGGACTCAGTTCTGACCTTTTCCTGTCCCAGTTCTGGTATGACCGCCATCTTTACTCCTGGCTCCGTTTAAGGATGACCAGCGGCGCCCTCTGCTGGATGGCGACCAAACTACAACAATAATAGGCTGTAAAAACGGGACGTTATTAGAAAATCGATTGGAACTAATTTAAATCTAATTAACCATTAGTCATCAATTAGTAGTAAGTCGATTGATTGTATATCTATATCTATAGTTAAACAGTTCCAGGATAATCCCAGTAAGTTTACTGTCTGCTTGGAAATGTTGGCTTAGCTTCATGCTAGCTACTCAAACCGCTAACGTTGTGTTTCAGAAAGCGAGATCACTGCAGTCAGAGAGGAAATATTAAGACTCCTAATGTGTTCTCTGTGCATGAAGCAGCCGAGACTCTTGTGTGGTTTTGGAAGCTGAGAAGCCTCAAATTGGAGTTGAAAAAACCACCCGCATGTCTCGGCTGAAAGCTTTCATCCGCAGCTCATGTAGCTGCCGCAGGAACTCATTAGCGGTGGCGATGCTTCCCTCCAGACCCTTCGGTCTGTGTCAAGCAATCATCGCTGTGCTGTTTTTATCCAGAAACACATGGAGGTCTGCGGCCCCAATGCTGATAACAACCCCTGCATGCATGTTCTGAATGTTTCGGTTCTGCTGGAGACAAACATGCAGATCCGTATGGAGATGTTGAAACTGAGTGTTTTTTCCGTTCCTCTGTGCAGGATGAGGGTGTGGTCATGGGAGCAGTTTGGGGAGACAGGTGTGGTCCTCCTTGGCTTCCTGACACTGGCCATGTCTGTGGGAAACCTGTCGTCCAGAGGCCTGCAGGTACACAACCTCAGGAGAACACTGCAAAAACACACAATCTTACCAAGTATTTTTTATCTACTTTCTACTGCAAATATCATAGCACACGAGAAATAAGACAAATCTAACTTACAAGTAGCTTTTCAGCAAAAGAGGAGCTTGCTTTAAGTCTATAATACCTTAATATTGCAGTATAATATTAATATTTTCTTACTTATTTGTTGAAACAGTCTATGTCATGTTAGTTTGGTGTGACAGATGATCAGTGAAAAATCGAGATTTTCTGTCTTCTTCCAGTGCTAACTAGAAACAGCTAATCAGAGCCCAGAGGCGGGTCTTAGCGCTGTCAATCACAATCTGTTTGGCTTCTCATCCTTTCTCCACATCGCCTCCACGAGCTCTACTATGCTGCAGCTAGTGTAGCTTGTTGTGAATGCGCGGTCTAGGTTTCTTGTAATGTTGAGTTGTTTCTCCATCATTAAGCATCAAGTACACAAGGTTGATTGACAGCACTAAGCCCCGCCTCCTTAAACTTTTCCATATTTTGTCCCACTCTTTCTATATGTTTTATTTGGGTTTTATGATGACCAACACACTGTAGAGGGAAAATTACTTTTTGCATTGTTTTACTAAAACAATCTGAAAAGTGTGGTGTGCATTTATACATGGAGGCTGAAATCTTTGCAAGTTTTTGGGGGGAAACAGCTCCATCCTCACTCAGCTCAGATGGTAAACATCTGTATCATAATTACTTCAATAACCTCTGTTATATTCCTCACTTATGGAGGTCATCATTTTTACACCTGTGCAATGCATGCTGGGCCGGAGACGTGGGTAGGTTATAGTGACTGAAGTCTTTAAACAAAACATCAGAGGTCAAGGCTAACGTTACGGGAGTTGCTTCAAACTTTTTATGTGAGAGAAATGTTGAAACAAACTAACGTGATTAACTAAACTGATAGCATTAGCTGGAGCTAGCACCATTGGCTACAGGTAGCACCTTTATTCACCATTCATTTAGCATGAATGCTGCCTCAGACCTGCTGATTTAATTGGCCAGGAGTTCTTAGGGTTTAGCAGTGGAGTCTTCCACATCCTTTGGTTTTTCTTGACAGAAACCTTTCCTCTTAGCGCTTGTTACGATAACTTAAGGTGCAAAGCTGCTTCATGAGTTTAACAATCAACCAATCAGAAAAATGAGTATGAGAAATAACTTTCAATAAGTTACTTTAGACAGAATAAAACAGAAATATCCTTTATTGTCCCATAGCTGGGTAACTTGGTTATAACAGCAGCATCAAGTGGCTACAAAGAAAAGTTCAAAAAGTGTTAAAAATATATTTTAAAAAATAAGATTAATGATAAAAAAATATATACAGTCTTCAATAGTGCACATCTATTGGACTGAAGGCTTTTTAAACATTTTATTTTATAATTTTAACTTATCTTTCATAATTATTGTGATGTAAAGCACTGTAAAGCATAATTTTGATTGAAAACAGATTAGATTTTATTTTAAAATATTAATAATTAATTGATCCATTTTTCTTTCTGAGATGGGCCAAGAGAGTGAAGAAAAGCCACATTTTAGGAATTTTCATCAATAAAACATTTTGAAAGCGATCTTTCATCTTCCTTCACAAATATGAGCTAAGATGTTAAATCAAATCCCAATAAAACACATTCAAGTTTGTGTCCGACGAACGTTTGGAATAAAGAGTCTCAAAGTCTTCCAGTTCAGGTGTTTAAACTCCCTGAGAAACAAAGAGAGGTTGATAATCTGGATGTCTGCGGTGGAATCGGCCGCCGGCCTCATAAATCTGGACTCTCCTCTGGACTCTGTTGCTCCGTGTCTCTCAGTCTGTCTGGTATTTGCCGAGTTTCCCTCACAGCTGCGCTGTCTCACACCTTTACAAGGAGCTCAGCTCACATTCCAGCGACCCCTCGGACGGATCTGTTTGAATAAATGGATGCCGCCTTCAGCCCGGGCTAATGCTGCTAATCCACGGCAGGAATGTGGGAAGCGCACCGAAGCCTCCGTACAAAAACATGGTGGCCGTCACTTCGCGGGCCGGGATTTGTTCTGGTTCCTGACGCACGCTCCCGTGACGGTCCAACAATCCTACAGCTGTTGTTGTTACTGTCAGGAGCTTAGGTTCTCTACACACAACACGGGCCATCAGCAAAACAAAACGGTTCTGCTGCGCTTGCACCTGAACACACCAGAACCGACCCAGGTTCTGCTTCATCACTTTGGTTTAGGAGCATTTTTATTCCAAGAGAAGTGGATCATAATTTACGGGAGATTAGAACCAATAAAATAGTAATAAAAAAAGAATAATGACTTTTTCTCTGAATTTTTGCTTTTTGTAATCAAAACTACTTTTGATTGCGAAAGATTAAAGTCAGAATTCTGAGAAAAATGTCAAAATTTTCAAGAAACAAACGATGGTAATTTCTGAGCTTGAAAAGTAGAAAAAAAATCAGCAATTTTGATTTTCATGTCAGAAATTTTCTAGATAAAAGGTGGAGTTTCACAAGTCCATTAAAATTCAGAAAATTTTAAAAAGTTGAAATTTCTTCATATTTGAAACGCATACATTTTTTTTACTGTACAAAATTTCAGAGCTTAATATTAAAATTTCTCAGTTTCTAGCAAATTCTCAACTTTTCAAACTCAGGAATTTCTGGTTTCTTTTCTAGAATATTTCTGAGATTAATCTGAAAACTTTTCTAGCAAATATTTGACTTTTCAATCAGAGAAATTTTAACCTGAACATTACGGAATTTGTTGTAGCAAATTTTAACCCTAGAAAATTTCTGAGTTCAGTCTCAACATTTTTGAGTTTTTCGGCAGAAATTGACTCTTCCTATTTTTCTGTCTCCAGTGGCTCGGCGTAGAGCTGTGAGAACGAAAGTCAGAATTTTGTTTTCAGTGGTTCTAATCCTCTTCCGTTGTATTAATCACACTCATACTGTGTGTTGTAATTCTCCGTTTCACCAGGAGGAGGGCGCTGCGTCCAACAGCCTGGAGGACCAGCAGGAGGTCACCACCTACTGGTGGGGCGAGTGGGCCAAGTGGACGGCCTGCACCCGGACCTGCGGAGGGGGGGTCATGTCCCAGGAGCGCCACTGCCTCAAACAGAGGTCAGTCGGTCGGTCGGTCCAACCCAAACACGATGAGCCCACCCGGTTCAGTTCGCTGGTGACCCGGTTTTATCAGCTCTTAAACTGATTCAAAAAATCGAACAGTGGAGAAAACCGAAGAGACTCCACAATGTCATTACTTACTAAATAAACATGAAAAACTGCAGTGTGAGGTCACAGTTGCTGCATGCCAGGGCAGAAAGACATCAGAAATATTTTCTAGGAGTTCAAAACATAAAAGAAATGACCAAAAACCCAAGAGAAGGATGTTAAAAATAACACAGAACAAGACGTCTGCAGCGATGTGCTGTGAACTACAACAGACTATTAGGTCCAGACTAAGATCATTTTTATTTTTAATACAAGAAAACAGTCAAAATATTAGCAGAAAAAAGACACAGTATTCATATTTTCTTACATATGTAAAATGTAATGAAGATGAGTAATAAGTTTTAAAGGGAAAGAACAAAATAAGAGGAGATGAGAGAACACGACACTGGAAATCTGTTTCTAAACCTGCAGAAAGAGAGAAACAAATAAACAGAGAACCGAGAAACTATAGTGATAAACATATTCATGTATAATAATAACAAAACTTACAAAATACTGGATGATACAAGATGCATTTACTGGCAAACACACTTAGTGTAACTTAAAAAACTGGATCTAAACGTTTATGTGTTTAAATGTGTTATTAATCAGTGGAATCATCTTTTAGTTTGATTTCTGGTTGATTGGGAGCTTTAACCTAACCCAACAGATTACTGTGTGTGTTTTCTCATCTTCTCAGCCTGATTTTTAGCTTTAATGCGCCGCCGTTTCTCCAAACGTTTGTTTTCTGTCCAAAGAAAGAAAGTTGCTGCTGGAAAGGACAACATGACCTGCACAGGAACGGCCAAGAAATACCATCTCTGCAACACCGTAGTGAGTCTCAAACTTCCTCCTCATCACTTCACATCTTTACAAAAACAAACATGGCCGCTCCAGCTGGAACAGATTCAAACCGTCCTCACAAACAGAAACAAACTGTAAAACCAGAGACTGTCACTGCAATATTAGAGGCTTTTTGTCATTAATGAAAACGGTTTTCTTTTTTTACTTAAAATATTGCATATTGAATTCATTAAAGTATTATAGAAATTAATATACATTGTACATTTATGTTTCTATGTCCCAAATACATTTTAAATATTTCTTAAAATTTGTATTTTAAAAATTAAAAGACTGCTTTACTATTGTTATATTGCTATACTGCTATTGTTTTACTATTTTAAAAACGTGTTTTAATGGACAACTCTGCATTTCACAGCAGAATGTTTTATCTTCAGCCGTCTCTCCTGTAATCCTGGATCATTAAGTTATGTTTCAGCAGAGACAGGGAGGAGACGTGTCTCACTGTCTCTGGTGTCTCTGTCCACCAGGACTGTCCCGCCTCTGGGAGGAGCTTCAGGGAGGAGCAGTGCTGGTCCTTTAACTCACAGCGTTACAGTGGGAGGAACTACCAGTGGAAACCTCTCTATCCTGGTAATATCATCACAAAAACACTCAGCCCACAGCCGGCCCAAGGCAGAAGCAAACTAAACCATATGTAAAACTTCTGTTTGTTTGAGAAACAAAGACTTATAAAAGTTGCAGTATGTAACTTTTATAAAAAATATGTTTTTTACATATTTGTTAAAATTATCGCCATGCTGTGACATATAACATGAGACAGATAATCTGTGAAAAGATCATATTGCCGTCTGAAGAAATGGACAACTCTTGATCAAACCAACTAATCAGAGCCAGGAGGCAGGTCTTAGCGCTGTCAGTCAATCTCATGTACTCGCTGCTAAATGTCTTAAAGGCAGAGAAACAACTTAGCATAACAGGAAAACTGTTTATCTGCCGTCATCTGTGGCCATTTTAACTAGCTTTAGCATTCACAACAGCTGCAGTGTAGGGGTATGAGCAGCGCCACGTTAGATAGTAATTGACAGTGCTAAGACTGTCTAAGACCGCCTCTTGGCTCGGATTGGTTGTTTCTAGTTAGCACTGGGAGAAGACAGAGGAGATGGATGTTTTGCCACAACATGGTGACAGTTTCAGCAAATATGTGAAAAAAGGTAAAAGTTAAATAAATAGTTTATATTAATTAAAAGTTTTTAAATAATTTAAAATTTAAAGAAATTTGCGAAATTATGGAGAATATTCTTCAATGTTTGTTGTGTTACCGTAGTAACAATTTGATGCTAGGAGTTTAATCTTTGTTTTTTGTTTGGGTTAAATTTGTTCACACATACAGATAATGAATTAAGCTCCACCTCTCTCCAGTCAGTGGGGGTCATGGAAAGTTTGGGGCCCAAAGTTAAATTCTGCCTGAGGCCCCATTAAACCCTGGTCCGGCCCTGACCCGATTCATTTTTACTTCATTAAACAGGCAGGATGTGAGTTAGAGCTGCAGCAACAGCAGAATCTTTAACTGGACCTTCTTCACCTTCTGGTTTCAGAATTTTTATTAGAAAACAACTTATAACTAAATCAAAAAGGTAATAATTATTAATATATGAATGTTTCTGTTTTTCAATTTTTTCATTTTTGTCTCTTTTCTTTTACTTTTATGTCATTCAATGTCCATGTCTTTTAGTGTTTTTGCTATTATTTTGGTTGTATTGTTATATTTGTTGTATAAATCAGAAAAATCTAAATAAATAGGATTTTTTTCATTTAGTTTTAAATGTATAAAATATAAAAGTAAAACTGGATAAGTGAAAAAAACATGTACAAAAAATATTAAACAGAACAAAATACAAATCATTTTGTTTTTGGAAAATAAAAACAATCATTTAGAAAAAGTAAATGACAACCAAAAATAAATATAAGACAAAACATGATTAAGATAAACAAACCATGAATTTTCTCCAACTTCTCATCCAAAAAGCTCCATCAGCACCAAACTTGGGCTGCAGGTATCTGGGTCCGACTGGGCATTTAAGGTCATAGGTCACTAACCCTTCGACATTTGGGTTGTTTTAATTTAATGATCCAAACATGAGCCAAACGATGCCGGCATGCCGGGCAGTAAAACCATCATGGCCGCCCTGTAGGAGTTCGACATTGAAACCAGAGGTCATGTCGGCTTTGTTTTTTCCACGTCTTCCCTGTTCGAACTGTTCAAACTGTTCGAACTGTTCGAACTGTTCACTCTGCCAGCTCAGGATGTGAATAAATTGGTTCTGTTAATGAGATTTCTCTGACCAAAGCTTTGTTCAGAAGCGAGGAAGTGTTTTTAGATGAGAAATGAAACATCTTTAAGAATCAAGAGAAGAAGTCCAGTTCTTTCCTGCACTTAAAAATGAATCAGTAATGAGTTAGTAAAAGGGAATCGTACTCTGACCCGTCTCCTCCTCCTTGTCTTCAGATGATTATGTTCATATCTCCAGCAACCCCTGTGACCTCCACTGCACCACGACCGACGGCCAGCGGCAGCTCATGGTGACGGCGCGAGACGGCACTTCCTGCAAGTACAGCAGCTACCGCGGCGTGTGCGTGGACGGGACGTGTGAGGCGAGTCTGACCCGTTCCTGCCCTCACAGCTGTCTCCGGCTTTATGACGCCGGATTTTAGCTCCACGTTTACGGGAATTCTTGACCTTTTCCCCCGAAGTGCATGTGTGAGGTCAGACACTGATGTTGGCTGAAAAGGTCCTGTTCTCTGCAAGGTTATTAGAGTTCACTAAAACAAACAAAACAACAGAAATATTTTTGTTAACTGAAATAAATAGAAACTGTAATTAATGGGGAAAAACTAAAACTAATTGGAACTATATTGTGTGTTTATAAAGCTGAAACAAACAGAAATAATAGATATAATCCCCTTTGTTTTTGTGTTTATGAATCTATTTGTTAGTTTTTTGAACTGATGTGAAATAGATTTTTTTATGTCAGCTGTCACCAATTTATGGCACTTATTCTAGTCCGTAAAATGGCGACAGCAAAAGTTTTGCGAAAACGTCAGAGTCAGTTGGTTGTTCAACAATAATTAAATACATTATTAGAGAATTTTAGAAAGTATCTTCTGTTCAGTGTTCATTACCCAAAGTTCAATACTTTGACCTTTTTGAATTCTGCATCTAAAAATTAACCAAAGTATGAAAAACTAAAACAACTACTGTAACTAATAAAAACTAATCTGAGACTAAACATTTCATGAATTTAGCAACTAAAACAGTTCATGTTTTACTTCCTGCTTTGGTTTGCAGCCGATCGGATGTGACGGGGTTCTGTTTTCCTCCAACACGCTGGATAAGTGCGGCGTTTGCCAGGGAGACGGCAGCAGCTGCAGCAGAGTCACCGGAAACTTCCGGCGTGGAGCCACAACGCTGGGTGAGCCTGCCGGGCTTTGACTAGACACCAAAATACAAACATCCACACGCTCAGCATGTCTGTATTCCGTCTGGTTCAGGTTATTCTTTCATCACCCAAATCCCTGAAGGATCCTGGGATATCCAGATCATCGAGAGGAAGAAATCAGCCGATGTTCTCGGTACGTTCTCTGGGCTTTTATTTAACAGAACACAGTGAATAAAAAGTAAAAAGTGAACTCAGCTGAGTTCCCATTGTTTTGCATTCCAGCTGTGACCGACCAGGCGGGAAACTTCTTCTTTAACGGCGCCTACAAGTTGGACAGTCCGCAGAACTTCCACGCCGCGGGAACCATCTTTAAGTACCGGCGGCCCATGGACGTTTACGAGACTGGGATCGAGTACGTCGTCGCCAAAGGCCCCATCGACCAGGCCATAAATATCCTGGTACAGACGCATCAAAAAGTCCTTTTATTTCTCCTGAAACGGTTACCGTCCCCGACAGGGTTGCCAGATTGGGCGGATTTTCACCCATTTGGGCTTTTTTTTAAACACAAAAAACAGCTTTTCACAATATTTGGCAGGTTTTCAAAAGCATTCAAATAGTTGTCATTGTGTGGCAGAAAAACACAAAATGCTCTAAAAGATTCTGGGATTACATTTCTGCATTTACCTTATTAGTTAATTTATTTTGAAATCTAAGATTCTGTCATACATGACATCATCATTAACTGCGTTTGCATTGCAAACATGAAAATCTTTGTAGATTTTCTTCTAATGTTGAAAAAACACCATGTTGGCGTTTCCATTTAATAACAAATGATATTAAAATCACAGATGAATAAGTTTGTTCACATAATAAGTGATTTAAAAACATGCTGCACCGTCATCCTCCAACTACTTCCTGTTAAAAAATGTTTTAGTCGACATTAACAAAAACAAATTTGGAGAAGCAGCTATTCTGCATAATTTTGTAAAACCAGACCTCAGTGTGACTCGGCCTGATAAAATAAGCAATAAATAAATAAATTTCACAATGAATTAAAACAAACGTAATAATTTTCATTTGCATAATTTATGTTTTTTCTCTTTGGTGTTTTGGCCTCAACTTGCCCATTTTTGTGAAGAATAATTTTATGTAGAGACTTCATAATTTATTTTATTTGTTGTTTTTGTTTTTTTATTTAGTTATTTTTTAAAACTTAAAATGTTTTCCAGCTCCAGTGTTAAAAGTTCAATATAATTTAAAGTTTATGTACCATTATATTACTTGTAAATGGTTTTAAAACAACAATCTCATTGTTTATTGCAATAACTTCTGGGACAATTTATCATCCAGAAAATCTTTCATTACAGGTTGAGATTTGTGCTTTTTTATTTTTTAAGTTGGGCGGGTTTTACTTTGTGTTTGGGTGGAAACTGTCAGTCAGATCTGGCAACCCGGGTCCAGGATCATCTGTAAAAGTCTCTGTTGGTTCAGGTGTGGAACCAGAACGGCCGGACGCCCTACATCACCTACGAATACACGGTCCTGCGGGACTCTCTGCCCCCCGTCCCGCCGCCGCCGGTCTACACCGGGTCGGAAACGTCCGCCGCCGAGGTGTCTGTGGAGGAGGACGGCCCCGCGTTGCCCAACGGCAGCGTCTACGAGCAGAAGGTTCCCGGGGGCCCGATGGAGGCGGGCGGGGCCGACGGGCCGAAGGGCCAGGAGACCAACGAGGTGTTTGAGGAGACGACGGCCATCGACTGCGACGAGGACGAAGCCGGGCTGCCGAAACTCACAGGTGAGGACAAAACCAGATACATTCACCTGTTTTCCTTACAAAAAGGTGAAATATTTGATTCGTTTATCTTCATTTCTGATGTAAAAACCTAAAAAAAACAATTTTTGCTTCTTTCTCAAAAATAACTAAAGTTATAATATTATGACTGGATTCTTGCATTACTTTGACTTTATTCTCATAATATTTAGACTTTATTTTCAGAATATTACGACTTAATGTTTGTATTATTTCGATGTTGTACAATTTTATTCTCGTAATATGATTTTATTGTGATAATTTAATTAATCTTTTTCTTAGCATGGCCGAAATATTCTATTGTAGTATTTTGTTAAATAGTACTATTTTAAATATTTTTTAAAAATTATTTAAAGAAATCAAAATGCTCAGATAATTAGTTATAAAAATGTGAAGATTGTTTAATATCGGTGATTCTCCATGCAGAGTCAAACAGTAGATCCTCTCTACTGTAAGTCAAATATAAATCAGAGTTTTTTTTTTGTTGGCCGGGAACAGATGGGTCCAGTTTCACTGATTCTTTCATGCTCCATTTTCTGCGTGTGTGTGAGATGGCCCTTCAGGCTCTGCATTATTCAGAGAACAGACACATAAAGAAAACCAGCAGTTGATGAAAAATTCAGAATTTTGTGGCGTTTTTGTCTTTTAAAAATGGCCGCATCAGAAGCATGAGCACTAATGGCTTTGCTGCGGCCTCTCGGCTCGCTGCGCCGGCTGCAGGACTGACAGCATGTTGACTCCGTTTCCACGACGACCCAGGTTCCTCGTTTTGGCTCGTCTGTTTGTATTATTGCTTACTGAAAGCAATTACATTTAATTGCTGACGATCATATTTTGTACTGGAATCGGTTTCTATTCCCCTGAACATCTTAAAGTGGAAAAGTAATTTCTCCGTTTCTGTTGCTGTTTGAGGAACTCTGTCTTCGCCTGCTGCCTTCGCTCACATCCTGTGCATGTGATTCACATTTTGCATGTTTTGTGTTTCCATTTGTGTCTCAACTGCTTCTAAAAATAACCCAAACGCTTAAGAAAAGTAAGTAGGCGTTTCTAAAACCTTCAGTCACAATTAACGGGCACTGCCCGTTACCTAGCAACGCAAGCTGAGCTCCAGCTGGTTTTAGCTCAGTTTTCACTGTACAATGGCTGCTGGAAAAGACGAGTGTTTTATTGTTGACTTCCCATCCAGAAACCACTTGCTGCATTCTTGTTGGTTGTGCAGGAGGCTCCACTTCTGCTTTTCCACCATGTACGGTTGTATAGTTGCGCAGCTATTTTCATGTGCGAGTTAGGGGCGGGGCCAGCAGCCGCTTATTTGCATTTAAAGTGACACACATCCTAAAACGGCTCAAAGTGCAGAACTGAGCAGAATAAAGTCTCGTTATCTAGGAATTATTGAAAAATGAAGTGAACATGTTTTGTAGAGACCTAACCTGAACAGGAGACCTTTAGAGCCAGTGGCGCCGCTGATCAAAGCTAATCCTCTCTGATCCGGGTCAAGGAAACAGCAGCCAAACTCACGGCACCGCCAAGCCTCCCCCCGATGATGCCGCCCTGGATACTGGGCCGGACTCCACCAACCTGATCTGGCGGGTTCTGCTGGACGGACGGATGGGTCCGGATGAGCTGCTGATCAACATCTCCACCAACCAGCTGCTGACGGAGGGCGACACCCTGTTCCCCCCCGAGGCGGGCCTGAGCGACCCGGAGCAGCCGGCCAGCCCGCTAGACCTGAACGACACGCTGGAGTTCGCTCTGGGCCACAAAGGCAACGACAGCGGGGACAACCAGAACCGCGGGGACAACCAGAACCGCACGGCCCAGACCGGCGCCGGCCGCTCCAACAGAACCAGGTGAGATCGAACGGAACCGAACAATAATCCTTTAATTTACGTTGGTTTCACCTGTTCAGCAGCCAGGAGGGAAAAAACAGAGAAAATGGAAAGAAAACACAGAAAAAACACAAATTATCCAATAATATGTGACGAGGAGTTAATAAGTTTAAATAAAACACCTGGCAGAGAAATAAATTACAAGTTTTAAGTAATAAAACTGGAAATAAATTCTGAAATAATTGATTTAAAAAATAGAATTAAGAATGAAATTAAATGATTTCAGTGTCATGACTGGTTAGAAAGACCTTCCTGATATCTTGGATTTGTTTTCTGTTGAGTCAAAATGTTATATACTTGTGACGTTTTGAAATATTAATAAAACAATGAAAAATTAAAATAATATTTTTAAATGATGCTCTATTGTCAGCTTGGGAACAGCTTTCAGCTTCTCTAGGCTGTTTTTTAAGTTTAATGTGTGTCAGAAGAGAAGAAAAATGTTCATTTTTCCACATTTTTCCATTTTCTTCCAGTTTTGTTCATGAAACTCAAACATTTTGCAGGCGACAGTTCGGACAGCTGACTGGCAGCAGATGGACGCTTACACACAAGTCTTAATTCAGCGATCAAAAAATGTTACTTTGATTTGTCATAATTATGTTCCAGATATCTTGAGCTCTATTTACGGATATCTGACCCGTCAAATGACGAATCCGGTGACATCATTTCAGACATCCGGAAATGTAATAGAAAACATCTGTAATTTTTATTCTTACTAGTCAGGATGTAACACAAATATTTTATATTACCATTTTAGATATCTGTGATGTAATTACAGATTAAACAGATTTTATGTTACAACGGCTTGCCGTAGCAGGTTTCTGTCTGCAGGTACTTCCTGTTTTCTGCGTCGCTCTGGTCCACAGTGAGCTGAAATCACATCTGAATTAAAGTTCTGGTGAATTGTGCCGGTGTTTCCTGAGCAGCGCTGCTGACCGTCTCTGTGTTCGCCAGGGGGAATCAGAGGTTCTTCCAGAAGAATCTGAAGCTGAGCGCTGCAGACATGTACCGCTGGAAACTTTCCTCCCAGGAGCCGTGCAGCATGACCTGCTCCATAGGTAACGCTGCGACCCGACAGGTTCAGAGCGTCTGGAACCAGAACTTCTTCACTCTCACATGAAGCTCCTTTTAGTTTTCACAGAGGAGGGTGGCAGCAATCACAGCTAAAAGTGTTTTTATCTTTCTGTTATTTTTAAAGGTTAGAATGTTTCACAGTAACATTAACATTTACAAGTCAATCAGTCAGTATTTACAGTACCAGTTAAATAAAACATTATATCATTTATTCAATATTTCACCTTAAAAAATATAATTTAGGGATATAGGGATATAATTTACCACAAAATTTCAGTTTTACTAAAATAATCTTAGTTTCTCTCTATTATTTCTCTTTATTAGGTAATATGCAACCACTGCAAATATTACAAACAGTCATTGTATCATCTCTGAATTTATTTTTCTAATTAAAAAATTAGAGCGAATTTCTAAGAAATTGTTCAGAGGAGTGCGTTTTTATATCTCATTAAAAAATAAAAATAATAATAATAATGTATCTCATTAAAACACATTTTCGAGATATAAGACTCATCTCGTAAAAACGAGAACGTTTCTCATTATAACCAGAATTATGATGATCTAAAACATGTTTCATTTTGGGTTTTGCATCTTGTTATAAAAGTATGCAGCAAGTTAAATTTCTCTTTATGAGATGCAAAACTTACTAAAGTGGAAAATTTTCTTGTTTCAATGAAACATTTATGATTGTCATAAAGAGATAAAGTTTTATACATTGAGAAAAGATGTTGTTTCCCTTTATGACGAGAGATAAAACTCATTAAAGTAAAGGGAAAATCATAAAGACTCATCTTTTGTTGTGCATCTCATTATAACTAGAACTTTCTCTTTATAACAAAAAGTCATAAAAACCTTTTCATTTTAATGTGAAATTTATAATTGTTATAACATGACAAAATTCTATATGTCGTTATAATGAGACATAAAACTAAATCTCGTTAGAGCGAATCTCATTTTAACGAGACATTAGGATAGTTTAGTGAATACTGACCTGGAGGAGAGGTTGAACATTTAAATAATAACTTTAGGAAGGAATAACTTTAATCTCGTCCTTCCGGGTCCAGGCGTGTCCAAGTCCTTCGTCTCGTGTGTTCGCTACGACGGCGTGGAGGTCCACGACATGTACTGTGACGCTCTGACTAGGCCAGAACCGGTCCACGACTTCTGCATCGGCAGAGAGTGTCAGCCGAGGTAGAGTCGGTTAAAACGTCTCCTCCCATCGCGTCCCAGTTTGTCCCAGTTTGAGGTGGATGTGGGTTTTCCAGGTGGGAGGCGAGCAGCTGGAGCGAGTGCTCCCGGACCTGCGGCGAGGGCTTCCAGTTCCGGCAGGTCCGCTGCTGGAAGATGCTGTCCCCGGGCCTGGACAGCTCCGTCTACAGCGACCTCTGCACCATGGCCGACCTGGAGCGCCCCCTGGAGAGGCGCGCCTGCAAGAGCCCCACCTGCGGTCCGCAGTGGGAGGTGGCGGAGTGGACGGAGGTGAGGCTCCACTCAGGATTCACGCGTCATCAAACTCCTTCCACTCTGGATCCAAATCTCGACACGTTTTTGTTTTATTTTCAAGTGAATTTGGTTTTCAGGAACCTCTAAGCTGTTGAAGGTCAGGGCCGGTCCAGGGCTTCTTGGGGCCCGGAGCAGGTTTTCATTTGGGGCCCCCTTTTCCAAAATGTCGACACCAGATTTTTTAGCATTTATAAGCTACCCTATGTGTAACACACAGGCCTGTCGCAGTAAGCAATAAATCAGTTAATTGCATAAAAAATTAAAACAAACTCAAGAATTTCTGTTTACATTATTTATGTTTTTTTTCTCTGCTCTCTTTCTACAAAAAACTGGATGTTAAAACTCTTCAGTCTGGTGTTTTGGTCTCAACTTGATCTTTTTTTAAAGACAATTTTGTTTACAGAGATTTTATGATGAATTTTATTTGTTGTTTCTATGTATTTTGGAGATTTAAAATGTCTTCCAGTGTTAAATGTTCATTAGAATTCAAAGTTTGTTGAACTTTGGGAATGTCTTCTTGCATTAATAAGCCATTACCATTAAATTACACGAAAATAGTCTCAATAGTATTATAAGTTTTGTAACTTCAGAGACGATTTATCGTTCAGTAAAATGTGTTAACATGACAGGCCCGTTAATATACCTGCTAACTTACATCATACCAGCCTTATTATAGCTGCTGATTTTAACCTTACAGACGTAGCAACTTAGAGAGAAATTATTTGTTTTCTTGTCTCAGGATCTAAATCTCTGCAGATGTTTTATTTTCAGTGAGTTTTATCATCTCTAAACTGTTGTAACATTTGGGATGACAGTGGCTGTCTCTGCTGCAGTGCCCGGCGAAATGCGGCCGTAAAGCTCAGGTGACGCGAGACGTCCGCTGCTCGGATGAGACCCGACCCTGTGACCCCATGACCCAGCCGCCAAACGTGAAGAACTGCACGGGGCCGCCCTGCGAGCGCCACTGGACCGTGTCGGAGTGGGGCCCTGTGAGTGTTTTCACCGGGATTTGGTTTTTAATTCATAATTACAGAAACGAGCAGGAATCCCTCATCAGCAAGAAAATAGAAAGTTAAAGATAAAATCCTTTGTCTCCAAATCCTTTTAATATTTTTGACCATGTTTACGTTTCTTTATGGAACATGATGTGTAATCCTGTTCAATAAACAAATAAACAATTCATTAAATTATTGCATGAAAAATGAAAAAGGAGTTTCCATCCTGATGATTTAAATATTTTTTAACAGACATCATTATCCATTTTCTACATGGTTTTGGTTTTCTGTACGTTTTTATTTCAGTTTTATTTATTGTTTTTGGTTGTCGTGTTTTATTTTGGATATTTAAAATACCTGCCAGTTCCAGAGTAAAGTGTTCTTTATTAAATTAAAGTTTATTGGTTTTTCAGAGGATGAACTTATAATATTATTGTATACTGCCATTAAGAGTATTATTGTTAATCATAATAATTACTGGGACATAATTATCGTAATCGTGACAGGCCTAACGGTGTCTGATTTGTGTCTTTGTGTCTCGGTCGGTGGTTGCAGTGCTCCGGGTCGTGTGGCCACGGCCGGATGGTCCGACATGTTTACTGTAAGACCCCTGAGGGCCGCGTGGTTCCTGAACACCAGTGTTCCCCGGAGAACAAGCCTCTGGCCATCCACCCCTGTGGAGAGAGGGACTGCGCTCCGCACTGGCTGAGCCAGGACTGGGAGCGGGTGAGTCCAGCGTCGGCACGGCGAACCTTCACCTGGTTTATCTCCAGCAATAAATCTGCTGAGCGAGTTTACGGAGCCGGTAAACTCTGCGTTTCTGTCTGCAGTGCAACACGACCTGCGGCCGCGGAGTGAAGCGGCGGATCGTCCTCTGCGCCGGCGTCAGCGGAGGAAAGTTCCAGATGTTTGATGAAGAGGCGTGTGGAGGCGGCGAGAAGCCAGAGGATGAAGCCACGTGTTTCGAGAGGCCGTGCTTCAAATGGTACACCACGCCCTGGTCCGAGGTACGTTACTCTGACTTTATTATATGCGGCACCTTTTTGTTTGTTTTATTAGCTTAATTTATGCTTCAGCGTTAAATCACATTTATTTTTATTATTGTCTTTCTATTTTCAATTGCTCAGTTACTGTCATAACATTTTGTTTGTACTCCTCCATCAATCAAAGAACCTTTAGAAAAAGATGATGCATGGATTGTTGGTTGGTTTGGTTGGTTGATGGTTGGTTGGTTGGTTGGTTGGTTGGTTGGTTGGACGGTTGGTTGGTTGGTTGGTTGGATAGTTGGTTGATGGTTGGTTGGTTGGTTGGTTGGTTGGATGGTTGGACGGTTGGTTGGTTGGTTGGTTGATGGTTGGTTGGTTGGATAGTTGGTTGATGGTTGGTTGGTTGGTTGGTTGGATGGTTGGACGGTTGGTTGGTTGGTCGGTTGGTTGGTTGGATAGTTGGTTGATGGTTGGTTGGTTGGTTGGTTGGATGGTTGGACGGTTGGGTGGTTGGTTGGTTGGTTAATGGTTGGTTGGTTGGATAGTTGGTTGATGGTTGGTTGGTTGGTTGGATGGTTGGGCGGTTGGTTGGTTGGTTGAATGGTTGGGCGGTTGGTTGGTTGGTTGGTTGGTTGATGGTTGGTTGGTTGGATAGTTGGTTGATGGTTGGTTGGTTGGATGCCAGTCAGTTGCCATCCATTACTAGACATTCAGGTGCAGTTTTAAAGTTCATAGGTCAGAGAATGGAGTTGATTGTCGACCGTCTCCTCCAGTTAGAGTCCAGGACTTGTCATCCAGCGGTGGCGGCCATCTTTCTGTCTCTGTATGTCCTCAGTGCACAAAGACATGCGGCGTTGGCGTGAGGATGCGGGACGTGAAGTGCTACCAGGGCAGGGAGTTGGTCCGGGGCTGCGACCCGCTCACCAAGCCGGTGGCCAAGCAGACGTGCACGCTGCAGGCCTGCCCCACCGAGCCTCCAGGTAGGAGAAGGTGTGGAACACAAAGCCACTCCGACATGTCCGCCTCGCCCAACATGTCCGCCACCTCCAACATGTCCGCCTCGCCCAACATGTCCGCCACCTCCAACATGTCCGCCTCGCCCAACATGTCCGCCACCTCCAACATGTCCGCCTCGCCCAACATGTCTGCCACCTCCAACATGTCCGCCTCGCCCAACATGTCCGCCTCGCCCAACATGTCCGCCTCGCCCAACATGTCTGCCACCTCCAACATGTCCGCCTCGCCCAACATGTCCGCCTCGCCCAACATGTCTGCCACCTCCAACATGTCCGCCTCGCCCAACATGTCCGCCTCGCCCAACATGTCCGCCTCGCCCAACATGTCTTCCCATCAATACACAATAAACATAAATATAACAGGATTCAAAATGGCGCTGAACTCAATACTTTAAAATATTGAAAACCAATTAAAAAAGCACTGACTCTCCTCTTTAGAATGAGATTAAAATATAAAAATAAGTAAAACAATATTAATTTAAAACTATGGTAAAATGAAGCCTAGGCGCAAATTCAAACTGGAAGACTCTCTACACCTTCAGCAACCGATCAGCGCACGCCACGCATCACCCTCGACCAATCAACGCCGGACCAAGCCATGTCACGCCCTATCATCATTCAAGCCCCAGCTGAAAAGGACCTTCATCCAAGGACCCCTCCGCTTTCCAGCCGAGCTCATCCCACCTCCACCCCATCTCCACCTCCACTCTCCTAGCTCTTCAAGGATGCATCCTTCATCGACCTCCACCACCAGTGTCGGGTCCCGGGGATGACGTTCCTATCAGTGTCGGGAACGCTCGTCCGAGCTTATCGCAATCACAGCTCGATGTCCTCTGCCGGGGCCCGAGCGCCAAAGACTTTAATTCATGCATGCCAATAAACTCTCCTAATCGCTTCTCTTTCTCCGTCTGAGTCTCTCCAGATTGAATTGAATTTTGATTGAACAACCAGTTCAATAATGGAATAAATCTTTTATTATTCACTGACATGCCAGATCCTTTCAGCACAACTTCAACACAACAATCATCTTTTAAAGTGTCCAATCAGATCAATTATGAAGCAGAAAATGTCATCGTCCATTGTTATTGTTTGGTCGCTTGTGCATCACGCAAATACAGCAAAAAACCTGACTAATTGCGTTAACATTTTATAACACGTTAAAATCTATGTAATTAAAAATTAACGCTTGTCAAAACATGCAGGCAATCCGGTACTGACAAAAGGTAATGTCAAGTTAAAGTTCATTTATTTTACTTTACTTTAAAAACAACTGAAGCTGAAAAAGCAAACAGTGGTCAACATACATTACAAAAAGAGAGAAGAAAAGCATAAAATACATCTAGATAATTAAATACATTGAGCTGCTTTATGTGTTTGTTGAATTCTTTTTTTCTCTAATTTTCCAGGATGTTTCTCCAGCCTCTGTGCTTTGAGTAGCTTTATTGGCTGCTGTTTTTCCTGATTGTTTTCCAGATGAGAGCTGTCAGGACCGACCCTCCACCAACTGCCTGCTGGCTCTGAAGGTCAACCTGTGCAGCCACTGGTACTACAGCAAGGCCTGCTGCCACTCCTGCCGAGCCGTTCGGCCATGACGGACCGGGACGCCGCAACTGCAGCGTCGCTTCAGCTCTCTTCATAAAAACACACAAATATCTCCGCCGTTTCCCTCGTCTGGTCAAGTTTCTATTGACCTGTCCAGCTTTTTAGTTAAAATCATCAGTGATTAGCTTAGATTGTTATAAATTTAAAGATGTAGAATTTGGAGGGCCGTTTGTAAAGTTACAGTCAAAATTGAACAGAAATAATTTGGGTTATTTAGCCTGTAATAATAGAAAACAAACATATTTTCATCAGGTTTTTTTATTAATTCATAAATGTCACAGATTCAAGCTACATAGACAGCTAGCAAGCTAAATACTTAAATCCAAACTAAATATTTAGATATATTTAGCTTGTAGCTAAATATTTAATTTGAAGCTAAATATGAATTTTTGTAACCAAATATTTAGTCAGCTCCACACTAAATACTTAGCTTGCAAGTTAAATACATAACTCAATAGCTAAATATTTAGGTTGATGCTAAATATTCAGCTTTTTAGCTACATAATTAGTTTGGAGCTAAATATTTACCTTACTAATTAAATATTGAATCTAGTTAAATATGTAGCTTTTTTTAGCAGAAGATTTAGTTAGCTTCACACTAACTATCTAGCTTACTATCTAAATATTTAATTTAGCAAACTACTTAGGTTGTTTCCTAAATATTTAGTTTGAGGCTAAACATTTAGCTTGCTAGCTAAATACTTAGTTTGGAGCCAAATATTTATTTGCCAAGATAAATATTTGGCTATAAGCTAAATAGTTAGCTTGCTAAATAAATAGTTTGAAACTGTGACATTTAGAAATAAGTGACTAAAAGTTTAAATATGACTTTCAAAAACTGACTGGTTAACTTTACAAACAGAACTCAATAGTAGTGATCATGTTTCATCCTCTTGTTTTCATCCTTAAATTGAAACTCATCGCCCCCTACTGGCTTGGCATGCTCACTTCAGCACCGTTTGGATTCTTTTCCAGATTCTTGAGATATTTTTTCCGGATAATATCCGGGACAGTCCAATCGAGGCCTTTTGTTTTTAAAGCAGCTACTGTGAATAATGAGGAAACGTTTTTAAAAAGCAGAACTTTATTACATGATTTTGTTTCCTTTTTTGCTACACAGACTGTAAGTCCTTTAGTATCAGTTGTTATTGATTATTTATCAGTTATCAGTTCTGCTGTCGAGCCGAAGATGAAGATGATTTTACACCTTGTGTCATGTTCTTCGCTGCAGCAAAAATCCTAAATTATTTCCCAGCTAAATATCCTGCATGACTTTATTACAGACAGTGTTGATATTTAATGTGGTTTTGGTGTCCGGCTCGCTGCAGCACCATGTCAGAAACATTCCCGTTGGACCCGCCTGCACCGTGCGGGAGCGTATTTATTAGTCGTAGCACATTTTCATTTATCGTGACGGTCCCGACGCCAGCTGACGGTTCTCAGTCGGGTCAACTGATGCCAGTTCTGGTCTGGTTCTCCGGAGCGCAGACAGACAGATTCCTGACACTTGAAGTATGGCTGAAATGTACTCAGATGTGTATTTTAAACTGTTGGTACTGTGTGTTTTTATATAACTGATACCTCTTTGTACAAAACTGAAGTATGAACATTGTGTACTGTTAATATTAGCTGAAAACATGAAGGTACTTTAATTTCCATTAAATAACAGCTCAAATGAAAATGTTTTCTTTTTTGTTATTTTCTCAATTTATAAACAACATGTCCAGATGTGAGATTATGGGTCATTTTTATATATTTTATAAAATCTGGAGCTGTGTCTCTGTTGTCTCTCTGACTCAAACTACTTTACTGAAATCAACTTTTAATTTTCTATTTTAAAGTTTGAACAAAGATCAAAAACTCCCAGCTTGACTTTCAAACTTATGACGGAGTTTAGAGGCCATATTAAGTTTATAAAAAAAAATAAAATGAGGTGAATAAAATAATAAAATTACAAGAATTAAATTGCAATACTTCATTCTTGTATTTTTTGGACTTTATTCTCATAACAAAATTCTCATAACAGACAATTTCTACAAAAGTTTCACTTTATTTGTAACTGTTTTTGTGTGTAAAGTTTATGGTTTTATACATGTCAGTCCCTCATAAGGATCCTGTCTCTGAAAAACAGTTTCATTTACAGTAATATTTAATATATTAATAAATGTTTTCTGTTCCTGGAACTAAAACCGGTTCAGCATACACTCTTTAAACATTTAAAGGCAGTTTGCTGAGGAACATGAATCAACATTTTTTATTTTTACGAGTTTAAGTGAAAACAAACACGAAGTGAAATGTGTGCTAATATTAATATTTAAACAGTGGATCTCCATCACTTACAGGAATAACACAAAGAAGCTAAACTTACATTATAATAAGTTTTTTTTTATCTGAAAATTGAATCTATTTACCAATTTATTTGAAACATTATCAGAATTATTTTGTTTCCTTGAATAAAATCTGTTAAAATATGTAACTTATTTTTTTAAAAGTTAGATTCTTACATATATGTTAAAACTATCATTATGTCGTGATAGAATAAGACAGATAATCTAAAGAGCTCCTTTGCTTTCTCCCTGTCGTCCTACTGCCATCTGCATAAATACACTGTTCCTGGCGCTGTCAATCATCCTCCTGTATGCAGCGCTCACTTCCTCTGCTTTCTCTCTGCTGTTACAGCTCCTTCTATACAGCCTGTCATGAATGCTAAGGATCGTTAGCATAGCCATAGATGAACAGTGAGTTGCTTCTCTGCCGTTAGCACATTGAGCAGCACATACATGTGAATGATTGCCAGCGCTAAGACCCTCCTCCTGGCTCTAATTGGTTGTTTCTGTTGGATTTCTGCAGACAGAAGGTGGAGGAGATCAATTTCTTTCACAGATTACCTGTCTCATATGGTGATTTTTCTAAAGTTACATTCTGCAGCTTTAAATCTACTCGTATGTTTTTATTTAAATCCATAAAGAAACATCAGCAAGTCTCTCATTTGGTGGTCTAGCTACCACAGATTCAGATATATTGGTTATAAATGATCATTTTGATGCTGACAGACAGAATCTGTTCAGAAACCGTTTTCAGCTGCAGACAGTTTTCCACGGCGTATCAGAGCCACTGCAGGTGGAAAGAAGGAATCATTTCTGATGTTTGAAACTCAGAAATGTCTTTTTCTCAAACATTTCAGAGATTTTTTTTTACAAATGAACATATCCTTGTTTTTTCTTAGAAATTTCTGATATTAATGTGAAAATGTTTGAGTTTTTTGCCTGCAAATTTTTGAAATGTCAAACTGAACTTTTTTTTTCAAGCAAATTTACAACTTTTCATATTCAGAAATTATTTGCGTATCTAGAATATTTCTGAAATTAATATAAAAATTTCCACTGATTTTTCTCAGAAATTTAGTTTTTCTAGAAAATGTTCTAGAAAATATTTTATTCAGAAATAATTGTGATTTTTAGAACATTTCTGAGATCAATCTGAGAATTTGTGAGTTTTTTTCTAGCAAATTCTTGGTTTTTCAAACTCAGGAATTGCGTTGTTGTTGTTTTTTTTCTCAAAAATGTTAGATTACTCTCAAGACTTCTGCATATTTTGGCAGAACTTTGCTCCTTTTCTCCATCGGCCCAGATCCTGGCGGCAGCTACACGTCGGTGCTCACGCTGTGGTTCACCACCTCCTTCATGGTGTAGGAGCGGATCAGTTTCTGGTAGAAGCTGTCCAGGTCGGCGGGCAGCTCCAGGTCCTGCTGCTGCACAGTCCGGTAGCTGATCCTGCGGCCGCCGTTGCACAGCCGCTCCGGATGCTGCAGGTAGAAGGGCAGCGAGCAGCGGGCGCAGGACGGGCAGAAGGCGTGGACCCGCTGGCCCCGGCGCGGCGGCGCCGGCGGCGGCGGGGAGTAGCTGCAGGGCCCGTTGGCCTCGGTGAGGAAGGTGGGCGGGTACGACTCGAGCTCGTCGCTGTAGTGCTCCGGCGTGGGAGGCGTGGGCGGAGCGCACAGAGCCAGGGGCCGAGAGGGCGACATGGTGGACAGTTCCGGTTCCTCGTCGTCCTTCTCAGACTCCTCCGGCTTGCAGCAGTAATACTGCACAGCAATTAAACAATTAGTAACAAAACATCTTCTGTTCCTTTGAGGTGTCACACTCAAATGATGACCTTATGTTGTGACGGTAGGAGGCGCTGTTGCAAGACAAACATTAAAAACTTGAGTCGTAAAGTTTAGTTTTTTTCTGTAACTTACACTGTGGTGACAAAATCTGACCCGAGCTATCAAGTTCTGTGACTGTCTATATTTCCAAAATAATCATAATATTACTGTTCAAATGTTAGCTTTTGTTAGGCTTTTTACAGCAGCGCCTCCTACTGTCACATATACTGTTGTCACAAAATCTGGTGTAACAGATTTTATTTGTCTCTCTAGACTCCAGACACCAAATTACATCAATCCCTCCAGTTTCTCGTGATTTCGCGATCACACAAACTCAACACACCCAGCATTTTTCACTCTAATGCATAATAGTGAGTTTATTACAAAATTTCCCCCAAACATTGTTAAGCACACTGGGCTTAAATGATGCTAACTCCCACCTGCAGGTGGCAGTGGTCTACATAAAAACCAATAAACACAATCTCTTTGTCAACAAGCTGTTTGGCAGTTTCCTGTGGTGGAGAAAATACTTTACTTAATACTTTACTTACTTTACTTTACTTAACACTTTACTTAAGTAAAAGTACAAGTAAGTAGATAAAATGTACACTTGTAAAAGTAAAAGTCCACACTGACTAAACGTGCATTAACATTTTAATTTTAGATCGTACACAGTCTGTGTTGTAAAAGAAAAGTTTTAAGGTGACGAACCTGCAGCCTACATAAACACAACACAGCGACGATGGTCAGTAAAATGACTGTAGCCAGAATTCCTCCTGCGATGACCACTGTCCCGGCTGACATCCGAAATCCTCCCCATCAACCAGCTGCAGGCGGCCAAACAAAGAGGCGACGGGACGGATAACAAGGTCAAACAGGAGAAACCAGCAGATGGAGGGGAGGACAAATGGGAACATGGCAGAAACAGGAGATGAAGGATTATGAGAGGGAAGGTTAATGTGTTGAAATCATGACAAGAAGGAGAAACAAGCAAGTAAAAACCCTACACTGATTCTGTGTTTATTCTGAACAGTTCTGATTGAAAAAATGAATATTTTCCAACCATTTGTGCATTTATTGGGAAGAAAACATGAAAATCTAAACTAAACCAAATTAGATGTGGAGTTCCTCAAAGTTCAGGCCCTAAACTTTTTAATTTATACATCATCAGGAGACGCGGTGTTACTGTCAGTCCTTATGCTGATGACTGATTACATCGCAGGTTCCACTGGTTTGACCAAAATCTGACTTTTTCATGATGCTTTAGATATTCAGTTATGAGTTATTAGAGATTAAACTGTAAATGATTATTATTTACCGAGTTTTTCAGCCAAATTCAATGTATTAGTATTAACCACGTACATATGGACCAACATTTGTAGTATTCATGTTTCTGTTTGGCTGCATTCACAGTGAAAACGGTGCAAAGCTAATTAGCTTCACTGGTCCGTAAAGGGTTAATAGAGAGTTTAACTTTTCCTGAACTGAAGGAGTAAAATTAATAAGACAAAGACAAGCAGAGGAAATAACAACAAACCAGAAACAAAAAAACTGACTGGTTTATCTAAAGAACAAGGGAACGAATTTCAAAATAAAAGAAGTAAACCACACAGTCCAAAAGGTTGAGCAGTTTAAGTTACATAACAGACCATTTATTTATTTCCTGTCAACTTCCAAACCTGAATTAAGTGGGAATTAGTGAATTAAAACACAGAAAAGGCATCAGCAGCCGTTTCCCGTTCCGCCGCTGCAGGCCTCTGACTCACGCTCCTCTGCTGCCTGAACAGTTACATTTATTCAACGTTCCTTCAGTGTTTCTAAAATTAAACCAGAAATGCAGGAAACAAATGACTGTGGATGTCTTATTTGATCTGAGCCTCTGGGTGTGATGAGGCTTGAAATGTAAATCTGGGTTTAAAAGAGTTTAAAATACATTTTAATGATCTGGACAGAAACGTTTTAGTCCAGGTGGATCAGTGATTGTTAAACGCCTCAGTGGAAATGTGTTTGTTACAGAAACACGGTTATTCTGTTGAAATAATCTGGCATTTTATAGTTTTTGTTCAGCTCTGAATATTTAGATTATTGTTTATTGCAAAGAGTTTTATCATCTTAAAATGATTCTTTTAAAAAGAAGAACAATTATTCCTGAGTTAAATCTTCAGTTCAGGTGAATCTGTGAAATAATCAATCTGAAATTATTCTTAATCTAATCTGCAGACTGGATTATAAAGAGAGATGAGATGAGAGACTCGGCTGCAGGATGCCAGGATGCTGCTGCCACCAGTACAGAGCTTATAAAACCCTGGCAGCAGGTGTTGAGCCAGTGAGGAGAAAACATTTGGAAAACAAAGGAACCAAAACAACAGAGACCAACATGAAGTCCTGCATCCAGAGACGAGTCAGAGTTCATCTTTAAAGGCATTTTGAATTAATGCCTTTAAAGGCATTAATTTTCTGAAACTTCCTCAGAAAATTCTGAGGAAGTTTCTTTTGAGCAAATAAATTAAAAAACTAAAATAAAAACTAAATAAACATGTTTTCCCTGTAAAGCAGCTTCATCTGGACAGATTCTAACCATGAAAACTAAAGGAACTGATGAAGCTTCAGCAGCAGAAATCAGTTCAGATTTTCTGAAAGTGAAATGAATCAGCAGCTCAGCTCAGACTCACCCAGTGAAACGTCTTCCAGCTCCGCTTCAATGAAAGATGAAGCTGTTTGGAAATATTAAATGTTTACAGTGTATAAATAAGGATTTCTCTTTTTTTTTTATCATAATTTTATCAACCAAGGCTGAGACTCCATGAACTTCAGATTTAAGGCGACAGGAAGCTTTTAAAGAAATAAAAACCGAATTAAGTTTTTTTTTTATCTGATACTATATAAGCGTATAGTATCAAATAATTGATCTCAAATAGTTACGATCCAAAAAGATTCATCCTCCTTATTTCTATTCCATTTTACGCATTTGCAGCACTTTTTACGCATGAAACTAGCGACTCCTGCAGAGACTTCCCACCTCGCTGCAGCCACAGATTCATCCCATAAACACTCTGGGTCTTACCCGTCACTCAGTGTTTGGGTGGTCTCATGTCTCCCCCGCTTCAGGGCGCAGCGGGAGGCGGGAAGAGGTGGAACCGAGCGCCAGACTCCGAACTGGAACCAACCGATTTATCCACAGGCCGGGATCTGAGAGAACCAGAGGCAGAAACACGCACAACCAGGAGTCACCGTGGATGTGGCAGAACAGAACAGTTCTCCAGAGATGAACGGACTTTCTGTGGTTTTCCGATTTAAAGCAGCAACGAAAAGTCCCGTCAGTTAAAATGTCCAGATCTTCATGGAAACAGGCAGAGCGCGGCTGACTGCAGATCAGATCACTGGTCACTGACTGCGCGCTGCGGATCCGGTCTCATCCTGTCCGTGATGCTGCGTGGATGAGACAGTGCGTCACAACAAACAGAGGAAATGATCCCGCAGCATCACGTCGAAACGTCCTTTAAAGCCCAGAAATCTAAAGAGGCATCAGAGGAAAATTTCCGTCCGGAACTGAGACTTTAAACTTTGATTTTTCTTCTCTGGTTTCCGGAACTGATGCTGATTGTAGTGAAACTGTTAGATTTGGTTGGTTTAAGGAAGAACGTGACTCTGAAGCTGGTCTGCAATAAATAAAGGAAAAAAATTAAGTAAAATAATCCAAGTGAATTTCACGCTGAAAATTTATAATTTAATGGAAACTACACAATTATGAAATAGTTTTTTTCTACATTAGCCTAATGTTGCCGTAGTTTGACACATTTTAATGGGGAATCCCTCAGGGTTTAGATTCAGTGCCTGTTGAATCGTTTCTGTGTTGGTTTATCTGACATCGTGACTCGATGCTGACCAGTAGAGCTTTACTGAAAATGTCCTGACATTTCAAAGAGTTCCTGAAGATCTCACATCTGGAGCGCTGAACTGTAGAGAAGTTTTTCTACCATCCTGACTTTCCTCCTCCAGGAAAGAATCACAAACTGCATTTTCACTACACAACGCAAAACGTTCCACTAAAGTCAGAAAAACAAAGCTCTGCAGTTGCACTGGTTCAATTAAGTAAGAAAGGCAATTAAAATCACACGTGAGGAAGTTTGATTTAGCAGTAGGTCGTTAAGAAATATTCCGCTCCATCATCGTTCAGGGATTTCCTGTTGTCTTCTTCGTGGTTTACGCCAGTGGAAACATCCTGTTGTTGATCATGTGATTCGTGATACAAAAAAAACTTCAAAGTGTTTTTTTTTTTAGATTGAAAAACAAGAGATTTTTTGAATTGTCATGTTTTCATTAAGAGGATTTATTTCTGAATGCCAAACTGCAGTTATATGGTCAACGGAGACGCAGCCAATCAGACCAGCTGTAGCTTCTGTGGAGAGAAAAACTGAGAAACAAAGTTAACAGTTGAAAAAATATCAAATAATGCAAATTAGAGAGTAGGAGAAGAAAGTGAGTGAAAGTGGTGAGTCAGTCAACATAAACTAAACACAAAAACTCACTTGCCCTCAATGTGCTGCTAAAAGTTTAAAGGAAATCAGATTGATGTTTTTACATTTCCAGAGTGAATATTTGATGCTGTAAAATATTATTTTAGGGTTTCTGACACAAAGGGAGAGACAAGATGCATCACAGTCTAAATCTGCCACCATGACCAAAGTGAATCATCCTTATTCTAACAATAATAATAATTTTTACTCCTAAGTTAAGTTGTTTTAAAGTGATGACCCAGAAGAAATGTGGATTTCCAGAACCTCTGGATGGTTTGGAAACGTTTTCCCGGAACCGGTGAAGAGACCTTCAGCCTCGCTCCGAGAAACGACGACTTTCAGAGGAAAAGGAAGGGAGGATTTTATAGTGTGAATTATTTAACAGGCTGAGATTCTCCTGTATTGTGCAGACAAGAGTTTGTAATATTAATGGAGATGAGAAGTTAGAGGTTATTTTCCCTCCTTCCTGTTTCTGATGCTGACATTCAACACTTCAGCTGCTCCCAGCGGAGCAGAAATCCTGAAGACTTTAAAACTCACTTTCCACATTATTTAACAGATGAAACCATCACAGGAAAGAACAATTAATCTAGATTATTTACCACAAAAACACTGGAGCTGTGAAAATGTATCCAATTCTTCAGGTTTTAGCTCATAATTACCAGAATAACTACAAAAAAAGTCACAACTACAAGAATACGAGTAATTTTTTGAGAACAAAAGTCAAAAAAATTTACTTTTGAAACTGAGAGTTTGAAAAGTTTATCATTTTCATGCAAAAACTGTTTCTGAATCTCCCAAATTGAAAATTTTGTGTGATGGGTGGCGGCCAAGGGAGGGGACCCTGGCGGTCCGATCCTCGGTTGCAGAAACCCACAAATTTCCAAAAATCAAAAATATTTGACTTCTGAAACTCGTACGTTTTCAAGGTTTTTCTGTAACATTTCTGAGATTAATCTTATTTTTTCCCCTTTTTATGGCATTTTGTAGCTTTTCAAACTTTAGAACCTTTTTGAGATTAATCTCAAAATTTCAGATATTTTTCACAGAACTTTTCTCTTTTTTTTCTGTCTGTCTTGGCCCTGTACGCCGTCGTAGCGCGGCGCTCTGACCCTGTGGAAGGAGCCGCAGTTTCTGCAGACGTCTGTCCGTCAGAGCGGCGTTCCTCCTCAGTTTGTTGTTTTTCTGTCATTCTGCCTCCAGATGAACGTCCAGAGTTTCCCTCTGCGGTCAGGCTGAGCTGCAGGCGCTGCAGGCGGGACGCTCTCTGACCTTCCCCTCTGCTTTCCCTCCTAACCTCAGAGTTCATCAGACGCCTGAGGTTTTCCTCAGGTTTCGCCGCGTGATGTCAGCCATCGTCGCTCTGCGTCATGGCAGCAGAAACAGAACCGCCGTTTCAGACCAAACAGAGGAAGGACCGGATCAGAACCAGATCTGCTGTTCCACTGTCTTTGATTTGTTTGGATGAAGGCGTTTAATTTGATTTTCAAAGAAAACTCAAACCCCATTAAGGTTTTCTGTTTTTGGGCCGTCAGGCTGAGTTGGTTCCATTTGAAATCTTACTCATGTTTTCAGTCTGGTTCAGTTAAATTCTCCATTTGATGGATGTTACAGAAACAGCTGCACTAAACACGTCATTTTCACTCGTTTTTCATGATGTGTGCTGGAAAAACTGTGAAGTTTTGTTTTTGGAGGTTTGTTTGGAGACTTTATGCTTTCAGTTTGTCAGTCAGTGGAGGATCGGCTGAAACGGACGGAGCATCAGAACCAATCAGGCCGATTATCCAGAGGCCAGCAGGAGCAGAGAGCCTGTCCAGACGATTTAACCGCTTCTCATGATGTTAATCAGAGACTCTGACCCTCATCTATGGGTTTATATAACAAATATTACTGTTAATAAAGACAAAGCTAGAAGGGAGAACTTTGAACAATGTCTCTGTTTCTAGATGATTTATGAATAAAATGTAGGAAACGATTAATCGGATTGATTGTGATTAATTGATTATTGACATATAATCGCTGCAGTGTACAGACTCTAAAGATTCATTTGATGAAAGAACAACAAACTCTGAGCTGTAATTAAACCAAAACTGTACAAAAATATTTACAGTTGAGATAAAACCTAAAAACCTTTCTCTACAAAAATCTTCTTAAAACGTCTAAAGAGGAAGTTTTACTTTCAGCCAGTTCAAATCCTGTAAAAAAATTTCAAGCAACTTTTGCATCCATTTATTAATAACTTAATAGAAAAATAATAAACAGATCCGTCCTACGCTGTGTTGATGTGCAGGATAATAAAACTAAAGGAATCGTCGTTGGATTTCATGGAAATAAGAAAACAAAATGTTTGTCTTGTTGTCTTAAAAAGGAATTACACCTAAATAAGGATTTCCATTCACTGCTGATAAAAAAAACTCATTAACTAAACAATAGCACATTTATGTTTAACCCAAATAAAATCAGGAGTTTGAGGTTTGCAGGTGGTTCTGTATCCAGATCCAACATCAGTTACTGATCACAGCTGCTATGTTCACAACATGCAAAGTAGAAAAGATCATTTCGCTTTAACTTTGGCGCCCTCTTTAGCGTGGCGCCCAAATGTTTAGCTAATTGTTCAGCCGTCGGTTTGGTTGAAGTGACATCTGGTTCTGTTTGAATGCAGATGTGAACGCCAAGCAGAGCAGAGACCGCTGGGAACTCAGCGCCGACGGCAGCAAACGTTGGAGGAACCAAAATAAGACATTAATGAATTCAGCCATTTTATAATCTTGATTTTATAATATTCAAACGCAATAATTATTTTTGTCTTTCCCTTTTTTTTTTTTTTTTACCCATTTCAATTTTTTATCTTTTTTTCTATTTTTTCCTTTTCCAAAATAAGTCTCTTTTTTTTCTTTTTTGGAGACCGCTCCAACAGGAGGAAAAGGACCAAAGCGCAGGGCATTCTGGGTAAATACAATCAAATCAAACGTGCTAGCCTAGCGCTAGCAGGAGAAATGGCTCCTGGTCTTTAGACAAAGACTAAAATCCTCCAACCACTAAAATCTGACGCCTCCATCTTCGTTTCCATTTGGTGCAGAAGGAAGTTGCGCTCAGTTGTTTCCTTCAGTGGTTCTTGGTGCAGCGCCCCCGCAGGTCAGGAGGGGAACAGGCTGGTTTGACTCAGAGCAGAGAGGAAGAGAACCACATGGAACAAATGTTGCAGTTTTTGTCCCAGTAGAACCGGATCTTCCGGACTCTCTGGTCTGGACACATCCAGGCCTCAGTCAGCATCTCCGCCTCATTCCTGCTCCAGCCGGTTTCTGGTTCCCCTCCTCTCTGCTCCGGAGCTCAGAACAGAACCAGCATTAATAATGAAACACAAAGATCTGCAGTTTATGTTCCGACCCTCTCTGACGCTCTGACCCCACTTTTAGAAAAAACAGAGCAGCTTCTTTTAAAAGATACTTGAGCTCATCTCCAGTGAAGCGCGCTGAGAGCATTTCTGTTCCAGGCTTTTACTGCACACAGCCTGAGAGCGGGACGACGTCCGTCCGTCCGTCCGTCCGTCCGTCCTCGCCGCGCCGCGCCGGCCTCTTAAAGCCCACAAACACCACAGCCGCTGGTTCACACACCCAGCTGTCAGGGGAGGCCGGCACCAACGCTGCTGCTCCACACAAACATCTCGACTTCACTGCAGCACAAATAACTTATTAATCTGATGCTTTCAGCTGCTTAAAGATTATTTTCCTTATTAAACAAACTGGAAGACTGAAGAGGAGCGTTTGTAGAAAATAAACATTATTTGCTGCTGTTGCACTTTCCAGACTCTGCATCTGTTTTTGCTGTTTGTGCACAAAATCAAAAAAAATAAAAAATTCTGTATGATGGTTCTCTGTTCAGTGCTCACTATAGTTATTATTTTTTAGTCTTTTGTGCACATAAATGAGTTAAAATCTAAAGACTGTTGTCAAATTTTGCACAAGAAACAAAAGAAAATCTCTGCAAACATTCACAAAACGACATTTGTATAAGACTACTTAGCTAAAGAGCTGCACTTTCTGCACATTTATGAAAATCAGAAGTGAGAATCAGCACTTTAAGGATGGAAACCATCGATCTGCATTGATGGAGAACAAACTGTGGATGAAGATTCATTTAGAAGCTTCATTCATTATCAGATAATAACCAGACTGGAAATGGGATCTTTGAATTAATGAGTTGAAAACTTCTCCATGTCGGGTGTTTATGGTGTGCAGAGAAAGTCTGCATGGGGAAAAACTCAGCGTCTCCTTAACAAGCCAAGCATGAAGAGGAAGGTCAAGAAAACAAGCGGAGCTTCTCACCGACCCGACTTCCTGTCAGCAAAGCTTCACAGCTTCACAGCCGACTTAAATGATCTCAAACATGTACAAAAAATATCAAAATAACGAGCCACAAGTTTGCTGATGGCTACAAATATCTGTAGTAATACTGCAACATTATGAGCATTTCATCAACTACTGGGAGAGATGGATGATTATATTTGAGCCCAAATGTAAAGTTTTATTCTTGTTTCCAAAAATACTGCAGGTAGAAAAAGGCTAAAAAGGGGGAAGATTAAAAAATTATAGCAGTTGAGAGAAAAAGAAAATAGAAAGTAAGAAGAAAAGATTAAAAAAGAATTAAGGAAAAATATTGCAGTTGGGAAAAAATAGAAAAAATGGAAAAAGGAAATATGTAAAAAAATTGTGAAAAAGGAAAGTAAGAAAATAAGGAATAAAGTGTAAAAAAAACTAACACAAAAACTGAATTTTTTTGTTTTAATTTAAAAAAGAGACAAGAAAAAAAAAGTGGGATTTACTTCAAAAGAAGAAAAATGAAAAGCAAAAAGAAAAAGAATAGAAAACAATATGTTGGTGGAGAACAAAGAACATTTGGAAAAACTGAAAACAGAAATAATAAGTAAAGGTAATTAGAAAAGAAGGAATAAAAGAAAAATTTAAAAAGTTGCATTTGAGAAAAATTAAAAAACACACAAAAAGAAAGAGAAAAATAGAAAAAACCTGCAGTTTAGTAAATAGGAAAAAATGTGAAAAAAATCTAAAAAGAAAAAATAATTATTGCATTTCAGTATTATGAACTCAAGCCTATAAGAATTCATTAACGTCTTATTTTGGTCGCTCCAAAGTTTCCTGACACGAGGTCTGAGTTCCCAGCTGTCTCCCTCCAGCTAATGAATATTCAGAGCCTTTATTAGCCTTTATTAGCATATTGCTGAAGATATTTGTGACAGAAACGTCAGGCGCAGAGGAAGCGCTGAATCAGAGGACGCTCAGAGAGAAACAGATGGTCCAGCAGCTGAACGGGACGGGAAGCGCTGACAGGAAGGTGGAGCGAAGGAGAAACTAAACAAACCTCCACTTTCCAACTAGTTTGGCTTCATTACAGAGACGCTGAACTCTGAGGAAATGATAACAGACGTAATGTCAGTTTGAAATTAAATAAGATATTCGACAGGAATAACCTGTGCTCCATCAAACTGTTTTACATTTTTACAGTAAAAACTGTATTAAATAAGGATTAATGTCTTATTTTACACCGATGGACTGTTTAAAGTTAAAGTACTTTTTAAATTCTGGATTTTCATCAGTTTTTCTTTAATGCACAAACTAAAGTTATTGCAGATCCTGTCAGGTGTAACATCACTGCTCCAGATACAACATGTCAACATCCTGCTGATATTTAGTTATTGCAGATTTTCACTCATTTTTAATAACATTTCTGCTGTGATTGCACGTCTGTTTCTCTGCACCCATGTACTGCACTGTAAATAGTCCGTTCTGATTTTACATCTTATAAAATTCGTCCGACTCAGTTCCACATCTGTTGGATCGCAGGATATTTCTATTCTAATAATGTCAGTATTTTTTAAATTATAATTGTGTACAGCATGTTATTATTGTTGTTATTCTCAATCTTGATTTTTCTAACATTTGGAAGTTTTTTCAGTGAACCTACATATCTTGATGCTGCTGTTACACCTAAATTTCCTAAAGTCTAAAGTTTAGACTTTAGAAATACATTTAGGCTCTAAATGTATTTCTATGAAACGGTTGGTAGCATCATTAGCTGCATTTCTATACAAACATGCACAAAACTCCAAGGTCACACAATTTTGCAATTGCAGTGTTTCCATAAAATAAGAAGCAATTAAAATCACCTAAACAATTTTGTTCAGGCAATAAATCATTTTAAAAAACGCAGCGCCATCATCCTCCAACTACTTCCTGTCGCCTTCTTCTTTGTGTGTTGCGCCAATGGAAACATCTGGTTACAACTTGTGTGACGTAAGAAATATACCAATTTCGATATTGTTGAATTTACTTTCGAAATGTCAAATAGCTGAAAGGAAACGCAGCTAGTATTTACTTTATGCTCCTGTTAGCTCCCGCCATGTTTTAACCGATGTAACAGCCGTAATTGTGTAGTGTCTCTTTAAGATACTCTAGTATTGCTAATGACGTCACAAGTATGCGCCACGGCTTCTCCGTAGAGAGCGTGGGAGAAACGTGCTAGCAGCTAGACAGACATGTTAGCTCCCTAACTCCAGTTAGTGGAAACATAACGACACAGAAAGTGACTAAAACAGAAACATAAATTAAACTACAAGTACAAAATCCTACAAATCAGAACAAACCAGATCTTCAGACTGTCTTTGAAAAAACTGCAGAATCAGATTTTAGTTTATACTAAATAAATGACCTTTGTCTTCACCAGTGATGTTCCCCCAGAATGTGGTGGAACTGCTCTGCAATATTTAGTCATTTTTGAGTTTGTAAACCATTCAAAATAAAACATTTTCTCTTTGAAATATTTGTGCTGTATTTAAGCAGATTTAATGAATCAAATGCAGATTGTGGTGCAAGCAGGGTTACTTGATAAAACATTTCTGATGTCTCTGGTGATGTTTACTATGTTTACTACTGAAAAGAAACAAACTTCAAACTGACTGAAATGCTGTGGACCTTCAGAGAGTTGAGCAAACCTTAATTAAACTGAACCACACAATTAAAACCCTTATTGGTGCTTAAGGCGCCTTCTTCAAACAGAGCAGTCTGAAATCTGTACAAGCAGCGTCTCTCCGGTGCAGTAGCGCCCCCTGGTGGATCTGGTGAGAACAGGATCAATCAGGATATCGATGCGCGCTGCCAGCAGTTTGAGCAGCAGAAGGTCACAGAGGGGAAAGCGCTGAGTTTCAGGTGAGCCTGCACTTTACCGGGTCACCGGAGGTCGAATCCAGCCTGGTTTGAGCTGAGAAAGCGGTTCTGTTTGGGCCCGGATCTCAGGTCGTTACGGACCAGATCACAGCTGCTGCAACGAGACACTGGAAACCAGTTCAGTCCTCATTCCACTGACACGGAGATAAATAAGAAAAACCTCTTGTAATGTCGGACCTGGTTTTTACAGGAAGGAGATTAAAGTTGATGGTTTATTGGTTGATTTCCAGACTCGCTGTAACGCTTGGTTGGTTTTAAGGGAGGAGAGGAAGCGGCAGCCTGGCAGGACGGTCAGAAACTCACAACCACTCTGGTACTGGGAATTTCCCAGTGTTGTCCTTTAATAAACTCTCTTCACCAAACTTACAAGCCGGTTGAACAGCTGCGATAATATCAGACATGAAGGTGAGCAGAGTCCAAACAGCCCGTAACGTTACTAAAGAAAGTTATGACGCAACCAACCAGTTTGAGTAGAAATCGTGTTGCTGCCCTCTGCTGAGAAACTGGGGGAATTACCAGAAACGTTCAGATTGTTTTGGCATCGTCTGGTTAAAAGTTCAGAGTCTGGCAAAAATGTAGGTAGAATAAAATCAAATCTTAATAAATGTCGGACAGAATGTGATTGTTAGAGAAGTTGTGTATCTGCCAGTGAGCCGTGACAGAAATGAGTGAGAACATTTTGGGTAAAACAAACTGAATCCAAGAAAACATTAAAAACTACAAAAATGAAGAACAAAGAGAAATAAACTGAACATGGCAGGGCCTTTCTGGAAAAACTGAACACATCAATTATATATAAAAACATAAAGAAACACAAACATCAATGGATTATGACACAACATTTTAATAAAGCATCAAAAGTGTTTTCCATAATTTTATTATCTCAGCGATGCATTTAAAGCAGCTTTTGTAAAAGGATTAGACAGAAACTGAGAATGAGTTTCACCTCAGAGGGGAGGAGACTAAAATAAATCTAATGCTAAATAATAACTAGACATAAGAAACACAATAAACCAGGATCACTAAAGAAGAACTGAATGAAAGAATCACGAACCTGGAGAAGAACAGTTCATCTTCAACAACAGACAGTAAAACATAAACAATGAATTATGGAATAATGATCAAACTAGAAGTAACTCAAAGTCATTAGTTATGCGAGCGGCGGTTTGTTCCAGACACACAGTTTGTTTGCAGCCTGAGGTTTGACTTAAATCTGAATAACTGCATGTAATCAGAATGGATAGCAGGTCTGACTGACTGCATTCTTCTGTCTGATGGCTGAAAGTTATTTTTTGCATTTTATTAAGGTTTGGTTGAGTTTTAACTGCTGACTCGTCTTTGATCTGTGACATCATGAACCTGGAGAAGACGTGTTTTCATCTGTCACTATAGACAATCCAGTGTGCAGGTTGTACTAAACCAAAAGACCTGGACTGGAAAAATACTCAACTACCTGCACCATTGCACTCCTGCTGATGAGAAGCATAAAGAGTATGAATTAAAAGCATAAGTGAAGCTGGAGCTCTATATCAATGCCTGGTAAAGCTGTGCTAACCACACATTAGCAGCTATTTAACAACACTGGAGTTGGACAGAGGTTTACATCTTTCCACTTCAGTCCCAATATCTCCAACTTGGACTCCATGATACGTTCCAGAGATGATGACTGATCTGGTCTCTCCGTCTTCATAGATGTGACTCAGGCGGGCGGTGAAGGGAATGTCCATTCTGTACTGATAACCAACCATCTTTACTTTGCAGCTGTGGTTTGGTGGTATGGTAAGCTCTAATGTGATGGAGTGGGAGATTTCTTCTGTCCAGGATTTTCCATATGAGAATGCAAGAGATGTCTCTGCAGTGACTTCAACATGTCCTTCTGTAATGTAGGGAATTCCTGTTTTGATGGTCATTTTTGCAGAAACTCTGATAGAGAAGCTGAAGTCCCATGTTCTCTCATCTTTGGTTGTCTTACGCAAAGAAACCGTCTTTGTCACAGGTCTGAGGGCACGGTTAGTGACAGTAGTGCTTTGCATGGTTTTTGGAGGTTCTTTGAAAATCTTGTCTTTCTCTATATTATATTTGACATCAGAGATTAAATCTTCTTCCACCTTCATGTGGGTCAGAACCTCATAGCTCTTCTGGTACCAATGCTCTTTTCCCTTCCAGGGGAGATAAAAACATTTATCTTTCGGATCAACCTTGCCCAATCCGTACTTGTTCTTCCCTACATACATTTTTCCACTGGAGCAGGTTCTGATTGCATTCTGTGGAACAGAACCATAAGAACCTTCTTTCCACTCCAGGATCTCAAAATTATCTTTGTTCACAAGGACTTGAAAAGAGGAGGAACGATGCTCTTTTTTTTTATTGGGGTAGTGGCAGTAAGAACCCATGCTGGGGTTGTAAAACCCAGAATTGCATCTGACTTTGCAGATGTAGTCGATTCATTTGGCGTAGCTGTTATGGATGGAAACGGATCCATTTGGAGGGGAACCATTCCATGTCACCCATTGCAGTTTTCCTATACTGCCGAACTCTGGGAGCGTCGAGTTAACTGGGATTTTCTGTCTGATCGGTGCAGAAGTCATAAGATGCCGGATTATTGAGACAGACACGTTAGCTTTGATTTTAGCAACATCACCTGCTGGATCTGGTTTCAGGAAGGAAACTGTGAAAGAAAAAAGAAAGTTTTTTACTGTTGGTTGTGAATATGTCCATATGTCTCCACTATTGTGTGTGGTGTCCCACAGGGCTGTGTTCTGGGCGCTGATGTCAGTAACGAGTTACTGATGTTGGACCACTTTCAGTAACGAGTAATCTAACCTACTTCAAATCCAGTAGTCAGACTACAGTTACTTATTGAAAGTAACTGTAGTCTGTAGTTCTAAAATCCTATTTATAGTTTTCCAGACAATAGAAACACAAAAACACGCTCAAATTATGAAAGTTTTTTTGTACTGTTGTTACCGTTAAACAATTTCCCCTTCAGCTCAACCATATAAATGGAGACACGTTGTTGATGTTACCTTTATAAAATAACTTGCAATTAAATGTTGGCAAAGATTAATGTAATCTTCACAGCTGCAGAGTGTTGTTGTAAGCAGCAGCTGAAAGTAAGTAAAAAAGTTACTTTTAATGTAACTTAGTTACTTTCCAAATCAAGTAATCAGTAATCTAACTAAGTTACTTTTTCAAGGAGTAATCAGTAATGTGATTAAAGTAACTTTTTCAAAGTAACTCTACCATCACTGCTTCTGGACTCTTTCCTCTTTAGAGACTAAAGACTTTCACTTTAGTCTCTATTTTTAAGAGACATGAGATTTCTTAAATTTTATTTTTAAGTTTTCTAAACCTAAATGAGGGAAGAGAGAGGTGATGATTTTTGGTGACTGATGTCGGCTCCTTGGCCCAGCAGGAATATTATTACTAATTTAGGGGTTAAAATTGAAGCTGGTCTTAAGGAACAAAATGTTTCTGCATTAACAGGCAAAAATTTATCTCAAATCTGAGATATTAACTCCATCATACTGCATTCTGTTAATTTAACTATTATTTTTCTTTAATATTTTGCTCATTGATTTTATGACTGATCATATTTGTATCATATGATCATGTGCAGCACTTTAGTCCTGTGGTTATTTACGTTGCTTTATATTCCTTTTTTTTTGCCACATTTTGTTGTTTAATTCTGAGTGTAATAAAATTCAAGTTTAAATCTCAACTCATGATGCAAACGTCTGTTTCTGCACCAGAGCTAAAATACTGAGTTCAACAACAGCATTACAGAAACATTTATTTTTTAAAAGATGGATCCGACTCTCTTCCTTCTTACAGATTCCATCTGGTTGCTGGTTCCTGTCCGGGTCCAGAGGACTGGCTGAGGACGCAACCAGCAGCAACAGCAACGGCAACTAAAAGGAGCACCATAAGCACATTAAGCAGTGAGTGAATGAGGTTGATTGACAGCACTAAGACCCTCCTCCTGGTTCTGATTGGTTGTTTCGGTTGGAACGGTGCATTACTTTAGCTAGCAACAGTAGCTCAGGGAGCAGGTGGAAGAGATTGATTGTTTTCACAGATTATCTGTCTCATAACAAACTGTCACAACATGATGACAGCTTTAGCAAATATGGAGAAAACATATTTTTATTAAAGTTATATACTGCAGCTTGAAGAAGTCTGAATTGCTTTATGTATATTTTGCATGTTGCCTATGACTGTTGCTCGTGGCGAGAGACATTTCAGTATCTAAAACTAATAGAAATAATTTAAGCAACCTACTTGCATACTGTATATGGACTGTTGCATGTAAAAATCACTAGCAGTAAATATTATGCTAGTTATCAGGATTGGACCAAAGAAATCAAGGCAGTTGCAAGCCTTTAAAATTGAGACGCTTTTGATGGGTCAGATAGACAAGAAACTGTAACCGCAGCTGCGCGTGTGTGTGTGTGTGTTGGGGGGGGGGGGATTCCTGGCCAAGATTCCTGGCAGCGCCTCTGGTTTTAGGTACCTGAGAAAAGTGTTTTTCAGCCCTGGTCCTGAAGCCACACTGTCCTGCATGTTTAAACTTTCCAAATGATTTCAGTTCATGGCTGATTAACAGGCTTTTGCTGATTTACAATCATCTGATGGTGTGTTGAAGCAAGGAAACACCTAAAACATGCAGGTCAGTGCAGGTCAGTGCAGGTCAGTGCACCTTCAGGACCAGGGATGGAAAACACTGTGGTAAAGGATTGTCTAAATATCCTCCAAATTCATAAGTTTAAATACATTTTCATAAGATTTGATAGAATTGCCTTTAAGCTGTGTGACTTTGGTTTGCAGGCTCACACTCACCATTTCAGATTTGCATAACAAATGTTCTTGATTATATCTGTACCACTAAGCTGTGATATTCTTAAGATTGCAAACTTCCCCTTTTCTTCTGAAAGCAATGAGTTACTTGGTATTTCTAATTTTACTGGTTTTGGTAACACCTCATATAGTATCACAAACATCATGAGGCTCATAAAAAACACCAGGTGTGAAATCTGTAGACTTACATCATGGTTTTAAGTACTAAGGTTTATCTGGAAGCTAACAACCTTTGAATATTTTAGGTTATCAAAGCAGAATTGAAAAGCGGTGTGTTGTATGAAATATCATTTCTCTCATTCAAACTATGGCTTTCTAGGTTTTTGATTCTTAAACTAAATTTAACTTAGAAAGTAGACTCTGATTATAATGTTTATAAAACTTGACCACCATATAAGTGGCATCCAGCTAAATCATGAAATATTAACAGACTTTATATAATAATCTGATTTTTGCAAAACATAATTTAGATTATTGTTGCTTTTTACAGCCATCTTGTCATATGCAGCTCTGCTGATTAAGTGTTTTTGAGGTAAGGTTACTTTATTTAAAACTTTCTTTTGCAAGTGTTTTTTTGTAGATCTGGTTTTGTTTTGTTTTTGAACTTCCTGTTTCATTTGTCTGCATATTTCCTGTTTTGTTTCATGCAACTTGACTTCCTGAGATTCCCTCCTTTAACTCTCCTCTGGTCATTTGGACCCAACGAGTGTTTTTCTCTGTATTTGTCGCACTGACCCCATGTGTGATTTTACACGTGTTTTTGTGTTGTTTGGAGAATTGACGGTCTGATGGGACAACCCCCCGCTGTCTGACCGTGACATTTGCTGCAGACCCAGGGAGGGTTGGAAACAGAAATACTAACTTTTTTTTTTTTTTTTTCTCCGAAGAGCTTTTTGCGGCGCTAGTGGCTCGTATTTTTTTGGTACAGTAGGCAGACAGGAAGGAGGGTGAGGAGAGGGGGGAAGACATGCGGTAAAGGTCGTCGGGACCGGGAGTCGAACCCGCGACGTCCGCGTCGAGGACTAAGGCCTCCAAACGTGGGTCGTGCTAACCCCCTGCGCCACCACAGCACGCCCCCAAATACTAACTTTTTAAAATCAAGTCAGAAATAACCAAACCTCGTTTTTGGAGCTTGTTGCCACTTCCAGTTATGGAGTTTGTTTGAGCTCATTCTGGGTTTATTTTATTTTTTTTCTCATTTTAATACATTAAGATGCAACAAAAACCCAAATAAAAATGTTTTGGGAATAAGTTGCTGTTGTATCTTTTATTAGAATAATATATGTGTTTATTTATTTTACGTACTTTGGTATCTTTCATAAAAAAAGAAAATCAATAACAAGAAGCTTACATTATTTGTTGTAAATAATTTCAAAGGCATCTTTATCTTGTTTGGATTTCTTTGTTTGAAGGATTAATAAATAATTTTTTAGTCATCATTTAGATTATTCCAGGTATTTAATGCACCTGAATGCTTCAAGGTAGTTTGGGCACAAAATTGGTGTCAAACGTTTGTGGTACGTTTGTGCAGCAAACATTTCCATTTGTGCCGCTATAATTTTAAAGATATTAAGAAATGTTTCCAGAGGTCATGAAAGGTCAACCAGCCCCCCACCAAATTGTAGACAAAATTGGTGTCGGTCAACTCGACTATGTTTCTGCAGCAACATTTTTTGTTTGTGCTGCTTTGGCTTTGAAAATTTTAATGAAAGTTTAAAGGTCAAAACATCGACCAGCTCGCACTTTTACTAAACTAAAATGACCTTTAAACCTTTAAACATCCATGTGTGACCTCTGCAGACACACATGATTGGTTGTTGGCCGTTTCCAGTTCACTGTTATTCTGCTAAATATATTGCATTGTAACAGAATGTTTTTTGTGTTGCATTTACACATTATATGATTTAAACTTAGTAAAGTTAAAGCAGATTATGCCATCGTCTGGGTTTCCTCACTGACATTTATTTGATTCAGATGGAATAACAGAATAAATGTTTGGATGGATGCCGGGATGTTTTCGTATTTTGCGTCTGTTTTGGTTTACATTTGAAGGCCATATTGTCAGACAATATTTTCACAATGTAGGATAAGACACTGGCTTTCATAAAGTGTCTGAGTGACTCTTTACAGTTAAAACATTTTCATGTTCGTCAGATGAACATGTAATGTTTGAAAATTTATGGGATAATTTTTCACTTATCATTCTAATAACATGGAATGTCTGAATTTCCTTTAACATAATCAGTGGGTATGGAATAAAATTTGCTATGTGATTAATATTAAAATATTGTCATGAAGTGCAGCGGTGAAGGTGGTGAGGCAGACGATAGCAGGTAGGTGTTGAACCCGGAAGGGCTACAACCAGATATTTTTTTGTTTACAGAGACTTCATAATTATTATTTTATTTTAGATATTTAAATATTTTTCTTGATAGTTCCTTTTATTTGTTGTTTCTGTTGTTTTGTTCATTTATTTTGGATATTTAAAATGTCTTCAGTTTCCATTATTGATCAGAATGTGTCTTGCATTATTATGCTATTACTATTATATAACTGGAAAATGGTCTCAATATAACAATATTATCATTTATCGCAATAAGTTCAGGGACAATTCATCGTCCAGCAAAATGTGTTATCAGACCTGGATCTGAGGAGAGACCAGAAAATCAAATGTAACATTTTGAACTGAAAATGTTTTACAGTTCTGCTCTCAAAAATGACAAATTGTTTCACTAAAATATTGCAGTGTAAATTAATTTTCAGTAAGTTAAAAACAAAACGATTCAAAAGTTTTAGTTAAATGTTTTGTATTTTGAAAACTCAAAGCTGAACTGGATCAAAGAATCCCAAACCCAGATCAGGTTCTACAGTTTTGTCTCATTTTCCTGAGACACAGTTACATAGTTACCATGTTCAGGTGACAGAATGTGTTTAATTTATGAATAAATCCAGGAAGCTGCGGGAACGTGAGTCTGGCTTCGGTTTTATAAAGACTGCAAGTTCACACATTGAACAAACATGCTGCTGCCCTCTGCTGTGAAACTGGGGAAATTATCAGGTGATTTCAATTTTTTTTTATTTCAATGATATTAAAAAATGGTCAGACAGGATGGGGGTGTGAGAAAACCTCTGACCAAAGTGAGTCTGGCTGTAAACATTTTGGGTAAAGCAAACTGAATCCAAGAAATCATTGAGATAAATTCAGCCTGAAGCTCTGATCTGTTCAAACCTCTGGAAAATAAGACGGAGATGAACTCAACCGTTAAACTGATGAGTTGCTTTTAAAATCTACTATGTTTTTATTTCATAAGAATCAAGGAATGGTGATTGTACTGAAGGAAAAGGCTCATTATGAAACTGTAATTTTATACAATTTAAACATTAGTTCATGAAGGCTTGAAACAAAACAAGAATTTTATTTTCATTGCTTATAAGCTTTATTAATGCAAAAAAATTACATAGCATGGCTCAAAATGATTCATCTGGATCTGAATAAACATTAAATTAGATGATTGTTAAAATATTTCATGTTCTTCATAAAAATTACATGCAGTAGGTCATACAAACATGACTGAAGTATTATGGATAATATCCTTGTAAGTCTAGTAATTTCTCTGTTCACAAACATTTCCATATTTATTATCTGACATGCAGCAGTAAAAAAACCAGCAGGTTAGTTTGGATGTAACAGCAGACAGAAATAATGCTACTTCAGTTTAAAATCATGTTTTTGTTTGTTTTTACTAAGTTTCAGTCAAATACATGAATATTTTTTCTTTATTCTGCAGTGAGAAATGAAAATGTGATTTGACAATTTTATAAAATCAAATCTGATTTCATAAGTTTGGAGTTGATTTGATAATGTAGACAGAAAAGTTTACAAATTGTACTTGAAAGCTCAACAGGCTAACCAACTAACTCAGCAGTTAGTTTGTTAGTTCACCAGTGGTGAAAACGCCTCCAGTCCCAGAGCTACTGCTGATATTAAAGCTTTCCTGGTGTTTTGGTTAATTGCTACAAGCAGCTTTTCTCCCCATTTGACTCTGTACTGGTGATGTTTACATGAATTTTAACATGATTTAGGAAAATAATAAAGTTCAGAGCCCAACAAGTAAATTATCACTGGTGAAAAGTGCTTTGGTTATGACAACTTTCTGAACAAATCAAACCAAAAGGTCTGAAATGTACCAGAAATATTCTATGTGACAGTTACACTCCTACTGATTACATTTATAGTCGGAATTAAAAAGCATAAATGAAGCTGAAGCTCTAAATCAGAGTTTCCCAATTCCGGTCCTCAGGCCTCCCTGCTCTGCATGTTTTAGATGTGCCTCTATTCCAGAGCAGCTGATTCAAATGATTGCATGACCATCAAGTGCTGCAGAAACCTGTTGATCACCCATATATTCAATCCAGGTGTGTAGCAGAAGGGAAACACCTAAAACATGCAGGGCAGGGAGGCCTGAGGACCGGAATTAGGAAACGCTGCTCTAAATCAAATGCCTGGTAAAGCTGTACTAGCTATACGTTATAGTTTCTCAGTTTGCTTCCTGTATTTTGTTTTGAAAGGCTTGAGAACCGGACAAAGGTTTACATCTTTCCACCTCGGCCCTAATTTCTCCAACTTGGACTCCGTGATAATTTCCAGAGATGGTAACTGATCTGGTCTCTCCGTCTTCATAGGTTCGCTGGAGGACGGCGGTGAAGGGAACGTCCATCTTGTACTGATAACCAACCATCTTTACTTTGCAGCTGTGGTTTGGTGGTACGGTAAGCTGTATCGACACAGAGTGGGAGATCTGCTCTGTCCAGGTATTTCCACCTGAGAACGTATGAGTCGTCTCTGCATTGATTTCAATATTTCCATCCACAATGAAGGGAATTCCTGTAGTGATGGACGTTTTTACACCGGCAGTGATGGAGGAGCTGATGTCCCACCATCTCACATCTGTGGTTGTCTTAGTCAGAGAAACTGTTTTTGTCACAGGATTGAGGTCCTGGTTGGTAGTAGTAGAGCTTTGGAGGGTTTTTGGAGGATCTTTCAATATTTTAGCTTGATTTGTGTGATATTTGACATCAGAGATGAGATTGTCTTCAGCCTTCATCTGGGTCAGAACCTCATAGCTCTTCTTGTACCGATATTCCTTCCCCTTCCAGGGGAGATAAAAACATTTATCTTTCGGATCAACCTTCCCCAGTCCGTACTTGTTCTTCCCTACATACATTTCCTCACTGGAGCAGGTTCTGACTGAATTCTGTGGAACAGAACCATAAGAACCTTCCTTCCACTGCAAGATCTCAAAATTATCTTCATTCACAAGGATTTGAAAGCTGGAGGAACGATGCTCTTTTTTTTTATTTGGGTAGTGGCAGTAAGAGCCTTTGCTTGGGTTGTAAAACCCAGAATGACATCCAACTTTGCAGATGTAGTCGATTCGATCGGCGTAGCTGTTCTGAATGGAAACGGATCCATTTGGAGGGGAACCATTCCATGTCACCCATTGCAGTTTTCCTGTACTACCGAACTCTGGAAGCGTCGAGTTAACTGGGCTTTTCTGTCTGAACGGAGCAGAAGTCAGAACACGTCGGATTATTGAGACAGACACGTTAGCTCTGATCTTAGCAACATCATCTGCTGGATCTGGTTTCAGGAAGGAAACTGTGAAAGACAAAGACTAGTTAGGATTTTTACTGTTGGTTTTAAAGATGTTTTAGCCTTTAATATTTGACAGACTTCTCTATTGTTTAATCCAGAAACAAGAATCAAATTTTTATTCTAAGGCTCAACTCTCCTCCCTCGTACCGTTTTCATCTGGTGGCTGGTTCCTCTCCACATGCTGAGCACTGGGTGAGGACGCAACCAACAGCAACAGCAACGGCAACTAAGAGGAGCAGAAATCAAAGTTATCAGGTATAATCGTAATATAATACAGCCTTCCAGCAAATGCAGCAAACATGCAGCTGCAGCAAATGGTAAAGTCTTTCCTCTTGTGTCTTTTTGTTTGCTAATTATTTTAGGAATAATAAAAATCCAGTCAACGATTCAACTTCAAACCTGCTGAGAAAACTTTGCAAAAACTGTTTAAGGTTCAGAATTTGATTAATTTTAAATGTCAGACAAATTAGTTTCTAAAACACATTTATTTAATGTAGAAAATTGTAACAAATTCAGATTATTTTTATTATTTAAAGATGTTTTTCTGAACTGAAGGTAGTAATTTAATGAGGTTTATGATGCATGAACAGAACGCTGTAGATCAATAAACAAACTGGCATCAAAATTACAATGAGTCAAATAGAAAGCAGATTTTATATTATTTAAAAGCTGCCAACCTGACCACAAGGTAACACACAGTTCTGTGATCGTGCATCTTTTAGCTTCACTCACCAAACCCAAACCCAGTTCCTGCCAACATGCAGAGTCAAGAAATTACTCAACTGATACTGTATGAAATGATACTCCTTTGGTAAAAGAACAACTAAAAAATTATCTGCACTGAAAATAATTACAAAGATAAATAGATAAAATAAATACTCTAGAGTTTAGATGCCAGAAAAAACTGCTAAAGTAAGTTTAGTTAGTTTATTTTACTAATTTCAGCTGTAAAAACAGGTTGGAAAGAAGTCAATCTTTTATGTCAGTAATGCTCCTATTTATTCATTTATTTAAATATAAAAAAACTCAAAATCAATGACAGTTTCTGCATCAGCTTTTGTTAATATTATTATTCCATGTCTCAAAAGTCTCAACCGGAATGATTAATAAACAGTTTTTCAGATCTTTGTCTGGATTCCAGGTTTTTAATCGATGGACTTCTTATCTTCTCTTCTCTTGGTTTTAACTTTTAAAACACTTGTCTCCAAACAGTAAATTATTAATAATTATTATTTTCACTTCTTGGTTAAAGGTACACTCAGCTGTCCACTTTTATACTACTTATTATAAAGTTTATTGTTTAGCAGAGTTTTAAAATGATTGTTTTTGGTGAAAAGTACAACAGATTGTTTTTACTTTACCATTTCTGTCCGTGTTGGTCGACTTCAGAGCAGCAGAGCAACAGCAGAAACTGTAGATAACAGAGACGAGTCAGTTTTAGTTACAATCCAAAAATAATAACACTAATCTAATCATCTAAAACCAGATTAGTTTAAAATCATAATGATGGTCTAATATATTATTGGAGAGAACAGAGTTAAGAAAGTGAACATTTTACCTGATTTGCTGAAGAGTCGTTGACCAGCTGACGAGTTCTCAGGTCTTGGTTTTTTCAGTGGGTGAAATAAACCTGCAGGTTTGTTTTAGATGTAGAAATGGTTTCATCTCAGCCTGACGCTGCTTTAATATCTGATTATCTGAAGGAGGATTTTTCTAAAGAGCCTATCAGAGCTTAATTCAACTCACACAACACCAAATAAAGACACGACTCCTGCAGACACTCAGGATTGGTTGTTGGTTGTTACCAGCCTCCTCAGGGTCTTTGAGGTGAATTTATTGCATTGTTACTGAATATTTTTATTTTGCATTAACACATCTTATGAATTAAACTGAAGCAGATAATTGTATGAACCCATCACATTGTTTTCTCAATGACATTAAATCAGACTGAACATTTCCAGTTTTAGTTAATCTATAAATATATATTTTCTAAATATTCATATATTAGTGGCTATTAGTTTGTAGACTCACATCATTTGATCTTTGTAGAGCAACTGACACAGAAGCTTGAAGTGACTTCACCACATCCTTACCACAAAGTTGTGATGTCTACAGAACTACAAACTTCCCGCTTTCTTGACCAAACGTTATAATCAAGTTATCATTAAACTCTTTGTGTTATTTCTTATGTTATTGGTTTAGCAAATCATATATTATCACAAACATTATGAAGTTGCTGAGCAGAAAGTGAAAGAAAACATGAGTTGCTAATTCAGCCATGGTTGAAAATACTGAAGTTTATCTGAAACAAACAACTTTTTAATATTTAAAGTTATCAAAACTGAATAATAAATCAGTTTGTTGTAATAAATGTCCTTTATCTTATTCAAACTTTGCATTTCTAAATTCTTATTTCATAAAACTTAAACCTGTTACTAGACCTACCACATAAAGTAAATGAGAAAATATTAACGACCTTTATGTTACTTCAGAACATAGCTTAAATTACTGCTGTACAGACATTGAAGGATTATTTTGAAAACTGCATAATATATGTAATAGATGAAAATTTAAAGCGCAACAATCAGCAAATCTTTGGCAGAGTGTGAGGTTCTGTTACCTAAAAGATAAAAATATACAATGCAAAAGTCTAATGATGAATTTTAATACCATTTATAATTGTGGTTGCTTTGTACTTGTTCAGCTCACACATTAAAACCTCAAGATCATTATGAATCATTGTTCTACATTTGTGCTCTGTGGTTTGTAGAAACAGTGATGGGAACTTGAGATATTAGTTACTTGAATTGACTATCACTCATTTATGTTTCACATCTTTGAAATTGTTTTGAGTCAGTTAACTACTACTAAAACTGTTAGATGCAGCACATGTTAAGGACTTCTGCATCTTCCAAGTTCCAGAAAAGAACCTTGAAGAAAAACAACCATGATGAGAACCTGTGGAAGCAGAATTACGTCAGTCACATCTGTACCTACAAATAAAATACCTATAAGTTTGTTTGTGTAGGACATTTCAGCACTTTAACACAATTAACAAACATAAAAGAAAAATTATATTACAATGGAAAGATAAAGAAGTAATAAAGAGTTGTAATCTAGACGAGAATAATTCGTTTTAGTTATTATTCAAAGGTAGCGCTAAATAAACACAATGTTAGCTTTGATTTAAAGGAACTCAGAGTTTCATTGGTTTTGATTCTGTTGGATGTGTTTTTTCTTAATATCTGTTGCTTTTAACTTCGTTGTACGAGCACTATGAGTTGTTTGTGGCTGAAAGTTCACTTGTATAAATAAAGTTGCCTTGCCATTTGTCATTTTTCTGGAAGTTTGACCAGATTTCTGGAGCATTTAAACTGAATGCAGCTTCTCCATGTTGGGTAATCATGAGTAAGCAGATCAGACTTAAACCAGAAGACCTGTTTTATCAGGTCCTGGGTTGTTTTGAGGTTTGATTCTAGTTTTATTATTATTATTCTCCACAGCCACCTCTCACTGGTTCCTCCTAATATCATCCCATTACTTCCCTGGTTTACCTGCTGCCTTTTGTTCTGGATTTCTGTTTTTGTTCTACTCTGGCTCCCTGTGTTTGCTATGTTTCCTGTAAGTTTGTTTTTCATAATTAAAAATAAAATATTCCAAAGGATTTTGCCCACTGGGAAGATTTATCCAAACTACCACTCCAGGTCATTTAGGCATTTGATAAAATCGTGCAATAAGAATAACATTTAAAATAGAAACCTCTTTTTGTTGATCTTTATGTCTACGGTTGTAACATTAGTTAGCATGTTGTGCACTACAACTGCTTATCACCACATGATAAGAGAAGTTATGTTACCAAATTGACATTATGGGATATGTCTTAATGACCAGATGCAGATGAATGGAGAAATCAGAACAAGAAATGGCCCAAGCTTCAGAGGCCGGACACTACAATATTAAAACTATATTAAAACTGTAAGATGATCAGATCTCAAAGAGATGTTGAGTCCCTCTAAACATGACAAACGTGTCCAAGGTGCCAGAATAGGTATTTCTAAAATTGTGAATGTTCATAGAGAAACCAATTCATATTTAGTGTGCAAAGGACAAATGAAATATGACAGTTTGGATGTTACACAATGCTTAGACTATTAAGGTGTTGGATGAAAAAGCAGGACATGTGACACATAGTAGCAAACCTGTCGGGTTCTGGGGTTCTTGTTTTTTTTTTTGTTTTGTTTTCCCCTTTCTCCCTCTGCTGCCACTCACCATTCATCCACTAGATGGCGCCAAGCCGTCCTCTTTTCAGAGAAGTGTGCCGTCATTCTGCACACCAGAGTTTAATCATCTCATCAATCCTGGAGTACAAGAGTAGCGGACTACCGATACTTCGACGCTTGAGTGTTAGCCTACTAACTGTACTCTGAGCCCCTTAGAGCTAGTCTCTGTGTTCCTCGTAGAATTGTCTCCTAGTGATCTTTTTCGTTGTTTCCTGTCTTCAGGTGTTTTCCTTGAGACGCCCTGGATCCTCCTTTGTCAAGATCAAGCCTGGTTTGTCCACCAAACCTCCCTCGTGACGCCGTAGAACTTACCTACTGGTTGCCCGAGTTCCCACACTCACCTTCTCTGCTGAATTACAAGTCTCTCCTGGATTCCCCGACTGGCTGTCGCGCCGCTCCTCTGTCTCCGCTCCACCCGAACTTACCTGTCCGCCCTCCGCCGCACGTCCTCGTTGCCTTCCGGATTTTCTGTGGCCAAGCGTTGGATCACCTGGACCGACCAAGAGACCAGGACCCCGAACTCCTCAGCAACCCACTCCAAACAGATATCTTCATCCTCACAAGTAAGATCAACCCAGTTTACCCGCTAGTACTCTGGCCTCCGACGACCGTGAACTCACCATCTCTTTGCTGTGTTTTTCATAGTGTGCTGACCGCGCCGTAAGCCTACCCCCTCCCGACCAGACCGGTTCACCTTTATCCCTCCTGTCCTTCAATAAATGATCATTTACTGATTTTCGTCTCTCCTGTGTGGTGTTCTGCATGTGGGCCAGACAGTTAAAACTAAACATGACAAAACCACAGAGTAGAGAACATTTTAATCAAACTTTTGAGTTTAGGTAAACATGTCAGAACTGTATTTATTTAAATTAATCTGCCAAAAACCAACATTTCAGGGCTTTGAAATGAAAATTTGGGTAAATGTGATTTTTTTATTTTATTTTTTAAAGTCATTAAGTTAAGTAATTTTTACACTTTTGTCAATAATACAGCGTCACCTACAGGTGGGCTTGATTAAAAGATGATTAAGCATCCTTAATATCGTATTTGTAATTTGGGGTATAAAGGACATTTTGGAAATTATATTTGGCATTATGATTTTGTGGCTACTTTTGTAGCGATGTTTATTTAGCTGTTGTAAAAATATAAACATTAGGAGCTTCTTCATTATCTGAAGGAGGATTTTTCTAAAGAGCCTATCAGAGCTTAATTCAACTCACACAACACCAAATAAAGACACGACTCCTGCAGACACTCAGGATTGGTTGTTACCAGCCTCCTCAATAAATTCTTTGAGGTGAATTTATTGCATTATGTTTAATTATTACTGAATATTTTTATTTTGCATTAACACATCTTATGAATTAAACTGAAGCAGATAATTGTATGAACCCATCACATTGTTTTCTCAATGACATTAAATCAGACTGAACATTTCCAGTCTTAGAATCACCTGAATTAAGATGGTTTACTAAAAATTCTTCAGATTTACAAGTTTACACAGAATGCCCTTAAACTCTGTGAATTTGATCAAATGTCTGGTTTCCTTCAATAAGAATCTTACAATAATTTGCTATTAGTTTGTAGACTCACACACATCATTTGATTTTTGTAGAGCAACTGACACAGAAGCTTGAAGTGACTTCACCACATCCTTACCACAAAGTTGTGATGTCTACAGAACTACAAACTTCCCGCTTTCTTGACCAAACGTTATAATCAAGTTATCATTAAACTCTTTGTGTTATTTCTTATGTTATTGGTTTAGCAAATCATATATTATCACAAACATGAAGTTGCTGAGCAGAAAGTGAAAGAAAACACGAGTTGCTAATTCAGCCATGGTTGAAAATACTGAAGTTTATCTGAAACAAACAACTTTTTAATATTTAAAGTTATCAAAACTGAATAATAAATCAGTTTGTTGTAATAAATGTCCTTTATCTTATTCAAACTTTGCATTTCTAAATTCTTATTTAATATAACTTATCTGGGGAAGTAAATCCTGTGGCTAGACGTACCACATAAAATAAATTAGAAAATATTAACATTGTATATGTATCTGCAGAACATTGCTTAAGTTACTGTAATGCTTTTCACAGACAAACTGGCTTTTACTTTTAGGGGATTATTTAAAAAACTGCATAAAATATGTAATTAATCAGTTAAACGTCCCATAGGATTGGCTGAATGTGAGGTTCTGTTTCTGGATCGATTCTTGTTACCTGAATGTAGTAAAAACAATGTAATAATACACAGAAGTCTAATCAAGCACATTGAAAGGAAATACTGTATAAATTGTGGTTGCTTTGTACTTGTTCAGCTCACTTGCTGCAAGACTAAAAAACCTCAACATCAATATCTACCTTCTGACATTATTGGTTTCAGTCCAAACTACCCCGACCTTTCACCCATTTTATTCAGTTTATCTCCTAATGAGTCAAACTAAATTCACATTATAAAGTTTGCTGATGACTTTGTAATTGTGTCTTTGCTTGATGACCAGGACTGTGTCTCGGCTCTGTGGTGACGGGTTTTCTTGACTGATTTCTGGACACTAATGTCTCTAAAACCAAAGAGATGTTAATTGATTTTAGGAAGACGTCTCGGCCTGACCAGGTTTATCATGGTCAGGCTGTTGAAGTTGTACAGCATTGCAAATATCTTGGGACAATTATCAACAACGGCTTGAGCTTTGAGGTTAATAACAGATGCAGTTTGTGCTCAGCGCTTGCATTAAGGAATTTCAATGTGACAAGGTTTTTGTGAAAATGTTTTACTCTTATTTTATTGAGTCAGTTTTAACATTTTCTTGGTTTGAGTTGCTTTCCCTGAAAAATAAACCCAGATTGAACAGATTGTAAGGATGTGCAGTAAAATGACAGGAAGTCTGGTATCTCTTCCAGCTCTGCAGAACCAGAGGAACGAGGAAAGCTGAAGCGATCCATGTTGACCCAAATCTCCGTCTTCATCACCATCACAGCCTGCTGCCTTCTGCTAGCAGATACATGCCGATTAAATGTAACGTAAAAAGATATAAATGTTCATTTATCCCCCTTAGTGTCGGTCTCATTAATGAATGGAGATAAGCCTAAACAAAGTCTGGTGGTTTCTGATTGTACCTTGTGATCTGTAGATGTTTAATCTGAACATCTACATCAAACCTAGTGCTAATGTTATGACCAAACATAACAAATTCAGAGAAAATGGCTCCATTTCACCGCCTCCTGCAGTCTTAATGTCGTATCAACAGCTTCCTTTATGAACTGAAGATTTTATCTTTGAACCAAAAGAACAAGAGTTAGCACACAGAGTAGTTGGACATTTGAAGATGACAACATCCACCACAAAGATACTGAAGAAAACACCAAGACAGCTTACATGAGGCGTTCATGTCTGCAGGAATAAATTTCATTTTCTCCTGGGAATTTAACCATTTTTAAAACATAGTATACTACTACATCTCATAAATTAAAATACTGCATAGAAGTGTAATATCTCAGTAAGTAAAACTCACATTACATAGAATCATCAGACATACTGATATATTCCAACAATTTATTTCTTGCGTTTATGATTATTAAATTTTACAGATAATTAAAACTCAATATTGTGTCTAAAACAAAGTAGAACACTGTGAAAAAAGTAATACAATTTTAAAGGCATAAATACTGGCGAGTTGATTGCTGACAAGATGCAGTTTGATGAGTAAAAATGTGTGTGTCCAGTTCTTCACACTCTGAAACAAGAAACAAGCAGTTTGAGTGGAAACCGTGTTGCTGCCCCCTGCTGTGAAACTGGGGAAATGATCAGATGCTTTCAACGTTTCAACTTCATTGTCTGATGGAAATCTGTTTATCAAAAATGTGCTGTGATTAATTTACAAGTTTTTAAAGTTGATCAGACAGAATGAGGATTATTTCATACTCAACATCATCAGCAGACAGACGTGACTCCAGCTGCAAACGTTTTGTAAATCAAACGGAATCCAAGAAAGCATAAAAATATACATTTAATATATCATTTTTAACTTTCTTCATAAATATTAATGTACAAATTTTACCACTACAACTGAAACAAAGTTCATTTTTTCCCCGTTTTTATGCCTATTTATGAAAAGTCTGCATCAGCCTAAAAACCTGAGACCTCCTTATGAAATGTTTTATTAGAGATTAATTTTAATGCCGGGTCACAGTGGATATTTTAGGCTCATGTAAACTCGTTAAAGGGTCTCTGGTTGTTTTGGAGTTTGATTTGATTCTAGTTTCATTATTTAGTTTTTTATTTAGATTAAATCAGTTTTGTTTCTGTTTTTCTTTGGTTCAGTTCTTAGTGATTCTAGTTTATTTCTCATGTCTAGTTATTCTTAGTTGCTCTAATTTAATTATGTTTTAGTGTTGCTTTACTGTTACATTCGTTTCCTCGCCCCTGCACCTCTCTCTCCCCTCTAACCCTGAAAGGGTTAATCAGTTAGCCAATCAGCTAACTCCTTCCAGAGTTCGGCCTCCCAGGACTTGTGCACCTTTTCTCCTCTCGCTCCTCGCCGGTTCCTCCCGTTCTCGCCCCGTTGATTCCCTGCCGCTCCTCTCCTTGGATTTATGGTTTTGTTCTTCTCTGGCTCCCTTTGTTCTCTGAGATTTTTATAATCATCTTTTTTTATCATCTTTCTTTCATTAAATCTTCAACTCTACTTGACATCTCAGCCTGCTGCGTTTGGATCCATCAACAGACACTCCAGGCCTTTTCTAGATGCCTCAGGAATACATTCTGGGAAAACTGAGTCAACAGAATATACAGAGAAACATTTAAAACTATTTTTACTGTCTCCTGAGAAAACAAAGTTAACTTTAAGGTATAAATGTCCTTTGATAAATGTTCTCTGTTTGCTCTCTGATCTGTTTAAGCCTCTGAAAAATAAGCGTAATGAGCTGCTAACAAATGAAACCAATAGTTAAATGTGTTTTAAAAAATATTCTTTTTTATTTCATAAGAAGTGAAAATGGACAAACCTTATTTTTAAACACTGATTTTATACATTTTGAAAAGGAGTTCATGTTATAATTGATGATCAATAATTAAAACACCAAATTCATTTTCATTGCTTATAAGCTTTATTAATGCCAAATAAATTGCATAGAATAGCTCACAGGGTATATTCATAAACTTTAAAGCTTGTCTGTTTCTAGATCAACGTTAAATGAGATGATGGTTAATAAAAATGCTGTGGGTTTTTATCAGAATTGCATATAAAGTCACTCCTTTGACTAATCGCATGGTTACAGTTTCAAAGAGTATAAATAAAAAAGCATAAATGAAGCTGAAGCTCTGCTGGTAAAGTCATGCTAACTTTACTTCAGGAGGTTTTCACTCTCCAAATATCCTACATCAGGTTGTTGTAGGATGAAGCGTTTGGAGTTGGACAAAGGTTTACATTTTTCAACTTCAGCCTCAATGTCTCCAACTTGGACTCCGTGATAATTTCCAGAGATGGTAACTGATCTGGTCTCTCCGTCTTCATAGGTTCGCTTGAGGACGGCGGTGAAGGGAATGTCCATCTTGTACTGATAACCAACCATCTTTACTTTGCAGCTGTGGTTTGGTGGTACGGTAAGCTGTAAAGACACAGAGTGGGAGATCTGCTCTGTCCAGGTATTTCCACCTGAGAACGTATGAGTCGTCTCTGCATTGATTTCAATCTTTCCATCCACAATGAAGGGAATTCCTGTAGTGATGGACGTTTTTACACCGGCAGTGATGGAGGAGCTGATGTCCCACCATCTCACATCTGTGGTTGTCTTAGTCAGAGAAACTGTTTTTGTCACAGGACCGAGGGCATGGTTGATAGTAGTAGAGCTTTGGAGGGTTTTTGGAGGATCTTTGAAAATTTGAGCAGTTTTGATGTGATATTTGACATCAGAGATGAGATCTTCTTCAGCCTTCATGTGGGTCAGAACCTCATAGTACCGGTACCAATGCTCACTTCCCTCCCAGGGTAGATAAAAACATTGATCCTGTTGATCAACCTTCCCCAGTCCGTACTTGTTCTTCCCTACATACATTTCCTCACTGGAGCAGGTTCTGATTGCATTCTGTGGAACAGAACCATAAGAACCTTCCTTCCACTCCAGGATCTGAAAATTATCTTCATTCACAAGGATTTGAAAGCTGGAGGAACGATGCTCTTCTTTTTTTTTTGGGTAGTGGCAGTAAGAGCCTTTGCTGGGGTTGTAAAACCCAGAATGACATCCAACTTTGCAGATGTAGTCGATTCGATCAGCGTAGCTGTTGTAAATAGAAATGGCTCCATTAGGAGGGGAACCCTGCCATTTTTCCCATCGCAGTTTTCCTGTATTACCGAACTCTGGGAGCGTCGAGTTAACTGGGCTTTTCTGTCTGAACGGAGCCGGAGACAGAACACGTCGGACGGTTGAGTAGTACAACTTAGCTTTGATTTTAGCAACATCATCCGCAGGTTCTGGATTCACAGAGGAGACTGTGAAGAAGAAGAGTATTTATTTTTTTACTTTGTTTCTTGAGCTTTTGCCACATTTCGCTGTTTAATTCTAAGTTGAATGAAGTTCTTTGTTGTTTCTTTGCCAGAGGTGACATGCTAACTCCAACATCACCCCTCCAATAATCAAACATCAATTCTCATGAGGGCTCAACCATCTTACCCGTTTCATCCGGCGGCCGGTTCCTGTCCGGGTCCAGAGGACTGGCTGAGGACAGAACCAGAACCAGCAGCAGCAACGGCAGCTGAAAGGAGCAGAAATCAAAGTTATTATCAGTTATAAACAGGATAAAATGTGACCCTGAAGAAAACAGCATCTTAACTCAATGAACCGTTTGGACAAGAATACACACACGTTTGCGCAGCTATCTTTGCGGGAACTTTGCATTGACTTCCATTCATTTCTACAGCCTAAACCTTACTCTTACCTTTATCCTAACCCCATCCATTACATACCTAACCCTAACCGTAACCAAAACTCAATTCACACCTTAGTCCTAAATCTGACCTCTGACCCAAAAACAGCGTTTCCCCTTGTGGGGACCAGGCTTCGGTCCCCACAAGGAGCAGTGGGTCCCCACAATGTAGTATGTCAGGAAAATGGTCCCCACAAGGTATTAGAAACAAACGCGCACACACACGCGCACACACACAGTGTATTTCAGGATATTAAATGCAATAATTTCATACGTTGTTTTGGAGCAACAGTCAGTGGATTTTATCATCGTGGAGAAAAAGTTACATTCATTCATCTGCTCGATGTGTGATGGCACAATGTGGATTCTGTGTTCAGCTGTTTGGATATTAATTAAAATAAATACAAATTAAATGTCATTATTATTACATTTTATTTTAATCTAAAAATACATGAGAAAATTATCACCAGATATTTTTGACGCCATCAGCCAAAATGACAGACAACAAAGATTTTGATTTATGTATTATTTATATGTTTTTAGACCTACACATGACCAGGTTTTGCTCATTGTCATGAACAGCAGATATAAATTCTCACTTAGTGGTTAAAAACCCACAGAGTTTAACCGTTTGGATGTACAACGCTTAAATGATGTTGGTAGAAAAAGCTGGACTGTGACGGCGCAGCAGAGAAAAATGATTGAGAAACTTTAGACATTCGACTCAAACGTGTTTAGATAGAAAGTTATCAAAATCATCCTTTTCTCAGTTAATCTGACAGGAAACATCACATTTTCATTGCATTCATGGATAAGAAATATAAATATTTTTAAAAGCTGACGGCCATACCGCCCCGGTGTCAGTAATTTATTTATGGATTACATTTTTTCAGAAGACTATTCATTATCAAAAGAATTAGCTTAGGTGTTTGGCTTGATTACTCATTTATTATTAATAAAATTTGTTGGGATACCATCATTCACACATTCATCTTATGAAGAAATTAATTTAATGCTACCAGACGACAAATAATGCAAATCCATAACAAAAAAAGCAGCTGCATCATTTTTTTGTAAATTATATTTTGTGTCTATAAAGTCTAATTTTGTCGTCTTTGGATTTTCTAATTTGAACAATAAATCATTTTCAAATAATAAAAAAATAATTCCAGATTTTTAATCAGTGAATCTAATGCATACCTAGTTGTTTTTACATGTTTAAAACGTATTAAGCTATTATTTTTAATTTAATTTAATTATTATTTAAATTTTCTGGTTAAAAGGACCCCTGGTTGTTAATTTATTTGACCATTTCTGTTCTCTGAGTTCTTCTTCACAGCGGTGGGACGACGGTGGTGGTAACTGTAAATAACAGACACAAATCAGTTTCAGGTTCCATTCTAAAATATTACCAAATTAATCAACCAGTTATTGACCAAACCTAGATGGGTATTTGTTTTATATAATACCAGATCCAGTTTAAAATCAAAATGATGGACTAATGTGTTATTTGAGTTAAGAAGGTGGACATCTTACCTGATTTAGAGGACTGATCAGCTGACGAGTTCTCAGGTCCTCATTTTTTCAGTCAGTGAAATAAACCTGCAGGTTTGTTTTAGATGTAGAAATGGTTTCATCTCAGCCTGACGCTTCTTTAATATCTGATTATCTGAAGGAGGATTTTTCTAAAGAGCCTATCAGAGCTTAATTCAACTCACACAACACCAAATAAAGACACGACTCCTGCAGACACTCAGGATTGGTTGTTGGGGATTACCAGTCCCCCCCCCTCCCCCCGCGAGTCCTTATAGTAATTATTCTGCATTTTATCTGAATATTGAAGCAGATAATTGCATGAACTCATCACCTTTATCTCTATACAACATTAAATCAGAATAAACTTTAATATAACATTAAATCAGACCTGAAAGACAGTTTCAGGTCATTTAGAGAGTTTTCTAAATATTCCTCAGATTCATAAGTTTCCATTTCCTGTTGGATTCAGTAGAATTTCCTTTAAACTGTGTGAATTTGGTCAAACATGTTTTATTCCATGTGTCTTACATTAGTTTGTTATTGCTTTGTAGGTTCACACACATCATTTTAGCATTTCAAATATTCACTTTTTTGCCTTTAACATAGACTTTATCTAATTTAGTGGTATGTTTTGAGTTATTATCCTCTTGAAAAAAAACATCTCTGCTGTTTTTCAACCTCCTGTCTTCAGATGTTGCTCCAACATTTCCACATGAACGTATTTTCTTCTGATGCTAATTTATTAGATGCACCAGGCGCCTCATGCAGCAAATCACCCCTCATTCTACCACATCCGTACCACTAAGTAGTGATGTTCGCTGAAGCTTCCCCATTTTTCTCTAAACGTGTTGGTGATCATGAAGCTCTTCTTCACTGGTCTGAGCAACAGATCATAGATTATCACAAACTGCTTCTGGGCAGCAAGCAGATGAATGAATGTGAACTGACTTCACACCTCATGTGTGAAGTCAGTTCACATTCATTTTAATTACTAAAGTTTATCTGAAACCAATCATTTAAAAAAACACTTTACCTTATTAAAACAGAATCAGAAAGCAGTGAATCGTATTAAACATTTTTTATGTCCTTTATCTCAGACTTTGCATTTCTAAATTCTTGACCCTTAAGACAAAAATTAAAACGTAGAACCTGTGGATGCAATGTTTATAACACTTGGCCTGTCACATGAAATAAATAAAATATTAATCTTTAAATAACTGAAAAACATAGCTTAACTTATGGCAATGCTTTTTTATAGATATGCTCTTTCAATTTTAGGCCTGATTGAGGAATTATTTTGAAAACTGATTAAAACACGTCAGTGACGGCGTTACACCGATCAGGAAACATCTCAGGGAATTTGCAGAATGTTTGGTCCAATCAGGTTCTGTTCTTGGATTGAGTCCTGTTCCATAAATAGATATGTATAAACAAAAAATATGAATAAGGTTTAATAAACTCCAATTTAAATGGGATTTAAAATAAAGGTTGCTTCGTACTTGTTTGGCTGAAACATGTTGCTAGTCAACTCTACAATTAGGCAATATGAACCATTAGCTTGATGTGCTACACTATGACTACTTTGGTAAGCAGGTCACATGTGGGGTACCTCAGAGCTGTATTCTTGAGCCATTTTTATTCGATATTTTTATGATCCCTTTAGCTCAGAATATTATACTGATAACAAAAAACCTTGATCATACTTAACTACAGTCCCTCATTTGGTTTGTCCAAAATGTCCATAAGCAGATTGGTTACTTCTGCCTTTTCAGTTCAATACAGAAAAGACAGAAGTTCTTGTTTCAGCCTAAAATATGTCATGGATTCTGACCTGAATTTTATCAACCAAACAAAGTCTTTCAATAATTCAGCAGCTGCTGCCTTAAACACATTCCCAGAATAAAGAGTTTTCTATTTAATCAGGACAAAGAAAAACTGCTGCAGGTTTTTATTTTCACCAGGTTAACCAGCAGCTGCTGCTGTCTGAGTCCTGACCAACACCAGGAACATGGATTACATTACAGCAGCTCTTGAATCGCTGCAGTGGTTCCCTGTGTGTAACAGCTCTGTTCCTCCATAACTGACCTGTTCAAACCAGCTAAAAAATGAGATCATTTCAGTCTATTTCTGTTTAATCTGTTCAAACCTCTGAAAAAGGATAGTTTATAAATTCACCCAACAGCTAACTGATGACTCTGTTTTAAAATCTAGTGCTTAGTGAAGAATGGGGTTTGTACTGACATGAAACAGATGCCTCATTTCGAACCTTTTGTCATTTTACACAACAACAAATTAAGAGAGAGGAGTTCATGTTGGTTTGGCACAAAAACTATTTTATTTTCAGTGATTTTAAGCTTTATTAATGCCAAAGAAATTGCATAGAATAGCTCACAGGGTACTGTATTAGTACCCTGTGAGCTAAGAGACTGTATTTTTACAGGACTCAGTCATCTTTAAATAAGATGATTTTAACAAAAATACTTTTGTCTGAATTTCATAAAAAGCCACTCTTTTGAGTATTCACAATTATAGATTTTTGGATGATATCTTTAGAAATATAATCTTTTCCCTGCTCATAATAATTTCAATATTTATTAACTTGTATGTAGTGGTAATAAAATAGCAAATCATGGGTAAGTGAGTTTTAACATCACGGTTTGATATGTTTTTAATACATTTAAATAAAATAACTAAAAAAGAATGATTAACTCTGTAGTGGCCAACGGATGGTAAGATTCCTTGTCAGTAATGTTTTTTATTTATTGTTACCATTTTAAAAAGTTGGTCCTATATAAGTGACTAAGTTTGATCCCATCATTTAATATAAGCATTAAACAATAATAAAACCTGGGATGGTTGAAATTGTCGTTGAGGAAGATTTTCAGATAACTTTCCCCAAATCTGATTTTAAATGTTTGGAGATGTTTTGAGGGTTCAAAAAGACTCTTCCTTTACTTTCCATCCACAGCCACGCTGCCACTGTAAAATAATTCAGTTAACAAAAGGAAACCTGGAGGTGTAGGTATTATTCATCTTAATCTGATCAATCAAAAGGCTTGTACTGGAAATATCCTGTATGACTAAATTCACCGTTACATCCCTACTAAGGTATTTCCACCTGAGAACTTATAAGTCGTCTCTGCACTGATTTCAATATTTCCACTCAATGCTGGGAATTCCTGCACTGATGGTCGTTCTTACACCGAAGCCAATGGAGGAGCTGATGTCCCACCGTCTCTCATCTGTGGTTGTCTTAGTCAAAGAAACTATTTTCTTCACAGGATTGCGGCCTCTGTTGGTAGTGGTAGAGTGTTGGATGGTTGTGGGAAGCTCTTTTCTAAATGCTCGGCTGTAAACAGGATTCAGTCTAAATGCTCGGCTGTAAACAGGATTCAGTCTAAATGCTCGGCTGTAAACAGGATTCAGTCTAAATGCTCGGCTGTAAACAGGATTCAGTCTGAATCAAAGCAGGACTGCAGGCCAGACGGGTTGAGGTCACACAGGTCGTTTTGCTGCTCTTGTTGCACGCCTCGTCTTTTCACACATGCAGATGCAAACACAGCCTTTACATAGAGCAGATGCAGAAATGTTTTGTTTTTTTTACCTCACTGTTGTTTTCCCGCCTTCATCGCAGACCGAGACCAGACTAAAGAGTTGAAATGAATCCAGGTTCTGGATGCAGCATTCACCTTCCTTTCCCCTGCTGCTGCATTTTGCCCCAACATGCCACCATAAGATGCCAGATCAACTTCTTCCTGCAAGCAGAAAACATTTGAGCTTTTCAGGAAGTTGAGTGATTGCAGTTTAGGGAACCGAATCCTTTCAGACGTCTTGTGGTTGAAACAAGTCACGAGAACTTTGTAAAGAAAAAAGTACAAAATAAATGAATTGAATACACAAAATAACTTTAGTTATTGGGTTTTTTACAATTCTGTATCTTTTTAGTCAGGTAATGAAAGATGAAAACTAAATCCTGCTTATAGACCATTTCAAAAGCACAATGTTTCTGATTATCCCCCTAAATGCTAAATTATTGAATCAATGAGTTCAACAACAAAAATATTTATTGTTTTTAATCTGTTATTCTGGTTATTCAACAATCAAGTTGGTGAAAAGTACTAAGTGTTTCAGAAACTTCTGATCATTCCTGGAACTCCTTTGGAAATGTAGATTCTGATATTAGCGCCAGTGTCTGTGCTATTGCTACATGTTTAGCATTGAGATGCTATTTTAGGCTTGAATAGCTTCACTGAAAGCCTAAATCCTTTTAGCACAACTGGAACACAACCAGTTAAATTAAACATACTTTATTGATCCTAAAGGGAAATGAAATATTTTAAACAATTCCATAGGCCCCGACACATTTAGATATGTATTATTTTCACGTAATTATCACATATCAGATATTTATTTGATACTTTATTTCTTTATTCATTGGAATGTATGACCTTTGGCCTATATTCTCCACCTGCCCAATATAAGGAGGAAATGCACGTTGTCTGCCGCGACGCTAGACGGCGCTGAAGCTCCACACAGAAAAATAAATTCATTGCGTGGTCTTGTCTTCTCCTTGACTAGTTTGACTAAAAGGTCATGAATGATTGAGACAATGATTAAAGAGGGGTTTTGTTTTAAAAATTAAAGATTTAATTGGACATTTTGCAGGTTTTACAGTTTTCTTAGGATGTTGTGAACGTAGGTACATCTGTTCAGGATGTTGCGTTCCTGTTAAGTGACCTCATGAACTGACTGATTATTAAGACGAACCGCCTGAACATCCGAGCCGAATGAAAAACCGCTCGTTTTTAACTAAAGTCTGTTCGTTTTTATCGCACTTTTTTAAGAAGCTGCTGAACTTTGTCACGATGAGAAGACTTTTAACGAGAATCATAAACCGAGTTTTGCTGGGAGAGCAGTTTAAAGCAACGATGATAGGAGCTGAAGCGGAGATTCACACAGAGGGTCGAAGAAAGTTGGTGAGTTTAGTCCTTCATCCTCTATTCAGAATGTATTCACTCTTAAACTGTTTAAATTAGCTGCTATTTAAATAAGTTATTGTTGCGATGACCGTAACCAGCCGATCTAACCAAACCTCATTCAAGAATCAACAAATTAAGTATTTTTGGAGGTTTTCTTCAAGTTATTTATAAGATCTCCTGAAATAAACACAAAACTCATAAACATTTATACGACGTTAACTGTTCGGCATAGGTTTCTGTCCTTTAATAACTATTTTTTGTACGGTATCCACGTTCTAATAGCTGTTTCCGATCACCTTAACAAGCAGCATGTGACGTGGATACTCGTATGAGACCAAAATATTAATGTATTAGATGCTATAAAACGAATGCTGCACATCCCCAGGAGCACACAGTCCCAGCATTCAACATGAAGGTGGCAGCATCATGCTGTGGGGATGTTTGTCTTTAGCAGGGATAGAGGAAGAGGTCAGAGTTGATGGGAAGATGGGTGGGAGCTAAATAAGGGCAACACTGGAGAAAAACCTGTTGGACTCTGAAGACTTGAGACTGAATGGAGGTTCATCTTCCAGCAGGGCAACAAACCTAAACTTAGATCAAAACACAAATCTATATGTTAGAATGGCCCAGTCATTTGAGAATCAGTTGAAGACTTGAAAATGAATATTCACAGAAACTCTCCATCTTTTTAAGCTCAACTACAATTAATATTTATAGTTTGGGATTTTTGTAAGTGTAGAAAACCATCACATAACATGTTTTATTGCTAGAATTTTTTTTAATGTGTTAAAAGTAATTTCTCTATCTAGTGGAATAAAAAGTTTTCATTTTTCTTATGGAAAATAGAAAATTTCTTGTGGTTTTATAAATACCCATCCATCCATCATCTGCTTCTCAGCCCTTTCTGCTTCTGCAAATTGTACTTATTTTTGTGCAGTTTTGGTTATTTACTCCTCTGAAGTGTTTTTTTCTTACAGCAGTTATTCTTTATTAGTTTTGTATACTCCAGTTAATGACTGGAGTATACAATAATGAATGATTATTATTTCAATAATCATTCATCTTGATAAATCAGATAAATCAGTTCTGCCCTACTAGGAGTAATTGTTTTGAATCAAAAATGATTTTAAAATCATATTCTGCACTCGAATGTCCAAATTGAATTGAATCAGGAGATGATAAAAAAAATTCCAATTACTAGTAGCACTGGTTAATTGAGAGGCCGGACCTCTGTCTTGGATTATAATATTATAAAAAAAAATGTGTACATAGGAAATACTTCTGGTCAGATAAACCAAAAATATTTATTTGATTCAATCCACAAGTAATAAAGACCAAACAAAACAATCATAGTTTTAGTTTTTGGGTGATTATTGCATAACTGATCAATAATCACCTAAAAACCTGATTGAATCAGAGTTCAGATCAGTTTCTCTATCTCTATATATTTGCGTGGGGGGGGGGGGGTAATTTTTTTTACAATTTCTGTGTTCACCCGATGAAGGAAAAGGTGTGTCCCCATAAGCACCCCAAAAGTCATAATCTCCTAAACCACAAATGCGTGTGTGTGTGTGTGTGTGTGTGTGTGTGTGTGTGTCAGGTGGTGGGGCTCGGGAACTCGGGGATGGAGGGTACCAGACACAGCGTTGGGATGGCGGTGCTGGGAGCGCTGGCTGCCAGGCTCGGTGTGGCCGATCGTTGGCACGGCGACCGTCATGTATCCGGTGAGGTCATCCTGACGGAGGTCCAGCAGGCCCGCGTGGTTCTGCTCCGTCCCCGGCTGCTGATGAACGTCAGCGGGGTGTCGGTGGCCAGAGCGGGTGAGGTCATCGGCGGCTCGGTGAATGGCCTCATTCAGGACCTGTTTGTTGTTCACGGTTCTGTTTGACTCAACAATCATGGTTTTATTATTTTATATTTAAACGTCAGATGACTTTAGTTTCTCAGAGTTTTAATCCCACTCCAGATTATGATGAGATTAGCCTCTGAGAACCGGAACATCTGATTAGTTCTTCTAGAAGAATCGCATCAATTTTCATGTTTCTTTTACTAGAAGATTATTATTTTTTTGTTCTTCTTATTTCAGCGGTGTTTTTTTCTGAATGAAACCAGAAACACATAAGGTCACTTTGAAATAATTTTATTGACGTTCTTTTCCAGCTGGAAAATACGGAGTCAAGCCTGAGGACATCCTGCTGGTCCACGATGAGCTGGACAAACCTTTGGGCAAAATTGCCATCAAACATGGAGGAAGCGCCAGGTGGGTTTATATGACCTGGAACATATTCCTTTATTTAACCCCGTTGAGATCTAGATCTCATTTTCAACAGTGGCTGTTGAAGGAAGCAGGAAGTGTTTGTTGGTGATGGGTTTTTAAACACATTTGTGGAGTTGACCAGCTGCTCAGAAATTGGACAAAAACTTAAAATCTGAAAGAGGTAATCAACATTTTACCTGTATTCTTCTGATGGCCAGCAGGGGGCAGTTAGGAGCCGTTTGTGAAGGACAGCATCTCAACATGTAGTCATGGAGAAAAGAGTGTTTGGTGTGAAAACCTTGAGGTTCTGTTAGTGTCTTCATGTGTGGCTGACTGATGCAAATACGCAGCAAAGACACGAATGATGTAAACTCTGAAACATATAAAACAAAGAACAAATGCAACAGAAACATGCTGCAAACAGAAAAAAGAAGCAAAAACTCACTTTAGAGTGAATCTACCCCAGATTCCTCCAGACCACTAGGGGGAGTCTGGAGTAGAAGCTATTAAATACATAAATATGCTATTGTTCTGTGATGTGGTAAAAGTATAACACACATTTTATCTCTTCAACTGTTTTCTGGAGATCCCATCGTTTTGAGGGTCTCGTCCCATATGATTTGGTGGTCAACTCCCCCTAGTGGTCTGGAGGACTTCTGTTTGGTGGAGTGAATTTGCAGCATTTTGATACTTTTGTCTTTGCTACTTGCAGCATTTTCCCTTTCGCTTCTGTTTCCTGTAGTTGCAGCATTTTCTAACAGCTGCATTATGATGCATTTTTTGTTTTGGTTTTGTTGATTGTGGATAAAAATCCTGCAGGATACAGAAGAAGTGAAACTTCTGTTTCCTGCGTCTGCAGCGTCTTATTGTGTTTGTGTTTCAGAGTTTACATGCTCGTTTGCACTTGTCTCCCACTGGAGCAGTTGATTGTGGAGCCAATATTAGAGTCTGTGGTTCTGTACCAGAACAGTGTGGACCGCTCTCTCTGGGTCGGTCTCTGCCAGAACCAGAGGAGTTCCAGAACCACTGCTGATGATGCATCCAACCTGGATGCATTATGTCTAAACTAACGAGAACATAGTGGAGCCACTGCTCTTTCACTTTGACCTCTGACCTCTGCTTTCAGTGGGCACCAGCAAGGAGACAGTTCGAGCTTTGAGAACCATGAAGTTTATCTCTGTTTTCTTCTTCCTAGGGGTCACAACGGAGTTCGATCGTGTGTTGACTGTCTCCAGACCGATGTAAGAAATTCCCAGCAGGACTTTATTTCCACTGAACGAACACACACTCACACACACGCACGCACCACACACACACTCACACACATTAAACCTGCACATTCTTCAGAGAGTTGCTGTAGTGCTTCCTTTTGAACCATATGAAGGAAAAAAGCATATTATACACATTAATAGGTAAAAAACGGAACAAAGACAACATAATACATTCACATATACACAAATATTTATAATAAATATACATGTATTCAGAACCAGCAGTGACCTGTTGGTCTGACATCCAGTTCATGTTATATAATAATTCTGTATTTATACAAAAACAAAAACACACTGCCTATTGGAACAGAGACCAGAAATGTTTGAGAAATTTAGTCTTTACTTGATTCAGGGTCTTAAAACGTCAACAGTTTGGGGGAAGAAATTCAAAATTTAAGGCCTTAAGTCTTAGAAATGTCCAGGTGCTAAAGGTAACGATCTCAGATGTATGTAGGATGAGTTTGTATGTAAACATGTAATAGTGTTGAGTTGGGGAGATTACTGCTGATTATTTAATATTAATTTATCATTTATTTATTAACAAGCCTGATTGTTCATTGATAACTAACCTGATAACAATAAAAGGTTTCTTTGTTAAAACATTATTTTGAATGTTTCTGGTAATGTGTTGGTCTTACGTTTTTCTTACTGAAACCTGCTGAGCCAGCAGTGACCTCTCGGTGACCTTTCCCCCCAGGTGATGCCCAGACTCCGGGTTGGGATCGGCCGACCGTCCGGGAAAACCTCAGTGGAGCGCCACGTTCTGAGTCGGTTCACGGCGGAGGAGCAGAAGGTTCTGGAAGCGGTTCTGGTCCAGAGCGTTGATCTGCTCATCTCCCAGCTGTCCCAGCAGGACGCGCAGTCTGCCTCCTCACCAGCAGGGGGCAGACGAGCAGCGCAGCACAGGAAGCAGAAGGAGGACTCTACAGTTGTTATCTGAACTTTCTGTGATGCAGCCAGTAAAGATGGCCGCCTGATTACAGGAGGAGAAAATTCATGAAGTCTGAACTTCAGAACAAAGAGGAGAAACATCTGTTGAACATCTGTTCCCTCTGATCAATTCATACAAACTTTGTCTCTTGCTTTTATAAAAAATTTAACTGCTGCAGATGTTTCCTCTTATTTGGTGACTTCTGCTGCAGAAAGTCTGTCTGTGGTCTTAGGTTGCTTTCTGCCTTCATGCTCAGTTAAAAAAAGAAAGATTTATTTATTTTTTTTGTGGTCGTGTTTTTGCCAACCACCATAAAAGGAAGAGAAGAAGAAGAAGTGCTCTGTGTTTGCGCGTATCCAGACGCAGAATGGTGACGTTTGTCGAGTATCGACGACGTTCAGGTCTGATGAACTGGCCAAAAAGATCTGGGTCACATTTGAAAAGATCTGATACGTATCAAGTTTAGGAAATGGTTTCGGAGCGGATCGCATTCTAAAAAATCTGAGGCTCAGGAAAAGATCAGGTTCAGGTCACATTAAGGCAAAAACTGGATTTGGGTCCATTCAGCCTTAGAGGCTGGAAAACAAAAACAAGGTGCTGTGAATTTATATATTTTTCTGTTTTCATCAAGATCCTCAGGGAAAATTAATGGGAAAAAAATCTAATCCATCAAAATATAAAGAAACTAATTTATATAATAAATATAATTTGGTAGCAGGAGGAAGAAACTCCGGCCCTCTGGCTCAGACCTACTTTACATCAGAAACATTCAGAGTTTAAACCAGTTAAAAGTTTAGCATAGTTAAACTTTAAAAGGAGGTGTTATGCAAAAACAATTTTCATATCATTCTATAATATCACTGAATTAGTTTGTTTGTAAATGAAGTTGCTATTTGTTGTGAATTGGGGTCATATAAACAAACTGAATTGAACATTGCAATGAAACCACCTGAGCATCTATAATCAAACAACAGAGTCTTCAGTCAGAAGTTACCGTTGGATTACAGACTGCTACAGGAGATGCTTCCTGCATTCGAATCTTCGAGGAAACGTAGATAATTTGATTTACAACATAAATTTTCCCTTTGGGTTCAGTAAAGTATTTGAAGTTGAATTGAACTGAGAGGTTTTCTGTCTGCTTCGGCTCAAATTCCCCAGACTGCAGAGTCCAAACCTGAATTTAATTCACTCCCAGTAAATCTCAGCTTTAAGTGTTTCTATAAAACCGAAGAGTGTCTTTAACTATTCATGTCTCAAAATGAAACTGCAGCATAACGATGTGGCACCAGAAGGTTCTGCTGCTCTTGGGTCCAGGAGTTCATCCACACAACTTGTAGTTTTTAGTCTTTAGCTGCATTTCCGTTATAAATGTGAACAAAATCATTCCAACGGCCACAAATGGCCCCGGGGCCATAGATTGAACACCCTGACCTGAGGAAGGAGGCTGGCTGCCATGTAAAGTAAAAGTAAAAATGCCATGAAAGTACTCAGGTAAGAGTAAAAAAGTATTTGGTAAAAGTAACTGATCCAATTATCAATCGTTTAATATTTAAAAATTAAATCATCAGATGGACCAAAATATAAAGTTGAGTGGACATTTTTGTATTTTTAGAACCAAAATGACAATAATACATATAAGTAACACAAAATAACAAAATCAGGCAAAATATTTTTTTCCCATATTAGTTTTTCAATAAAATTCTGATACTGTAATAAAAACTGCAGGTTTGTGTTTATGTGTGGTGAGTTTTTGGTTATAACATGTTCAATTTTACTCCAGTAAGAGAGAAAATACTTCATAATAAAATTAATCAAGTAAAAGTTAAAAGTAAGAGTAAAAATAATCCTGGAAGTTTTTTTTTGTTTCGTTTATTCTGAAATTCAAGGTGTGAGAAAACACAACAAAGCATTAACTTAATTTCTTTAAAACTCCAGAACTGTTTCTTGTTTGTTCCTAATTTTCCAGGGTTTTTGAAAATCTTTCAGTTTTTATTTGAATATTTTTCTGCGTTTTCTTTCATTTCCAGTCCAGAACCAGAACATTTTCACAGAAAGCTGTTTGGCTTGTTAAGCCACTTAACTCAACAGTTTGTCATCTGGGTGACGAGAGTTTTAATAGACTCAACAAAAACCTGTTGACTCGGAGCTCAGCTCTTCTGTTGGAGGTGACAGCGATGCAAACATCCGCCGCTCCGTTTTGTCCTGCCTGATGTGATTCTCCTGACTTCCAGCGTATTGATTTCCCTTTTCCGATTGTCACTCTAATTACATTCTCAATCAATTAGTTGTCTTTAATGAGCAGCATCGCTCCAAGAGGTTCTCACACTGCGGGGGATGCCAGCAGAGGGGCGACGGCTGCAGCGGGGGAGGTGCGGCGTGGAAAGAGCATAAAAACGGGCAGAAAGAGGCTGAATGAGGGAAATCGATACAAAGGAGGCGCAGCATCGCGATGGAGCAGAAGAAGAAAGGCCGGCGAGAAACAAAAGGCAGAAAACATTGTTAGTGTGAGGCCTTCTGTCCTGCTGCAGCTCAGAGTGACAATAGCTGCAGGAACACACTTATGGATCTGGGGGGCAGGGGCGGCGGGGGGGGCATAGAGCTGCCCCTTCTGCCCCCCACCCTCTGAAAACTCCCGTCTTTCTGTGCTGTGACCCCGGTGAGCCACCCTTCGCCTCCATCAGGCCACTTTCCCAGCCTCTCCTCCGCTTCAGGAGGCCTCAATAACTTTTCTTCTGCCGGGGTCAAAGGTCAGCAGCAGGCTGGACACCAGAGCCTTTAGAGGAGACCCCAAATTTATTCAGAGATGGAGAAATCCCCCCTCTGCTCTCCGGCCAGGAGAGGCTGCCTGGTGGGGGGTCTCTGCACACACACACACACACACACACACACACACACACTGTTTGGAGGAGACAGGAGGAGCTGTTTGTTGAAACTGTGACCATGTTGTAACAGTTTGTTATGAGACAGATAAACTGAACAAAATCAGTCTACTCTGCCTTCTCCCTGTGCTAGCTGCACTGGGAGCTAGCATAGCATGCTGTCAACGCTAAGGCTAGTTAGCATAGAATCCAATAATAGCGGATAAATGTTTTTCCTGTAACTGTGAATTGTTTCTCTGCCTTTAGTACATTTATCAGCGAGTACATGAGGATGATTGACAGCGATAAGTCCCTCCTCCTGGCTCTGATTGGTTGTTTTGGTGCATTTCTTCAGCCAGTAGCAGCTCAGGGAGGAGATCAAAGTTTTCACAGATTATCTGTCTCATAACAAACTGTCACAACATGGCGACAGTTTTAACAAATATGTAAGAATCATTTGTTTTTAAATAAAAGTCACATGTTGCAGCTTTAAGTAGGTTTTTTTTTCCATTTTGAGAATAAAAATTATACTTTTTACTCCACTACATTTCTGTAAAGACTTTCGTTACTTTTTGTAGTTAAGATGCTCATGTGAGTCGTTTCCACATGAAAACCAGATTTAAGTCTTTTAAACATCTCAAACGTTTGTCCTTCATTTTCCATATTTTCCTACATGTTGAACATCTCCAGGTTTTTCCTTCGTTCTTCATCAGGCCTGTTTTTCCTCCCGTGTCTCTGAATGAGTCGGTTCTGGTGTCAGCTCCAGTTAAGGATCCGTTTCTCTTCCTTCTGTCTGACCATCAAGCATTAATGACTTGTCCTTTTCCCTTTCAAAGCAATAATCTCCAGTGATCTCAGGCCTCCAGCTCTAAATTATTCTTACAGGGCCATGAAAAGGCAGCAGCGGGGCCCTGCAGGAGACAAATGAGCGCCCAACGTTCAGGGACGTTCCCAGCAACGGAAATGTTCCCTCACTGCAGGAAAGGGGAGCCGGTGAGATGAAGGGTTCAGGAGGAGCTGCGGGTGATTTATCCTGCAGCTTCTCCTCCAACGGTTCTTCTGTTGGGACGCTCACCGCTCCTCTGGTTCAAATTTAAAAAGGAATCAAGTACAGACACTCATTCCTCTCAGAGTCGACCTTTTCTGTTCTTATGTTTAAATAAGTAGCTTAATTTAAGGAGGGCTGTGTGGAGTAGCTCTGAGGAGTCACTATCTTACCTGAGGTCGACGGCAGTCAGAATCAGAGAGAAATGATCATGGAGGAAGCTAGCAACATTTTAAAATAACTCACATTTAAAGCCATCCTAAAAATGATTCTCCATCTTAACTCCTCAATGTGACGCCTTAAACTGATGAAGATACTTTTAAATGTTACATCGCGGTTGAAATAGTGTTTTTATTTATTACTTTTTGAGTTTATGCTCCAGATCGGACTGCAGCTGCAGTCTGACTGTTTACCTTAGCATCTGTAGCTTTAGCTTGACTGGATTTGTTCAGAAAAGAAGCTAACTGCTACCCGCAGTTTGATTGGTGGAATAAATGATGTTGATTTTTGCGGTGGAGTCAAACTTTCAGTGAATCGTCTTCACAGATTTCCAGTCTAACCATTTCAGCCATAATCTACATGTCAGAAGTTCCAGTTCACCAAACCGGATCTGAAGAATTACATCTGATTTTCAGCTGAAAATAAATAAATCTGCTTGTACCTGATTAAATTAAACTGCACTGAACTGAAGTTGGTTCTGATGTAATGAAGAAACAGCAGGTTTACATTTCAAATTGATTTAAATGGAATTGAATGAAATTAATTTAGAAATCAAACATAAATATATTGATTAGACTTCATGCACCTGATTTAACCTGCACTATGTTCCATTAAACTGGATTATATATTAAATAAATTGATGATTTTGATACATTTTTACTCTGTTGAATTAAACTGGATTAAATGGGAATAAATAATCCATATCAATCTGATTGAAATGAATAATTTTTCAAACCTGGACTGAGTTTGATTTCAGTTTAACGTAGAAACTGGATTCTGTTTCTAATTTAAACTGAATCTAAATTCGTTTAAAGTTCATTTAAAAATGTTGTTTTATCTAAAAAATGAAAAATTGGAAAATTAAATTCAAACCAAGTCGATATTTTTACAGGTCACCGGTTCTGTTGGATTTACTGGAACAAATTTTTAAATTAAGCAGATAATATTTCGATTGAATAAATTTTTCTGTCTCTATCTGGAATCCAAAAGTCTGAATAAATCGATCTGTATTGAATGTAAATGGATTTAATTGATCTGAACTGAACCATATCGACTGGAACAAAACTGAGCTGATATCTGTTAAATAAATACTTTATTGAATTAAAGTTGACTTTTATCAAATGAATGAACTTTCAGTTTTTTACTAGATTAATTTCTTTTTCATTAAACTGGATCTGATTTGTATTTAATTTGGATTGAAATGATCAGGATGTTTTTAATAATATGTTATTGGCAATAAACTGTTTAACTTTAACCAGAAAAATTTTAAACAAACAGAAATATTAATAATAATGAATAAACTTACCTTTAATTTATGCATCTTTATATTGAGAGAAATTATTACAAACGAAATACAGATTTAAATATAAATGCAAATCTTTAACAATCATTTAATAAATATTCTCCCATTTAATATTCTTATTAATTATTCTAAATCTGCTCAGTATTGATGTTTATTCAAAGTTTGATCTCATTTTGAAAAATAATCGAAAATGCTGAGTTTTGCTCCATTAAACGGATTTTTGGGTTTGAAGCTTTTCTGCTGCGGTGACGTAAAGAGCCTGATGCTGTTTGTTGTTTGTTGTTGTTTATTGTTTATTGTTGTTGTTCTGCATCAGAGGGGAAGTCTCCACGAGCTCCAGCTGAGTAAGGGCGACGTCATTCACACAGCTGTGTGTGTGTGTGTGTGAGTGTTACAGTAGAGTGTGTGTGTGTGTGTGTGTGTGTGTGTGTGTGTGTGTGAGCAGCGGGTTCACAGTGTTTCGGTTCAGAAATGAAGAAAAGGAGAAAATGAGCGTCTTGTTCCTTTAAGAGCTCCGCTCCTCGCTCCCTCTCTCCCTCAGTGCAGATTCATTACTTCTTCTCCTCCTCCTCCTCCTCTTCTCTTCCTCCTCCTCCTCCTCCTCCTCCGGGCACAATGGGCATTTATCATCACCCCCGCGGTGCGTGTGTATGTGTTTATTCAAATCTCAGTACCAGGAGCGGAGCGGCCCCACTCCGGATCTTTCTCTCTCGGTGACACGGACACTTATTGTCAGCGGAGCCCCAGAAAAGGGCCACCACACCGGGGAGGAGGAGGGACAGCAGCGGCCAGCCTTCCGCTCGCACCCCGTCCTCCGTGCGTGCAGCCCGGCCAGCATCACGCCTCTGCCCGGCTCCTCCTCACTCTGCAGCGGGACTGTTGGTGCTGGGAAAAGGCGCAGCTGGAAAAGAAGCGCAGCTGCATCTTTTTGGAGCTTTTTTTCCAGAGGGAGGAGGGGAAGATGGAAGGAAGGATGGAAGGATGGAAGAGAGAAATGCGTCGTAACAGGTGCAGATATGGCGGTCAGGAGTTTTAGGCTGCTGGTTTTTCCTGACGAACAGAAAGCGCCTTTAATTAGCAGCTGGACCTGGATGAGAGCGAACACACACACACACACACACACACACACCCACACACACACACGCTGCTGCTGCTGCTCACTCTGAGCTGCACATCAGGAGCTCACTTTTACTTTTAATCCTTCCATTTCTAGTGAAACTTGTTTTTTAGTGTTTTATGTTTTTGAGCTCTAGCTGCTGATTGTCCAAACGCAATTCTTGTAAAATTCAAAAATCCAAGCCGAGAATTGTGCCTGGACATCTGTTGCTGGAAGCTCCTGAACTCCTGGTGTTTGTTCCCAGCGGGATGTTGAGCTGCTGCTCTGCCTGCGTCCATCCATCACCACCAAGATCATCAGGGTTTTATTTTCCAAACAATCCTTTATGTATCAGATTTTCTCTCATTTCGTTTGATTTTTTTATATTCTTTTGCACATGTAGAACTTTCTGTTTAAGGCCTTTTCCAGATTTAATTCAAACCTTTTTCTTCTTCACCTTTTTGTTAAATTGGCTCCGTTGCATGTTTCGGGGTTTCCCCCGCAGGAAGCAGCTGAGTTATCAGAGCCGTGATGAGATTTGGTCCAACTGGCCGGAGTGAAGCTGCGGGTTGTGAGGCGGGTCGGATCGGGTCGGATCGGGTCTGGCCGGGTCGGATCGGGTCTGGCCGGGTCGGGCCCAGATCCTGGAAAAGGTTTATTGTCGCTCCACTGCTGAGCTTTTGTTGCCGCCTTTTGTTGCCGTTTTGGGGATTATAATTTGCATAATTCTGCAGGAATGTATCATTTTAATTTTCTTTAACAAACCGTGACCTTTTCCAAGCCTTTTATCCTTTTTGATAAAAGGCGCCATTACAAGCCAATAAAGGCGGAACTCGTTTGTTCATTTTGCTCTTAATGAATAATAAAAATTTATTAACTAAATGAAGAAACTGATTTTTTTTATTGTTGCATGTTTTTCAGTTTTTGTTTCTGTTTTTCCTCATTTTTTCGATGCATCATTCAAATGTATTTTTTTATCATTTGGATTTAATTTGTTATAATTAAACATGAGATAAAAGCTGAAAAGAAAAATACAAAATGAATAAGACTTAAATCAAACAAGGCCGGATTTTTTTTATGTTTCATTGAAACATATTTAATTTATCCTACAGAGAAATTGGATCAATCAGTCAGAATTAAGAATAATTTAAAATATGTTTTTATAATAATATTTACAATTTAGAAATTAAATCGTTTAACAAAAAATATCTGTTCAATAAATGTAACAACTAACATTTCACACAGGTTATTTTCAGGAAACAGGTTTTTTACATTTTTATCTAGATGCTATTTAATTTCCATTTCAGTGCAGAACCGGGCAGCAGCAGAACAAACCAAAGGCTCCTGTTGGGTTTTTCCTCCTCCAGGTTTGGGTTGGAGGTCTGAGGGTTCGTTTGATTTTCCCACCACAGCGTCTGACCAGGTTTTAATCCTCTGAGGAGCTGAGCGGCTCCAGGCGGATTAAAAACCTCAGGGAGGAGTTCGCTCACCTCCCAAACACAAGATAAAACAGGAAAAATATAAGTTCAAAGTTCAGATCTTGTTATTGCAGCTGCAAAAAACTTCATCTGACTAAAAAAAAGATCTTAGAGCTGCTGGAGTTCAGCTGATCCACTAAAACCAACGACTCAGGAACAAATGAGGAGTTTTATTTAAAACATTATCAAGTTTCTGACGAAAATATTCTTATCTATGCACCAGTTACTGTTTAAAAGTTCACACATATTTTACAACCTGGGTTTGTTTTGCAGGTATAAATGTTCAATAGTGTGTAAGAAAACTAGAAACTCTAAAGAAAACAGTTGAACTTGTGTTGGTTCAGATCCAGAGTTTACATGAAGGTTCTGAAACCTGGTCTAGATCCACGTTACATAGATCAAGAACTGATCTATTTAAATGGATCTAAATCCGTCAGAAGTGCTGATGGAGCTTTTCTGTTCCGGCTGGGAGAGTCGCTTCACCTGCAATGAGGAATTGATCCGAATCGATGGCCTTATTGATGGGAAGGATATCCTGAAGAAACAATTAGGAGAGCAGAGAAATGATCAGAGAAAAATCACTGCAGCTATTTAACCTCTCTGTCATCTGCTGACGCTATGAACTCCTTCCTGCTTAGAGTCAGAACATCTGAAGGGCTTTAAATGTTTGAGCTCAAAGAGTCAAAGGCAGAAAATCTGACTTTAAATCAGAAAGAGAAGCATTTCTACATGACCTTCTTCATTTCTGCAAATCTGAATGTGTGTGTGGACGAGCGTTTACTGAACATTAAGATGTGTGTGAACGTTGACATCACGTTGAAACGATCAGAAAACTCTTCCCTTCCGGTTCGGGCCTCCATGTTGGATGGCGCTGAGCAGGTGATTTCTGCTCTAGGTCACTTTCTCCTCCTCTTTTCCCAACATCAGCACCACCTCCACAGTCACATGACCTGGGCTGTGTCATTGCTGAACACACACACACACACACACACACACAGCTGTAGAGTAACCGGGTGGCGGTGAAGGGAGGGGAGCGGAGGTGGGCGGAGGAGCATCACAGGGTGACGTCACGTCACGACCTCCTTCCCAGCATCCCTCTCTGCCTTGGTCCTTCCCATAACACACACACACACACACACACACACACACACACACACACACACACACACACACACACACACACACACACAGTTACAACATCAGCTGGTACTGTGTGTGGGTGTGTGTGCTTCTTCACAATCTGCAGCATCATTTTTAAAGAAAGTGGTTGCTGAGCGTCACGGAGGCTCTGATAGGTTCATGTTTGGGGGCGAGAGGGGACCCCATGAGCCCCCCGCCCACTCCCACACACACACACACACCCCTACACACCCCCACACACACACGCCCACATGCCCACATTCATAAACACACCAGCTCCAATATCACCACCATCACTGAAACCCAGTGCTCTGCTCTTCCATTGAAAGCTTGTATGAAACATGGCGGCCATTTTGGGGCCAAACTATTAGCCTGTTAGCTTCACGTCCGCACACAGTTTCTTTTACATGCTTGTGAATTTAGACATGCTCTTATGTTAGCTCCTCCCTGATAGCCCCTGACTGCCGGCCCCTGACCACCACCACAGGAAAACAAACTGCGCCACTGCCCCCCCCCAGCCCCCACCTCCACCCTCAGCTGCAGAGGTGCTGTGACATCACCGCGTCCTCACAGCCAATCGTTTGCTGCTTTTATTTTAGGCAACACCAGTTGGATAGTGGCAGGAAGACATGTTGGGATTTCTTTCAGACAAGTCGTTGGTAAAATGAAAATGAATTTTCTCAACAGTTCCTTTTTTACAGTGTCGGTCCGGTTTGTGTCCGATACTCACTGACAGAACTTTCTGCTTTCTTTCTCCTCCCAGGCGTGAAATCATGAAATCAATTCTCTCTTCCTCAAATGATTAGCATCATGAAACTGTTTAGTTCTACCAAAAAAAGAAGAAAGATTCTGTTTGCAAACAATAAAACATTCAAAAAACGTTTTTGGTTTTAAAATCCAGATGGGAAACTTTAAAAGGAATGTCTTCCTCATGTGTTGAATAGTTGTGCCGTGGGAAAATGTGAAGAATGTGGATTTTTGTCACTTTGCCCTGGAAAAGATGGTCTTAAGACAACATCTGTTGCTCTGAAATCTTTGCCAAAGACGCTGATAAAACTCAGACCATGACAGCCAAATACCTCAATACAACACCTGGATACACCTGGATACTATAATGGAACAATATTCCATGGAAAAATGATACAACTGAACCATATCAGCACCGGGTTTAAAGGACTTTCTGCTCCATTTCTGCAGTACAAGATCTAGAATCTGTCTGATCACAATCGCAGTCTGACTGTGTGATGATGTGAAGAAAATCCACTGGATGCTGCATCTGAGCAAGTTTCAGAAGTACTGTACTCCTCTGTCCACTGAGTCCAGTCCAGGAAACATGAAAACCACTTCCACCGTTTCTTTGAGAATCGTTACTTCATTACATGTTGAGACATCTTCCTCTGATTCATCTCTTGGTCCCAGTTTTCTGAATTACGTCCAGATCTGGATTTCCACATTAAATCGGACTTTTGTCTGTTTCTTAAAACATTTTTTTATTTGCATCTTCCATAAAAAGAACAACTCCTGTTGTGTTTGGTCAGAAATGTTGTAACCAAAATCTAAACACTAGTTAAGACTTTTAGAGGCGTGTAAGAAGTGGGAATAAAGTCCCATCTGCTGTGAAGAGTAAACATTTCTGTGGGATCAGGGAGCCGCAGGCGGCAGCTGCAGACTCTCAGCTCCTCCATCGGCGATATTACCATAATTTGTGGTGGGAAAGGAATCGCTCATCAATCAGAAGCTTTGGGAAAATGACCACGTCAAAGAGCCGAGGCCCGATGTTTGAGCAGCGGCCTCGCCGGGGTCACCTCGCTCCCTCTGTGTGTGTAGGTGTGTGTGTGTTTTGTCATTAATCACTGCAGGTTTGAAGAGATTGAGGGACGTCACAGCCTTTATCCCTCCACGCTCTTCATCCTCCTCGTCTGCCTTCACGGCCGGTGGCCTTCGCACCCCATCTGACCATCGCTCTGAGGCCAAGGTCAAGCTCCCTGCAGCCCCTCCCCCCCGGGTCCACATTGTTCACCTGTTGTCCTGGAGACCCGACTGTCACTGCCACCACCCTTCTGCTGTGTGAATCTGTGACGGAGGTCAGCAGAGACTAAAGCAGCAGATAAGACGGCAGAACACAGATACAGCCTCTGATCTCGTCACGTTTTCCAGAGAAAATCAAAGCTTCTAATTCAAAATTGATCTTTAAAGGTTACTGTTACCTTCAGTTATAAAATGCTTAATACATCATATGACTACAAAAAAATATGACATTGTAATTTAACTCCATGAATTTGGGCCTCTGTCTCTTTAAGAAGCTTCTGCTCTTTCAGAAGCTCCACCTTCAGGAAGTCACCCCAACATGGCTCCTCTATCAACCCTTTAACTACATGTTTACCAGAGTTGCTTTGAGAAGCAACACTGAGCTATAATAAGCTCAGCAGTTCCACCAGCTGTTTGCTAATTGCTGCTGGCTAGTCTGAAGGAGCTGAGTGGGGGAGGAGCTGCGCCTCGAAGGCGGAGCCAGGTCCACCCAGGTGTTTTGCACAGCTGAATGGCTGCCATGGAGATTAAAGAATCAAAACAACTCTCCAGCTTTGTTTTAGATGACTAACATTATAACAAGATGAAAAGCTGAAAAAGTTGATTTTAGACGTTACTGGCCCTTTAAATCTGTCAGATGTTGCTAGTGTTGACACATAGTGTGATGTTGGGATCCGTGAAGAAGCGAAGGATGACCTGCACATGATCTTTGATCACTTCCTGTTTAGCTTCCACTCTGACTGTCCTTCCTCCTCCATCCTGCCCCGTTCCTCTGCATCTTACCCTGAGGGTGGAGTGGGGGTAGATTTGGGGGTATCGGGAGCCCTGGGGGGCGGCCGGCTGGCTGCTGGAATTTGAAGTGAGAGCTTGGGTCGTCCCAAATGACTGCACGCACAAAAAAAGGATTTAACTCTTTGTCACAATTGCCCTGCTAGAAAAAACAGCACAAGACCCTGAAACAGCCCCCCCCCCCCCCCCCCCCCAACCATGACCCACTCACCCCCCGTTCCTGCCCCCCCACCACCACCTCCCCTCTGGCCCCTACCTTCCTCCTGACCCGGACCGCCTGCACAAAAGACCCATCAGAAGTATCGCTGGCCACATTTACAAGTGAAAGAGCCCCAATAATGGAGCGGTTAGCGAGAAGAATGAAGAGACAGAGGGGCACTCACAGATGTGAAGGTGGGTGTAGAGGGGGAGGACGGAGCAGCGTCCCATTGTCCCCCCCACCCAACACTCCCAACACTCCCAGCACCTCTGATGGAAGACAGGAAGCGAATTAAAGATGGAACCGGGTTGAAAATGTTATTTTTCTGTCCAGGTTGAGAAAAGGAAGAGCGATGAAAGGATGAGGAGAAACTTCCAGAAGCAGGTCGACTCTTCAGCTGAGAGCGTGTGAAAATCAACCAGAGGTCACCGAGGTGTGTGTGTGTGTGTGTGTGTGTGCATGGGGCGGCCATCCTATCATCAGCTGTGTGTGTGTGTTTTATTGTTGTGAACTGAGATGGCGACACATAGCAACAGCAGCTGGGGTGAGGAGACCTCAGAGCTGACCTTTGAACCCCTCCTCTTCCTCGCACCGCCCTGTGTGACGGCGGCGGGCGGAGGCTGATGAAGTCATCACCGCAGGTTGGAGGGGCCATGTGGCATATATAGGAGGCAGCAGTGACTTCCTGTAGGAAGGAGGACGACTCCGAAATGTCCACTGGGATGGAAAACCGGGGTCGGTTCGCTGGTGAGTCTGGCGCCCCCCGCTGGCCACAAAGCACCGGAGTCCAAACTCTGATGCCAAGTTGAAACAAACGTTTTAGTATTTTTCTTTCTAATTATATTATTTTGATGAAATCAGTCGGATTTCTGTAGCCAAGGAGTGTGTAAATAATTTTTCCAGATACATTTTTTCAGGTTGATCATTTTTTTCTAGATTCGTTTTATGACTTTTCAGAAACCAGAACAGGATATGGCTCAATTTTGCTTTATTTTGCAAAGTTCAAAATGTCTTTTGCATTTTAGCAAAGATTGATTAATAAATTAAATTAAACTGAAAGTAAAACCTGAATGAATCCTTTGTGTTGCACCTTACATTTCAAATCAAGGGCCGCCCAAAAACGGCCCCTGGGCCGCACTTTGGAAACATTCTGTTCTCAAACGATGATTTCCTCTGACAGTTTATTTAACATACTGAAGAATCATTTCTTCCACACTCAGTTCTTAGCTGTAAACACTTTTTAAGCTGTAAACGGTTCAATCAGAAGGAAACAGCTGAGATCTTAGTGAATCCAGATCCATTCTGATCAGAAGCAGATCCGTTTCAATCTGCAGCCGCAGTGTTTGTCACACACACACACACACACACACACACACACACACACACACACACACACACACACACACACACACACACACACACACACACACTCTACTGATCAGAACGGATAAACATATGAACAAATATAACTAACAGGTGAACTCTTTCTCGCCTCATCTTCCACTTTTGGCACAAAAAAGTCTTTGCTGCCCCCTGCTGGCAGAAGTAGAGATGAGCTCCTAAACATTTGAATCCTACTTAAGGTATTCTATGAAAGGCCAAAAGGGACAAAATTAAATAAATAAACAGATCATAGTTTATGTAGTAGACAATTAAATATTAAATTAAATAATTAAAATGTAAACTCATGATAGCCGCAACACATTTTTAAAAATGTATTTAATTATTTCTTGGTTCTGTTCCTGCAGCATCACCATGAAATAATTATTATAAGTTTGCATTTTTATTGATTTAACTACATTTAAATTGTTTCTAAAAAAGATTTAAATATTGAATTACATTTATTTCATGGTACATTTAATTAATTGTTTATTTATTTAGTTAGTTTTGTCCCTTTAATCTGTGACAGAATATTAGAGTCATTGAACATAAGAAAAAGCTACAAAAATAATAAAACTTCCCATTATCATAAAAAACATGGTAACTCTGATGTCAAAAATTCATAAATCTCAACTAAGAAATGGTCAATTTTCCATGATTAAAGACATAAATTTTAATTTTAATTTAAATTTAACATAAGTTGGATATTTTCTGACTTTGGAAAGTTAGAAATCTGTAAAAGAAAAAAGTCATAAAATTGGAAAAAAATCTTTTCAATCAAAACCTTTGTCATTTTCTGTCAGAAATGTCTGATTTTATAAACTCAGACAACATCTTCACTTTTACATTGTAAATTTATGATTTTAATAATGGAAAATTGTTATTTTTTCAAACTTATTACTTTGTGACATGAGACAATTTCCAAGTTTTTTCTTGTTAGTATGAGAAACTAATCTAAACAATGTTTGTTGGAATGTACTCCTTCATGGGCAATTATTATTATTATTATTATTATTTTTATCTACGACGGCCCTAATACTCCGTCTCACTTCATCAGTTTTGAAATTTCTTCATCTGGATATATTCAGCTCATTAGTTTCCCTCCATCTTAATACAATATTTCACTTCACATCAGTGAAAATCTGAGCTGAAGAACCGTTTTATGGTTTAAACATCTTGAAATTAAAACAGTTTCATTAAAATCTCTGATCCCTTTCCGTTAAATAATAACTTATAAAATAAAGTCAGAGTCTTTGTTCCTGCAAAGAAATCAAAAATCTTCACTGAACCCTGTGAGGCGTCTGAAAACTGACGGATGATTTTACAGAGCACAAATAATTTAAAGAAAATAAGTTGATGACCTGAAGCAGCTGCAGCCTTTTTTTAAAAGCTGTAGGTTTTAAAAGTCGTCTAAGGTTTGGTCCATGGTAGAAGTAAGATTTAGGGGAAAAAAGGAAGAGTAAATTTCTGCCAAAAATTCAGACTTTTTGACATTCATTTTAAACATTTTCTAGAAGATTCTGAGCTTGAAAAGTAAAAAATGTTTGACCTTTGATACTCAGAAATTTCCAAGTTTCTTATAAATAATCTGAGATCTCAACATTTCAGATGTTTTTCTAGCAAATGTTTGACTTTTGGAGTTCAGAAAGTTCAGTTTTTCTCTAGAAGATTTCAGAGGTTAATCTAAACATTTTTTCCAACAAATTCCTGACTTTTCAAAGTGAGAAATTTCCAGATTTTCTATAGAAAATGTATGAGATTATTGTTAAAATTTCAGATTTTTGAATTTTTCACTTTTGGAGCTCAGAAATTTCTTGGATTAATCTGTAAACTTCAGAGTTTTTCTGTCTGTCATCTCCATGGTAGACAGGATTCCTGGTTCAGACCCAGAAGAGGCAGCAGCCACCAAACTCTGCTGCTGCGGTTTGTTTCCTCCTGCTGCTTTCTGCCTTCACAGAGCTTTTCCCTCCGGTTACCCATGAGCATCGGGTCGTCGGTTCAAATCCTGCGTCCTGAAAGCGGATCGGAGGCATTTTCCTCCCAGTGGAACCAGAACCGTCCGGCTGGGGCTCACAGGAAGAAGCTGATCTTCGCAGCGACCGCCTTGCATCCCGTGGTGGAGAAGTAGTGTCCCTCTGCGGGGTCATAGGTCATGTCTCTTCCCACCGCCTCCACCACGTCGTCACGGTTACAGCTGCCGCGCTGGCAGAGCTGGGCGCGGACGCAGCGCTCCACGTGGGTCCGGGTCAGAGGCAGGAAGGGGACGAAGCGAGTGATGAGATTCTGCTGGACGATGCTGGACAGGTAGAGCCCACCTGGGGAGAGAGAGAGAGACGGGTTCAGGACTGGATTCACTGCAGAGACGATCAGTCAGGAAAAATCCTGAGTCATTCTGATATCAGAAAAAACCAACACAGACATGTTGATATGAACATGTTCAGCTCTGCACAGCCATTAATCGTCATGACTTCAGTGAGGAAGCTGCCTGTTAAAGTGTTGTATCAAAATATATTGATGGAAAGTTTAGTGGAAGGAAAAAGGTGCAGAAGGCGTGGATCAACCCTTGGCCCTGATCCCTCTGAAATTTCAAATACATAAACAAAATACAGTATATTTATTAAAATAGAGGTGAGTAAAAACAACTCCAGGTTGGCTTCGTTCACACAGCAGACAAATTATTAGTCAGATGAAATACATCTGACTTTTTCATGGCAGTCTGAGCATCTCAATTATGATGAACCAAAAAAGACCAAATCCAGTTTGTGCCACTTCCATATGTGGAACTAAGTCATATTGGACAGTTTTCAGAGAGTCTGCAGTGTGAATGTCACATGTGGTTGATATGAGACATTATGGGTCATAATTCTGCAGCAGAAGAAGCCAAATGGTAAATCTAATAACTGGAACATTCAAATCTCTGTTGGTAATAACTTATGAATTATCCATGTTCAGTAATGCACCAGTTTCCCAGTTTGATTTAACTTTCAGTAGTAAAAACCGAATTTTGTGAAATCATAAAAAAAGCAGAAAATCTGGTTTCTGCTGCTGGTTTCCATAGAGATGATCACAATATCAGAACAATACGGCTTAAAAATAACATCTGTGAATTTTTTATACTAAATTTAATTTCCAATTTAATATTTTTTTCCCTCTCTAGCTTTCTTTTCTTAAAAGGAAATTACAAATGACAGAAAATATTATCAGAAACTGTTTTTCCTTCTGCGAGTTGGCCTGAATTCAAAGTCCAAATAAACAGAAGCTGTAAAACAAGATGGCCGCCGTGGGAGTGATGACATCACTCTGGACTTTGGAAACCCAGAGAGAGGATTGGTGGAAAAACAATACAGATTTTCCTAAACTAAATCTTCAGAAACCAGTGATCTGATGGGCCGTCTCTTACTGGTTTTGTTGCTGTAAACCGATTGCTGGACGACTTCCTGCAGGTCGGACGGTTTGATCTCGTCTCTGTCCCGTCCAGCCCGCCGGTTCTCCAGAACCAGCCGGTGTATCGCCTCCTGTCCCGCGGTGCTGCAGACAAACAGAAACCAGGAGACAGAGGTTTACAGCAGCTGCGTTTCCATGACGACAGTAACATGAACCCAAAGGAAAGAACCGGCCAGCTGTCAACAGAGGCAGAAATCAGGAGAAGAGACGGCGCTGGGTCGGACACATACTAAACAAACGGCTGAACAACAACAGACTCTCAGGTGGAATCATCAAGGAAAAGGTGACAAACAGCTGGAGACGAGAAGGTCAGGAAGTCGGCCACACCGGGAACCAACAATACCACGGAGTATCGGGCCGCCGCAGGTAGAAAAAAAGGAGGAGAATTTTTCCACCAAAAGACTCGAGGAACAAGGACTTTTCTGTCTTTTCTAGCAAATTTTTGACTTCAAACAGAAATTTCCACGTTTTTTCTTACAAATCTCTGTGATTAATCTTGTTTTTTAGGCAGAAAGTTCCTCCGTTTTCCTATCTATGATGGAAAACATCATAGAGGTACTTTACCCTGGGATGGTGAAAGGCAAACCAAGAAGAAAAAGAAGCAAAACTCCGTCAATATTCTGCCAACATTAAAAAAAACCACTATACCGCAATTGTTGTCTTTCTATTACATAGAAGCATATTTACGTTTCTGTTATAGAAACGTAAATAACATCAAATGAATAAGTTTGTTCATGTGATAAGTCATAAAAAAACATGAAGCACCATCATCCTCTAACTACTTCCTGTCTTCTTCTTCATAGTTTCCACCAGTAGTAACATCTTGTTGTTGTGAAAAATCACCTCATCCTAGCAGCAAAACTTATAAATCGAAAAACTCAAGTTTTTTTAAAAATGGCATTAGGCTCTTTTATTTCCATGATTCCAATTTGTGTAATTTTTAGATGAGTGGTTGTGTGTCTGGTGTCCAGGCTACCTTATGAAGACGTAGATGGCCTTCCTGTAGTTGGTGCGAAACACAACGTGGGACGGACCCAGGAACGGCTCCAGGACGTCGATCAGGCCTGCAGGCATTTTCTCCATCTCATCAAAAATGAAGACGGAGCGCGAGCAGGCCGTCAGGTTTCCCTTCACCCAGTTCTTCAGCTCCGCCTGCCAACCAGAGCAACACAGCTTCAAAACCAGCAGATTCTGGAATAAAACTAACTGAATTAGACAAACACAAAGTCACAACGGAATAAAACTAAACTATAATGAAAAACCCAGAGCGGTTCTGACGGCGGTTCTGCAGCCTTGGTTCAGAGCGACTCACCTGGTACTGAGCGACGCGCTTGGCTGAAGGGAAGTGGAGCGCGGGGACGAACTGGTGGACGAAGGGGCTGCTCATGGCCGAGCCGTACAGGTGGTTCCCCAGCATGGTGCTGACCAGCGTCTTCCCGGTCCCAGAGGAGCCGTGGAAGGACAGAACCAGGGGCCGATCCGGGCTCTTATTGAGGAGGAACCTGGAAACCTCTTCTGCGACCAGGTCCTGGGCCAGGTGCTGACCGAAGACATTCTTGTACAGGTCCCACTCCAAGTCTTTTCATCACAACACAAACAAGTTAATGCTTAAAGCTGGTATTTATTATTATTTAACCTTTATTTTACCAGGATAAAAAAATGACATTCAAATAAAAAAAAAGTTTTTTAAAGGAGTCCTGATTGAGAGGCAGCATCAAATACATAAAAACTTATCAGCCTGAATTGTGTTATTTTGATACAAATTCAAGCCACAGGTTTTTATTTAGGAACGACATGAAACGTTAATATTTCAAACTACTAGATAGGCCTGTCACAATTACAAATGTTATTTAACAATAAATTATACCATAGGTTATCGCGATAAATAATAATAATAATAATAATAATAATAATGTTTTGAGACCATTTGCACGAGAAAACCTGGAGGCGGTTTCCCTCAGTCCAGACGTTTTGTGGGTCACCCAGGATCCCAGGATCCTTTTAGACTGACAAAAGTCACATTTTTGTCAAAGTTTACACCTTCTGTGCTGTTAAATACTGACGTTCAATGATAAACTGCTGCTGAAGTTTTAGACTGACTAAAACTAAAGAAAACTAGACATTTTTTGCATAAACCAAATATAGTTCATGTTTTCAAGTCCAGTAAGATATTCAAACAGGTCTCAGAAGAATCTGACATCAATCTTTCCTCTGTAAAGGAGGAAAACACTCAGAACAACAATCCAAGCAAGTTCACCCTGAGAGCAGACCAGAAGATGATAAAAGAAGTTTTCAAACATTGTATGCTAGATCAGAAACAGAAAATGTTAAACTATTGTTTTCTAAGATCTGGACTTCTGGAATATGAAAATATTTGGACACCAGAACGGAGCACAAGTTTGGCATGAAACAAATTCTGGACCTAAGAGCCTCATACTAAATGTGAAGCATAGAGGTGGAAGTGTTATGGTGTGGGGATGATTTCCTGCAGCAGGACCAGCATAGCTGATCGTTACAGAATCCGGAAAATGTGAGACCGTCAGAAAAAGACATTTAAGCTGAAGCAGAACATGACGGCGACCCAAAACATACCGGTAAGTCTTTCTGAGCTGAATGTTATCCTGTTAGCCGCCTGCTAGCATGTAGCATTAGCTGTAAACAACATGACCAAACTCACCTCTGATGTTGGGCTTGAAGTCGCAGTCGCAGCTGTCTGAGAAGCTGCAGTAAAGCTTCTGGAAGACGCCGCAGGCCGACCTGGAGCTGAGCAGCAGCAGCAGCAGCAGCGCCGGCAGGACGGCCAGCATTTTGGTTCCCAACCGGAAAACCTCCGCTGTTTTCCTCAGAGCACCGCCGGGCCGCTTGTAGTTCTTTAAGGAAACCGGAAGTGATGCAGATGTACCGAACGTGGTCACTAAAGGGACTACAAATCCCAGAACGACGCGAAGCAGGACACGTTGGAGGATCACAGTCCAGCTGATTTTTCACAGAAAACTGTGAAGGTATTTCTGGGCCATTATAGACAGAAACGGGGCTGGAGCGGTGATTTAAATAGACATTTTGAGATTAATCTCAGAAATCTTATAGTAAAAACAGGAAATTTATGAGTTTAAGAAGTCGAAAATATGAGATCAATTTAAAAGAAAGAGGAAGTTTCAGAAGATTTCCTAAAGTTGAAAAAAAATATCTACAATACTTTTGAGATTAAATTCAAAATTTCGGGTTTTTTTCTAGCACATTTTCGACTTTTAAAACTCATAAATTTCAACGTTTTTTTTCTAGCTAATTTCTTATATTTTGAGTTTTTTGGCAGAAATATGCTTCTTTTTTCCTTTCTACAATGGCACTGATACGCCATCGTACGTTTCTTCTTTCCAATAACCCAAACTTTAATTCCACCTTTAAGCTCATTGGAAGTAAAGCAGAAGAGCTGCTCATGGCTTTGGTTGTATTTGTTTAGTTTTTTTGCTACAACTCAGCCCATCATTAAAATCTACACACTAAACCTTGTAGAGATTTTTCTTTGTTTTTCGGTTTTTTATTTTGATCATTTTAATAGAAATATAAAGAGTTTTGTGTGACTTAATCAGCAAACATTCCTGGGAACTTTCTCCCAATTGACCAAGAAACTGGGATTAATAAGATCTCAACACATCGCAAGATGTTTCATGTTTTGTCAGAGAGTAATATGAAAAATAATTAAGAGAATAAATGGAAATATCCTTGATTGTTTGCACCCCATGAACAAAAACATCGCCACATAAATAAAACAATAAGAAAGTTAATATTCTGACTCCAAACCTTTGTTTAAAAGTAAAAGCAGCCATAACTTCTGCCTGTAGCAATGATTTATTTGTTAAATTGATATCTAAAAAATGTAAACACTAAATAAATCCTTGTTACAAATCGTATTACTGTATTGTATAAAAATAAAAGACAGAATGTGATAGAAAATGTATTTTTGAACAGCAGATGGCGCTATTTTCAAACTAGTGAAATGTTTATTTTTTAAATTCCTGCAAAAGCAAACAAGACAAAGATTTTCATCTTTTTGTAAACTGGCAGCAGCATTTTAGAGCAACACACTAAAAATAATCCAGTGATCTTCGGAGTAAATTTATTAAAACCTTTAACATCCATAATAAAGTTGGAGAAAAAATAACACAGGAAACTGTTTTAATAAAGTCAATTTTCAGAGGAAAATGTTATTTATTCACAGTTATAACACTATACAGATAAATATTAACTGTAGGATTAAATAAGTTCTCTGAACATTTGAATTATTGCTGTCAGAAGTTGTTCCCTCAAACTGATTCTACTTCAATCGACTCACCATTTATTAATAAAATTAATAGTGAAGATGGAGAAACATTGTTTGGTCCAATATGTAATGAAGGTCCAGCCTTCAGGCAGACAAAAGCATTTCTACACTGCAGACAAAGGTTCAGCATTAGCTTCCTGTAGTCCCAACAGAACCGGGAACTGGACCTCCTTTATTCTGCAGTTCTACACATTTCACACAAACATTGTGTTTACAGGCTGCTGCACAGTCTGAAGTCCTGGACTCTTATTATCTGGTACCGGTGGATGATAAAAGGATAAAAGAACAGTTTCACCTCACAAATGACAGGATTAAGTGTCTTAGTTGGAGTTTTTCAACGTTAAAACCCAAATATATGTTAGAAAACACACAAAAAACAAAACCCATATCACATTTCCTTCCAATAAAAATGTAAATTTAAAGATAATTTGTGCTGTAAACCTTAATAAACTTTTATCATGCATTCATTCTCCTTCCTTTATGTTTACGTCAGTGAGGCTCAGATAAAAATGCTTCCATGCAGCAACTGTATAATCTGTCACATTTAAAGTGTATTTAACCCCCAAAACAAGTTTTTTGCTGATAAACTCTCTAAATAAATTCTTAAGGTTTCTATGTAAAGTTTCTCTGCGGACTTAAAGATGTTTCTGGATAAATTTGTTCAGTTCTGCAATGTTTGCAGAGCTAAACTGGCACAGCGCTGCCCCCTCTGGATGAACTGTGGTCACTGCAGTTTAATTTTCTGATTGGTTACAACGATGAATTTTGGTTTAACATTTATATTTTTGATTTAATTCATTCATTTTGATTTTTCAGATTTATGCAATAAATTACAAAGATATATCAATACAACAAAAATAATACAAAAAAATCCATTTTGGTTACTGAAGTAACATAAAACTGATATAAGTAGTTAAAAACAAAAAAGATATTAAAAACAGCATTTAAAAAAATAATGTTTCTAAAATAAATTGAACCGTTAACTTCTTGTTTTCTTCTTGGACTTTTTAAAGCAGTCACCTCAGATGATTTCTGTAAGTTTCTGAAATGTTTTTGTTGCTGGAACTAGTCAATCAAATTTGCTCTTTAGAAATGCCCACATCGAAACCCTCTTGAAGTTTTCTACAGTTGTCAGGGAGCGTGTTTATGATTTCACAGAGGGTTAGTTACACTTTAAAGTGATTTGAACGGATGTCAGAGAATCCACCAGCTGATCAGTTAAACGTCTCTGGGATCAGTGCCGTCTGATCGGCGGTTCCAGCCGGTTGGACAAGGCGGTCAGCACCTGGTCGAACTTGGAGTATCTGAGGACCTGGTTCTCCTCGGCTCCCCTGCTCCCCCACAGCAGCCTCATCTGGAAGTCGGTGAGGAAGATCTCCCTGACCTCGGCCTGCTCCTGGAAACCTGGAACGTCACAGTTCACCATCAGCTCACGTCGGTTACAACCGTCTGGTTTCACTTTGACACTTTGAGATGCTGCTGCCACTGAGGGTAACTCAGGGTTTCTATATTTTATGCTAAAAAGAATTCAGATTTTTTTTTGTCTTTTGTTATGTTTGAGCAGAAATGGAAAATACAAAAACAATAAAGAAAAGAGTTTGCAGGAATACTGATTTTGCCCCTACTACACTATTATATTTTAAATGGATATTTTTTTGTTCTGATTTTGAAGAAAATATGCATCTAAAGGTGCATTCCCATCGGCCAGGTTTAGTCCGCTTTAATCCACCTCTAGTTTGCTTGCCTTGAAAGTCCAGTTTGTTTTTGGAGGTGTGAATGCGTAATAGAATAAAACAATCAAATTCTGGTCCGCCTACAAACCTCGGTCGGGATTCGGTTGAAGTAAAAACTGGTTCAGTTAAAATGCATCTGTGAACATCAAGCGCTAAAATATGACATTACTCCATTTTTGTTTGCATTTTGTGAAGAAGGAAGTTGTGCTCGGTGTCCTTGTCAGTGGTTCTTGGTGCAGCGCCCCCACAGGCCAGGAGGGGAACAGGCAGGTTGCTCAAAGGGTTTGGTTGGTTTGACTCAGAGCAGTGAGAAAGAACCACAGCAGCTGGAAATGGAACAAACTTTGGTCCTCAGTTGCACCAAGTCCATCAGATTATCAGGTGTGAAAATAGCCTAAATTGCTTTTGGGATTCCCATTAAATCCTGTAATACTTATTCCATGCCAGCAGGTGGCAGTGAGGTCCACATTACATACATCAACAGAAGGAGACAATGAGCATGGCTAAAGCAGAGCTAGGCTGAAGGTTTGCTTAGGCTGCTGCCTCTGTGACCCGACCCGACCCAAGCCAATGGAGGTAGCAGGACCAGAACTCTGCAGGTTCTTACCCTTTAATTTGCTCTTAGCGTTGGAGTGATAGATCCCGCCCAGCTGAGCGATAGTTCTCGCCGCCATCAGGTGGAGCATGACCACCTCCACGCCGACCTCCGCTGTCTCCCACGGCTCCGTCCCCTCGCCCACCGCAGAGCTCTTCTCCAGCAGGGTGAGGAGGGGCAGGACGTGGGGGAAGGTGGTGCTGGACAGCGGACAGCTTTCTGCAGGACAGACACAGCCAGAGCGTCAATGGCTAATTCTAACTTTACTTCACAGAGTAAAAGTAAGAAAAGAAAAAAAAAAAAAAATATATATATATATATATATATATTTTATGATATATTTTATGATATATATATCATAAAATATGTATTTATACACGTTTTACCTCGTCCATCATTCAGGCTCCTCAGAAACGGCCGCAGCGTTTTCTCGTAGAGAATGGCGCCCTCTGTGTGTCGCTGCCGTAACGTCGTCCAAGTCTGCTCTAGACGAGACACCTGAGGAACGAAGGAGCGTCAAAAACCACACAAACAGAAAAAGATGGTTATGTAACTTGATGCTCATTTTGAGTTTTTCTGGAAATCCAATTTTTTTTGCATGGTTGTTCATTCTAAAATTAAATGCAACTGAAATTAGACTTCTGTGTGGAAAAATGGCTGCCGCTGTCTAAGGATACATTTTAAAGTTATTTGGAGCCGAAAGCATCGAAACCAGATGAAGGAAGCTGATAAAAAGGAAACCCAGCGAACAGCAACGGGTCGTTGACTGCAGCTGCTGTAGAGAAGTCCGATTGGATGTGGAGTCGGACCAGGAGTGCTGGGGTTGGGATGTGATGCGTTCACTGACAGACTGCATTCATAATCTCATTATTCTAATTTTCAGCCGTTGCTTACATCCAGTTTTATTGCCTGGCTTATTGTGGTGCAGAATTATGACACATGCCTCCTGGCAATGATGTAAAAGTCGGGTAAAATGCGACATGACGGTTCAGACTGCAGACGCTTTGAAAACACCAGATATGACTCAGTTACAAATAATGGAAGCAGCACAAATCAAAATTTTCTTGCATGAAAAAAAAAAAAATCAGCTGCTGAGTGAATTTGGCCTCAGACAGGAAAACAAGCAGCAGTTTGATGGATTCATGGTGGAAAATTGATCACCTTCTACTCTCCTCTCTTCCTGCTGCTTTAACACCAAAGATGCTGTGTTTAGTTTTATAATGTATCTTCATTTTTAGGCAAGAAAGAGTCAAATTAAGGATCACATGTGGCACATTTACACTATTGTCTGTCTTTCCAAACTAAAGCTCCAACTTTGACATAAGTAACAGCAGCTAGTTTAATTATAACAGCAATCTTTGTACCTTTACAGCCAGAGATAACCAGGTCAGAGTTCAGCTCATTGTGTTTTATTCTCTGTGTGTAAGAGGTAAACACTCCACAGCTCCATCCATCCCAGCTGTCCATCAGTAAAGGTTAGCAAAAAGCAGCATTAATGCTGATCCGGCCCGTTCCTCTCACCTGCGGCAGCTCCAGCGCTCTCATGACGGCGGCGAAGCCGAACATGTCGCCTGTGGTGGTCTTCAGCTCGGCTGCGATCTGGATGACTTTGTGCAGCAGGGCGGCCCGCTCCTCCGTCGTTCCCGTGCATCCCAACACGTTGACGGCCAACATGGTGGCCATGGTCTGAAACCTGCAGCAACACCCAACACCTGATCAGAACTGGGAAGTAACTGAAACGGTTATGCAAAGGAAAATCTTTATTCCTCTGGATTCTTCATAATTCTCAAATATGGAAAAATATTCACAAAGTATAAGAAGTTTTAGGATTTAGAAGGTTTTTAAGTTTTTTAAACCCACAATGACAATGTTGATCAAAATGGACGACTGGATGGATGTTTGGTTGTTTGTTTGTTTGGTTTGTTGGATGTCTGGTTGGACGTTTGTTTATTTGATTTGTTGGATGTTTGGTTGGATGTTTGTCTGGTTGGATTCTGTTGGATGTCTGTTTGTATGTCTGGTTGGTTTGTTGTATGTCTGGTTGGACTCTGGTTGGATGTCTGGTTGGATGTCTGGCTGGACTCTGGTTGGATGTCTGGTTGGATGTCTGGTTGGACTCTGGTTGGATGTCTGGTTGTATGTCTGGTTGGTTTGTTGTATGTCTGGTTGGACTCTGGTTGGATGTCTGGTTGGATGTCTGGCTGGACTCTGATTGGATGTCTGGTTGGATGTCTGGTTGGACTCTGGTTGGATGTCTGGTTGTATGTCTGGTTGGTTTGTTGTATGTCTGGTTGGACTCTGGTTGGATGTCTGGCTGGACTCTGGTTGGATGTCTGGTTGGATGTCTGGTTGGACTCTGGTTGTATGTCTGGTTGGACTCTGGTTGGATGTCTGGTTGGATGTCTGGTTGGACTCTGGTTGGATGTCTGGTTGTATGTCTGGTTGGTTTGTTGTATGTCTGGTTGGACTCTGGTTGGATGTCTGGTTGGATGTCTGGCTGGACTCTGGTTGGATGTCTGGTTGGATGTCTGGTTGGACTCTGGTTGGATGTCTGGTTGTATGTCTGGTTGGACTCTGGTTGGATGTCTGGTTGTATGTCTGGTTGTATGTCTGGTTGGATGTCTGGTTGTATGTCTGGTTGTATGTCTGGTTGGATGTCTGGTTGTATGTCTGGTTGGATGTCTGGTTGTATGTCTGGTTGGACTCTGGTTGGATGTCTGGTTGTATGTCTGGTTGGATGTCTGGTTGTATGTCTGGTTGGATGTCTGGTTGGATGCTCGCCTCTCCAGCAGGTCCAGTCTCAGCTGCTGTCCATGCGGCAGCGTCAGCAGCTCCATCCCTGAACTCACTCCCATCTTTCTTTTCATCTCTGGACTCACCTCCAAAATTCTCGCCACCTAGAAACCGAAAACATGTCGGATCGCAGAAAAGCATAAAAATATTAGAAACGTAACATAGTAAAGAATATAACTGAGACGTGTTCATAGTTAAACCCTTCACACAGTTTATTTTGCCTTTAGTTACTAGTATAAATATCCAGGCAAAAAGAATCTGATTTCAGCAGAAAACTGGAATTGACCAACAAGCCGTGCTGTGAGAAGGCAGCCCATGTAAAACTGAAACATCGTTGTTATTTCATGGCCGTTGGGTAGCATGGCGTCAGCGTTACCGTGCAGTCGGTCCTGGTGATGTGTCTGGCCGCCGTCCTGGGGTCGACCTCGGCCAGCAGCTCCTTCACCCTGCGCAGGATGCCCACCTCCAGGGGCTTGTTCTCCTGGGGCATCAGCGCTGAGTGGTACCTGCCAGGTCTGAAACAGGAAGCCGTCTCCACTACCGGAGAGAAGTACACGTCCCCATCCTCCGAACACAGAGAGTCGGCAGTGGGCGGGGCTTCCTCGGCCTGCAGCCGCTCCACGTAGGTCTGAGGCTGCAGCTCCCAGGAGCCGTCTCTGTCGCAGGAGGCCGAGTCCTGCGGCGGGTCAGAGCGGGGAACGTGGAGCCGCTGTCCCAGCAGGGTGGAGTCTGATGGGGTTGATAGGGATGGAGACGATGTGACACAGGGGGCCCGGCTACAACTGAGGCTCCTGGATGGAGAGCCTGGAGGGAGGAGAGTAAAAAAGTACAACTTTTAAGGTATTTTGCTTTCATGTTCATAGGTCTATGGCCTATACAAAACATGATCATTAGATTTTTTTGGCACAAAATAAATCATGGTCTGTCTTTAACTAATGAAAATTATTCATATTTTAAAACCCATATACAGACAAATTAAACATGGCTGCGTATCATGGCATGCTAAAGCCACAGCTGGATTGACTGGAGGTGGCTTGGAGCCTTTAATAACTGCTTTCAGCTCTAGTTATGTTTAGTATCCTGCTGATTGAGTAGTTTTATTATTATAACAGATTACATTTACAGCACAATAAGTTAGCTAAGTTAGTCTGAAGCAGACAATGTTCCTTCAGACAGATGTTTGTTCTTATTAAACCATAAAGTCCTTTAGTTTCATCTAAATACTGTCAGCACTATTTATTAGGACAAAGAGGACTTCTGTTTATGCCTTGGCGGCGCGTGGCACACACACACACACACACACCCACACACACACACACACACACACACACACACACACACACACACACACACACCGTCTCATTCATTATTGATTATTGTAGCTGCACCTTTGCTCACCATTAAGAATCACTGCTGATCAGATTTTTTTCTCCACTGTTACGTTAACACATATCTTCAACAGGCCCAGACAAGCATCTTCACACTGAGCTTCACCTGAATTTATGCTTCCACCGTCTTTTATTTGCTGCACTGAGTGTCTGTGAGGTTGTGCTGCGTCTTTAATCCCACACAAGTAAAAAGTTTTTTATGAATCCTGCAAATATGTAATCCTAGAAACGAAACATGTGTTTGTGCTAAAGTTTAGATTTAATCATCTAAGTTCAGCCACCAGAAATTGTTTTAATATGAGTAAAAGCTGGAGTTAAAATATTTACTGTCTGACGTCTCCAATGAGACTCAATGAGTAGAAAACGTAAGAGAAGAAACAAAAGAAGAAGACATCTGTAACGCCAGTTCTCAAGTTCTGCTAGTTATGTTTCTATTAACTATATAATTGCACAATTTGATGTTTCAAAAATAAATTTACTTAATTCAAACATGTCAATTTTGAATAAACTCCCATTTTGTAATAAAAGGTTTTGGTGCTAGAATGAGCTGCTTTTGTGTTTTTTTACATTAGGGGAATATTAACAAAACATTTATGATGGAAACACAAAAACTGCAACTTTCCTGCTCCAACACCTGCATGAAAAGTCTCTATTATGTCTTAATTTCATGTCAGCAGCTCTCCGTTTGATTCATGTGCTTTGGAGCAGGGATGCATTCAAAAGCTGCAGGGCAGTAGGAATCTGGAGTTGCTGATCCCTGTTTTATGGTGTTTTCCAGTAACTTTGTGCCGCCTGAATCCTCACCCACAGGGTGATGGTTCATTACTACATTTAAATCACCAGAGCACTTCCTGCTCTGCTGAAGAGCACCTCTGCTTGTGTATGAGGTTGTGTAAACCTTTCATAAGCTGAACTTCAGCCCCATTAGACATCCACCAACCTCCTCCGCCTGTCGGAGCTGGCAGTCATTCCAGCCTTCGCTCTGAGGGAGACTGGAAGCACAGACAGCGAGTTCAGGTTGGTTCAAGAAACATCTGCTGGCTGCTTCGCTCCCGGTGAGTTTTTCCATGAAAGTGAGAGAAATCCCTGAAAGATGATGCTTCAGTGCAGATGCTTTGTGTTTTCTTGTGATTCTTTGTAAATAAGCTCAGAGTAGATGTGGTCTCACTCAGTCAGATTGGTGATTTCCAGATGTTTTCTGCATGAAACAGCAAGATTGAGCATGAAGTGTTGCGTAAGCTCATTGTAAAGAACATTTCAGTTAGAAAATGTTTCTGCACAGATTCCTGAGTGAAATCAGGTTCTGGTTTGCAGAATGTTCAGCCATATGATCCTGTTGTTTACTTCATGCTGTGAAGCTTCCTAAACCTTAATCTCTGCATGATTTATACAATATTTTGTTTTTATGATTTTCCATGAAAAAAATTCAAGTCGCTTATGAAAACTGAAACAATCCTAACCCATTCTGACGCAAAAACAAGCAGCTGTGCTTCTGAATAATACAACCAAAACCTTTCAAACTTTGTCCTTTTTAACACAAAAGGTGACTTTGTAATCCTTTCCATGGGTTTATTTCTCGGGTTTAATTATCGGGCAACACCTGCACACAAACACAGAGCTGAGAAACCTGAGAGAAACTTCTGTAACTAAATAACTTGTTGTTGCGCAACACCCCCCCCTCCTTTCTGTCTCTACTCTCTCACTCTCGTACTTCCTCTTCTGAGAGGGGAGATGTGCTACCAGCTCTCCGTCTAACGGGTACGTTGAGTTTCCTAAATCTGCTGGGATTTACCCTGTCCAGAACTGAAGTAAACTCTGTTTAAGCTGGTTTCGAGAAACGATTCGCCTGGTTATCTGACGGCCTACATCCAGGTGTCCCACCCTTCTTCCCCCTGTGAATTAGCCAGACTGAGCAGCCTACAGCCAACTAGTTTCACAGAGCACACCTGTTAACGGTCGCTCGTTCTCTATTTTGCAACTTGCATTTGTTATTGAACCAGGTAGGTTTTAGTGACTCGGGCGAGTCCCAAGGATGATGTTTTAAATATGGGCTACCAGCAACCTAAAAACATTTTCCACCTCTTCCTCTCCAGAATCAAACATCACAGCTATTTTACAACCATCAAAGAACTTTAAGGTGACTCATTAACTGAATGTCCACAACATCTTTTAGATTTTCTTTATGCTAAATATTTTATTAGTAAGGCATTTTTGCAAGGGTCAGTACAGCTTAATTCAGTAGCAGAAATAATCAAATAAGTAAAATCAATCATCTAGTCTATCTTTCCCTACTGCTGACACTGAGAACTAAAAAAGGGAACCTTAGAGCGAGACGGACGGAGTTTGGCGTCTCGAACCCCAGACCTGGCTTGATGATGAAGAAGGTGTTGCAACAGGAGGAAGATGTTGATCGATGAAGGCCAGGATCTCCGCAGGTCTGATGAGCCTCCTCTCCGCATGGATGCTGAGGTCACACAGGACTTGGTGCTGGCAGGAAAAAAGGCACCAGTTCTTCTTCCTTGTCTTTGTCTTCATCTTTGTCTTTGGGGTCAGAACCCAGCCGATGAGAGAAGTGCGATTCGAAGCCACAGATTGTGGGCCAGACGGGTTGGTCTCCATGTGCAGGACAGTCTCCGGCTCCGTGGCCCCGGCTCTTCTTCAGCTGCAGAGTTTTTTGTCCATCTCGATCTTGGCTCGAAGCTGCCCGGAGGATCCAACAAAAGGTTCCTCTTTTGCACCCACCTTTTATAGGGTTTATCTGTCTGCTTAGACAGATGATCTCATATCCATCACTGTCTTACAGACATTTCCTGATGTCTGTGCCAATGTCTCAGGGCTGCTCAACCTCCTGTTTCCATATAAGGTGCTGATCATCTCTGCTCTCCTGTTAGTTCCCCTTTTTCCCTTCCTGTCACCTTTCACCTACCATCTACCTCCAACATATCAGTGATGTTTAATTGCAGTTTTACAACCTTTTACACCATTTCAAGTTCAATGTCAAAATCACATTTATATCACATTTATTTTCTTTAGCTTCTCTGATTTAGCATTCATTTATAATTTTATAACCATAACTTATATCACATTTATTTTCTTCAGCTTCTCTGATCTATCATTCATTTATGATTTTATAACCATAACTTATTAGTTACTCTTTTTATGATCTTAATGTGAGTTATTACAGATGTTTTTCTGAAAAGAAACCAAGAATAATACATGATTCTAATTATTTACTACTAAAGTTACAGTTACTTGTTTTTCTTGTAGGTGTTCTCACAAATATAAGTGTAAGTATTATTACAAGTAAACCAATATTAATATAAGTATTTTACTTTGAATCTTATCAAATTACTCAAAATGTTTAGATTTAATTTTTTAAAACTTTCATGCTTTAAAATAGTCTCAGCTATTTTTATAAATCTGCAGGCTGGAAACTTCCTCTTTTTCCAGGAAACCTGCTTTTCTTGTTTAATGACTCTCTCTGACTGACTATGATTTCTTATGATTAGATAGAAAAAAGTAGAATTAAAGCAAAGTTTGCATGAGACAAAAACAACACACACAACTAGATTTATTTTATTGACACTTAAGTCTACTGTTGGGCCTTGATATCACTTGAGTGATTCATTTTAAAGATAACTTTATTTATTATTCCTGTTAAACTAACTTTATTGACACTTAAGTCTACTGTTGGGCCCTGATGTCACTTGAGTGATTCATTTTAAAGATAACTTTATTTATTATTACTGTTAAACTAAAATCTCCAGCATGGGGAAGTGGGATGAGCTCGGATTTTCTTGACAAACTGTAAACCCCCTGAGACCTTGAGGAATTTCCCCATTGTTGCTGTGTACTCAGGAAACTATTACTGCACATGATCTGGGAGTTATGTAAAGCTTGGAAAACGGCCACAGCCTTCTGAAAACCTTCAACAACAACAAAAAAGCTTTGCAGTCAGTTTTTATGTTCTCTGAATCGTTGGTTCTGGGCATGCTTTCTCAAAATATTTGTTCTGGTGAAGAGGTTGTTAAACTGCACGTTCAAAGGTCCAAATCAGGACAAAACATATGAAACTAGAAATGAGCAAACAATCTTTGATGAACATAAACATAACATTGTGTTCATCCAATTGTTAAATTGTTGGTATTGAATATTGATCACATATTATATCTAAATACAGATTGTTACATGTTTGCTAACTTACACAGCAGCTCTTTACTGAAACAAGCAAAAATATAATATCTACTTATTGCATACTTTAAAGCTGCAGTTTATAAAAACTGTTTTTTTTCCATATTTGAAACTGTCACCATGATTAAACAGATTGTTATGAGACAGATAATCTGTGAAAAGATGAATCTCCTCCACCTCCTCTTTATGCTACAGTCTGAAGAAATGCACCAAACACAACAAATCAGAGCCAGGAGGCGGGGCTTAGCGCTGTCAATCAACTTCATGTGCTCGCTAATAAATGTGCTAATGGCGGATTAACAGCTTACTGTCACAGGAAAACCATTTCTCCACCATCACTGGTGGCCATGATAACCAGGCTTAGCATTCCTGGCAGACTCTGCTGACAGGGAGAAGCTGTATCGTAGCAAAGAGCAAGAGGGCAGGGAGTGGCGTGCACGCCGGCATGATTGACAGCGCTAAGACTAGACTCCCAGCTCTGATTGGTTGTTTCTAGTTAGAACTGGGAAAAGGCAGGGCAGCACCACTTTGTCACAGATTTCTGTCTCATACTAACTGTTTATTTGAAATAGTGACAGTTTCAACAAATATGTGATTTTTCTTTCCTATAAAAGTTATCTCCTTCAGCTTTAAGCATTAAATTATATTTTTCTTTTCTGTATCTCAGTGTCTTGTGGTGTTAAAGCTGTTTTAACACCTGATAGTCTGATAGACTCTGTTTGATTAGGGTCCAAAGTTGCAACATTCGTTCCATTTTCAGCTGCTGTGATTCTGTTTCTCACTAGTCTGAGTCAAACCAACCAAACCCTTTGAACAACCTGCTCCCCTCCTCGCCTGTGGGGGCGCTGCACCACAAACCAGTGAAGGAAACGACATAAAAACCACTGAGTGCAACTTCCTGCTTCACATAATGGAAACACTAGTGGAGTGTCATCAGATTTTAGCGGTTGGAGGATTTATCTTTTTTTTCTTTTTGTGGTGAAAGAACAAAAGGTGTTTCCCCAGCTAACGCGAGACTCACGTTTGTTTTGGCTGTATTTACCCAGAATGCCTAGTGCTTTAGTCCACTCCGGTCCGCTTGGCGTTCATGTATGTATTCAAACCAAGCCAGAGTTCACTTCAAACAAACCAAGACGGAGGTTTGTAGACGGACCAGAGTTTGATTTTTTGGTCCACATCAGAGTTTGATTACGCATTCACATCTTCCCAAACGAACCGGACTTTCTAGACAAATGGACTGGAGTTGGATTAAAGTGGACCCAACCTTGACGGTGGGAAAGAACCCTAACATTACACGTGATGCCAAGTTGAATTTCTAGCTCCTAATCACTTCTATATTTCTGCTTTAAATAATAATTATTAATTAACTAATGTATTGCAAGAATCTCAAATTGTTCTTATACTTTTGCTTTAAATGGGTTAAATGACCATAATCAAGGGAAACACACCACAGCACTTTGTCAGTTTTAAAGTTCTGTGCAATGTAACAGGGAACCTTGTTAACTAACATTAAATGCAATGCAACTCACTGGAGAAAAAACTATTACAGAAATCAGAATAAAAGTCATTCTTTAAGCTAAGCTAATTATTTTTGACAAAGTTATGTTGAAGGCTCTATTAGTAAAGTTAATCAACCTTTAGTCAGATTAGCTGTCATACAGCAATAAGCTAGGTCAAAGTAGCATTAGCAAGATTTAACTCCTGTTTTGACTAAAACATTAGTTATTATTATATGCGTGAAAATTATACAAATTTCATGCGACCACTAAAGTCAAGTTTAGACAACACTGTTGTAACCATGTAGTGCAAAATCATTAACTCACTAGATGTAAGTTTTAATAAAACTTAAGCCTGATTTATAAATGTTTTATGGATAATTTGTCACTGCATTCCCCAAACAGCAGTAAAATCCCTACAGACCTTTATTTTAAAGATGTTACTGTAGCAGGGGTCTCAAACTCCAGTCCCGAAGGCCGCAGTCCTGCAACTTTTAGATGTGCCTCTGCTGCACCACACCTGAATAGATTAATTAGGTCATTAGCAAGGCTCTGGACAACTGATCTACACAAGAAGGAGGCAATTAAGCCATTTCATTCTAGTGATTTGTACCTGTGGTACATTTAAACCTACAGGACAGCGGCCCTCGAGGACTGGAGTTTGAGACCCCTGCTGTAAAGGGTCCAACAAACTTGAGGCAGACTCAAAGCAAACATCCACCAAACATATTCATGCAAAGGTCAGTTTTAACGTGGGTTGGGCAATAAGTCGATTAATCAGATGTTCTATTTTGGAATATTTAATTTTTGGACAATCTGGATTTCTTGGGTTTCCAGAGATGTTATTCCACCCAAGAACTACAATCTTGTTTGACACGTGTGTTTTAGAGCTTATGCTTATTTCAACTCTGAACTCAAGTCGACTCACAGAAGGAATTCCTCTTGTCTTTAATGTCAGATGGACAATTCAGGGAGAGTCATGAGGCTATTGCACCTTCCCCACTTTCTTATATCCCCACAACAGGGTCAATACTGACTGATAGAAAAACATTTACGTATAGGGTCAAGAACATCATTATTTATATCTTAACATGTATCCATATTTGGTTTATGATAGAACCAAACTACAAACCCTTTGTCCATCGTCACTTTGGCAGTGATGTACATTACATGGAGCTATTTCAATCAGCCGACATCTGGCTGATGAGAAACGACTTCACTTTTGAGTTTCCACGATCAACAATGCCAAACTTCATCTACATGTCAGGATTCCAGTGCAAACCCTCCAAACCTCTCCCCAAACAACTGGAGGAGTTTGTACAGAGTTCTGGAGAACATGGTGTCATTGTGATGACATTGGGGACATTGGTAAATGCTGAAACCAAATTTAAGCAACACAGACCTCTGGAGTATACATGGTACCAAAAGACTCACCAGAAACTTTGGTTAGTTCTGGATGTAGGAAGACTGCTTGTTACTGCATACGTCCATTAGCTTAATGTGGAGAACACTGTCTCTTGTGTTTTAATCATTACTTTTATCATAAGTCCTTTGTTAGGAGGGTCCTATCTAATGTCTCTGTGTCTCCCATCAGAAACTATTTCTGAGATGTACCTACTGACCCTGCTGACCTTGGCAGTGTTGCCATTCGTGGTAAATGGAGGGAAAGTTTTGGTCTTCCCTTTGGATGGAAGTCACTGGGTCAACATGAACATCATCGTAGAAGAGCTTCACGCCAGAGGCCATGAGGTCACCGTTTTGCGACCATCAGATGCTTGGTACATCAAGCCAGACTCCCCTCACTATAAATCCATTACCATTAACACTTCTGGAGGTTTTGAGAAAGAAAGCTTTCAGCTATATGTAACAAGAACTCTAAACATGAGGCGCCAAGGTGCTTCCTTCTGGACTCGGATATCTCTAGAGTACGATGTCATGACACAGTTTTACGAGCTGCATAAGCAAGGACTTCAGATGGTGGAAGATGTTTTTGAAAATAACCAACTTATGCAGAGTCTCCATGATGCCAAATATGACCTGGTTCTAACTGACCCTGCAACTGGTGGAGGTGTTCTTCTGGGTCACCGTTTGGGTCTCCCTCTTGTTTTTAACGTCAGATGGACAATTCAGGGTGAAGGGCATTACGCAATTGCACCTTCCCCACTGTCTTATATCCCGGTACCTTGGTCAGAACTACCTGATAGAATAACATTCATCCAGAGGGTCCACAATGTATTCTATTATTTCTTCTCACGCCTCCAAATTTGGTACATCACAGATCCAAACTACAAACCCTTTGTCCATCGTCACTTTGGCAAAGATGTACATTACATGGAGCTGTTTCAATCAGCCGACATCTGGCTGATGAGAAACGACTTCACCTTTGAGTTTCCACGACCAACAATGCCAAACATCATCTACATGTCAGGATTCCAGTGCAAACCCTCCAAACCTCTCCCCAAACAACTGGAGGAGTTTGTACAGAGTTCTGGAGAACATGGTGTCATTGTGATGACATTGGGGACGTTGGTAGAAAATCTCCCTGAGGACATGGCTGAGGACATTGCTGCTGCTTTTGCTGAGCTTCCCCAGAAGGTGATCTGGAGGCACAAAGGAAAGAAACCATCCACCCTTGGCAACAATACCTTAATCTTGGACTGGTTACCCCAAAATGACCTCCTTGGCCATCCCAAAACCAAAGTGTTTGTGGCTCATGGAGGCACCAATGGATTGCAAGAGGCCATCTATCATGGCGTTCCCTTGGTTGGCTTGCCCCTCATGTTTGATCAGCCAGACAACTTCTTCAAGATGGCATCAAGAGGGGTGGCCAAAGTCCTGGACTATGGAACTGTAAATAAAGATGTCTTCTTGGAGGCTCTGAAGGAGGTTCTCTATGAGCCTTCATACAGAGAGAAGATGAAGGAGCTGTCCAGCCTCCACAGGGATCAGCCCATGAAACCTCTGGATCGAGCCATGTTCTGGATCGAGTTTGTCATGAGGCATAAAGGAGCGGCCCATCTGAGGACTGAGTCCTACAAGATGTCCATGATCCAGTACCACTCTGTTGATGTGTTGGCATTTCTGTTGGCAATTATTCTGCTGCTATTAACTGTTTTCATTTCTGTAGTCAAATTTCTCTGGAAGAGAGTGTTTTATAGCAGTAAAGCTAAAAAAGAATAATGAAAATGTTTTCAAACTGAAGCAAATGTATTTCATACAGTGCAGTTGGTTACCATGCATTTTAGATTTCAGTGTCTTGAGTACAAAATTTCCAGTAATATATTTATCAACTTACTAATGAAATTAAGAAATGTCAAAAAATTATGCCATGTATTTCCTCAGTCTTTTTGTCAGATGCCATCTTGTTAAGTACATCTAAAACTGTATATAATTGAAAACATTTGGTGAGCTCCATGTTTTTGAATAGGGAAATGTTTTATTTCTGATGTTGTTGAAAGTGTTTTGCCTGTTTATGATTATTCTAAACCACTGATTTAAATATGTGAAAATGAGAAGTGATTTTTCACTGTAAGTGAATGAAACAAATGGATAAACATTCTGATATGTTGGTCCATATAAACATATAAATAAACTGTTGCTGTTGCATTAAAGTTACATTTCTATTGTAGAAAACACAGTGTCGACTGACCACTTAAATGCGTGAATTTCCAGAATATCTGGAAGCCACAAAATCAGAAAAATCTTTTCTAAAATCACGGCTGCCAATTTGCTAAAATATACATAAAAACAAAAAACTCTCATTTGTTCATTCCTATGTTAATGCAAGTTGTCTCCAAAAACTTTACTATATGGTTACTGAGCTCTACAGATCAACATCAATTCAAAATATGACTTGTAGACATAAACATGAAATGCTCCTTTAAAAGCTGAAGTGCCCCAGTAGTCATCATTGCCTCATAAATGTCAAACTTAAATCTCTAAAATCTTAATATCTCACACGTAATTGTTGATATTATTGACTTTGGTTCCCATCTGCCAATTAACAAAAACAAACAGTTACTGTGGACAGTTGTACCTATAGATTAGTTGCCAACTCTTGTTAGTGCGGAAGTAAATGAATCCATGTTCCAGGAACCAGAATAAATTGCTCTGACCTCATTGTTTTTATAGGTACGGATTTTGTTCCTCACCTCAAATTAGGACTGCCCATAATTAAAAAAATGACAGTATCCAACATCAAAATGTTTTACGTCCAAACATTTGCATGTTGATTGGTTTACCTAACATTAGTGCTTGATTAGTAGGGTCAGGTCTAACATCTCTGTATCTCCCATCGGGATCTCTTTCAGAGATGTACCAACTGACACTGCTGACCCTGGCAGTCTTGCTCTGCTCGTCATCCCTGGTAAATGGAGGAAAAGTCTTGGTGTTTCCAGTTGATGGAAGCCACTGGGTCAACATGAACATCATCATTGAACAGCTTCACGCCAGAGGCCATGAAGTCACAGTGCTGCGACCTTTTGACTCTTGGCACATCAAACCGGACTCCCTTCACTACAAGGCCATAACTGTAAATTCCTCATCTGGTTTTAGTGAACAAAGCTTTGGGTTATTTGTGAACAGAACACTGGAGTTACGGCGAGAGGGACCTTCATTTAGGACTCACATTTCTATAGTTTGCAACCTACTGTCACAGTCATACCTCATGCATGAGCAGGTTCTTCAAATGACAGAGGTGATTTTTGAAGATAAAGTACTAATGCAAAGCCTCCGTGATGAAAAATTTGATCTGGTTCTTACAGATCCTGCATTTGGAGGGGGTGTTTTTTTGGGTCACCGTTTGGGTCTTCCTCTTGTCTTTAATGTCAGGTGGACTATTCAGGTTGAGGGGCATTTTACAATTGCACCCTCTCCACTCTCATACATCCCTGTACCAGGATCAGAGTTGACCGACAGGATGACATTCATTCAAAGGGTCAATAACTTCCTCATTTATATTGTGACATGTATCCAATTTTGGTACGTTGTGGAACCACTCTACCCAGAATTTGTACATCGTCACTTTGGCAAAGACGTAGATTACATAGAGCTGTTTCAATCAGCTGACATCTGGCTGATGAGAAACGACTTCACCTTTGAGTTTCCACGACCAACAATGCCAAACATCATCTACATGTCAGGATTCCAGTGCAAACCCTCCAAACCTCTCCCCAAACAACTGGAGGAGTTTGTACAGAGTTCTGGAGAACATGGTGTCATTGTGATGACATTGGGGACATTAGTAGAAAAACTCCCTGAGGACATCACTGAAGGGATTGCTGCTGCTTTTGCTGAGCTTCCCCAGAAGGTGATCTGGAGGCACAAAGGAAAGAAACCATCCACCCTTGGCAACAATACCTTAATCTTGGACTGGTTACCCCAAAATGACCTCCTTGGCCATCCCAAAACCAAAGTGTTTGTGGCTCATGGAGGCACCAATGGATTGCAAGAGGCCATCTATCATGGCGTTCCCTTGGTTGGCTTGCCCCTCATGTTTGATCAGCCAGACAACTTCTTCAAGATGGCATCAAGAGGGGTGGCCAAAGTCCTGGACTATGGAACTGTAAATAAAGATGTCTTCTTGGAGGCTCTGAAGGAGGTTCTCTATGAGCCTTCATACAGAGAGAAGATGAAGGAGCTGTCCAGCCTCCACAGGGATCAGCCCATGAAACCTCTGGATCGAGCCATGTTCTGGATCGAGTTTGTCATGAGGCATAAAGGAGCGGCCCATCTGAGGACTGAGTCCTACAAGATGTCCATGATCCAGTACCACTCTGTTGATGTGTTGGCATTTCTGTTGGCAATTATTCTGCTGCTATTAACTGTTTTCATTTCTGTAGTCAAATGTTTCTGGTCTAGAGTAATCAACAGAGTCAAGGCCAAAAAGGAATAATTAATCTGACCTTACACATTCATACTTGTTGCTTATCTTATCCAACTGACTGCCTTGTGTTTTAAAAAACTTTAATAGAGCTGTCAAGTTAAATGCATGTCTAATGTCCATCATTAAACTGCTTTTTTCTAGAAATGTCATTATCCTCTATTGTTTATGGTTATTTACCTCACTTTGCAGAATTGTTTAGAGTTTTGTTCAAGTTTGGTGAAATGGATCTTTTTGTATGAAACATGTTTATGTTTTCATCTTAAAACTTAGTATTTGTGAGTATGATATTGTTACATTCTCTTTTATAAACCAACGTGTAACATGTAAATCAGTTGAAATTGTTGATATAATTTCAGTAACTAAACTAAGCTGGAGCACTCTTTTATAAACTGTTGCACATTCAGATTCTCTGAAGTATGTTAACAGTTCTCTGTAACTCCTTTTTATCTTTTACCTTTAAACTGAACTCAAATCTTTGGGATTTTATTGTCTCATGTTCAAAAATGTGTGTAAATACTTGTATCATCAAAAATAAAAGGTACAAAACAAAAATTGCATGATGGCTGAAAAAAGCGATTTAATCCTTGTTTCATACATGTTAACATTTTAGTTTGATAACAAGCTTTAGTCAGCATTACTCTTCAGTGTATCAAAGCAAAATGCAATAAAAACCCCTATTAAGATGCAGAGGTGAGTCTTCTAGCCAAAGATTTTATTGAAGTAAAAGCAATGGAGTAAACGTAATTCAACACTACACGCCTCTAATTAGCCGGCTTAGGTTCCGGCTAGAAATAGTCAGTCTCACCTCGACGCATGGCTCTGGTTCTGGAACCAGTCTCCTTGAGAGGGGCTGGACATACTTCCACTCTGAAGTTGCCCAGGGAGAGAGACGTCGGGCAGGAGTGGGCATACTTGTTGCTCCCCATCTCGGCGCCTGTACGTTGGGGTTCACCCCGGTGAACGAGAGGGTAGCATCCCTCCGCCTACGGGTGGGGGGACGGGTTCTGACTGTCGTTTGTGCTTACGGGCCGAACGACAGTTCAGATTACCCACCCTTTTTGGAGTCCTTAGAGGGGGTACTGGAGAGTGCTCCTCCTGGGGACTCCCTTGTTCTGCTGGGGGACTTCAACGCTCACGTGGGCAACGACAGTGAGACCTGGAGGGGCGTGGTTGGGAGGAACGGCCCGCCCGACCTGAACTCGAGCGGTGTTCTGTTGCTGGACTTCTGTGCTCGCCATGGATTGTCCATAACGAACACCATGTTCAAGCATAAGGGTGTCCATATGTGCACTTGGCACCAGGACACCCTAGGCCGCAGTTCGATGATCGACTTTGTCATCGTTTCATCGGATCTGCGGCCGTATGTCTTGGACACTCGGGTGAAGAGAGGTGCGGAGCTGTCCACTGACCACTACCTGGTGGTGAGTTGGCTCCGGTGGTGGGGGCGAAAGCCGGTCAGACCTGGCAGGCCCAAACGTGTTGTGAGGGTCTGCTGGGAACGTCTGGCAGAATCCCCTGTGAGACGGAGCTTTAACTCCCATCTCCGGCAAAACTTCGAACACGTCCCGGGGGAGGTGGGGGACATGGAGTCTGAGTGGACCGTGTTCCGTGCCTCCATTGTCGAGGCGGCCGAACGGAGCTGTGGCCGCAAGGTTGTCGGTGCCTGTCGCAGCGGCAACCCTCGAACCCGTTGGTGGACACCTTCGGTGAGGGATGCCGTCAGGCTGAAGAAGGAGTCCTATCGGGCCTTTTTGGCCTGTGGGACTCCGGAAGCAGCTGATGGGTACCGGCGGGCGAAGCGGCATGCGGCTCGGGCGGTTGCTGAGGCAAAAACTCGGGCGTGGGAGGAGTTTGGAGAGGCCATGGAGAAAGACTTCCGCACGGCTTCGAGGCGATTCTGGTCCACCATCCGGCGTCTCAGGGGGGGGAAGCGGTGCAGCACAAACACTGTTTATAGTGGGGATGGTGTGCTGCTGACCTCTACTCGGGACGTTGTGGGTCGGTGGGCAGAGTACTTCCAAGACCTCCTCAATCCCACCAACATGCCTTCCACTGAGGAAGCGGAGCCTGGGGACTCTGGGTTGGGCTCTCCAATCTCTGGGGGCGAGGTTGCCGAGGTGGTTAAAAAGCTCCTCGGTGGCAAGGCCCCGGGGGTGGATGAGATCCGCCCGGAGTTCCTTAAGGCTCTGGATGTTGTAGGGTTGTGTTGGTTGACGCGACTCTGCAATATCGCATGGACATCGGGGGCAGTTCCCCTGGATTGGCAGACTGGGGTGGTGGTCCCCCTGTTCAAAAAGGGGGACCGGAGGGTGTGCTCCAATTATAGAGGGGTCGCACTCTTAAGCCTCCCTGGCAAGGTCTATTCAGGGGTCCTGGAGAGGAGGGTCCGTCGGATAGTCGAACCTCGGATTCAGGAAGAGCAGTGTGGTTTTCGTCCTGGTCGTGGAACACTGGACCAGCTCTACACCCTCGGCAGGGTCCTGGAGGGTGCATGGGAGTTCGCCCAACCAGTCTACATGTGTTTTGTGGACTTGGAGAAGGCGTTCGACCGTGTCCCTCGGGGAGCCCTGTGGGGGGTTCTCCGGGAGTATGGGGTACCGGGCCCTTTGATACGGGCTGTCAGGTCCCTGTATGACCGGTGTCAGAGTCTGGTCCGCATTGCCGGCAGTAAGTCGGGCTCGTTTCCGGTGAGAGTTGGACTCCGCCAGGGCTGCCCTTTGTCACCGATTCTGTTCATCACTTTTATGGACAGAATTTCTAGGCGCAGCCAAGGTGTTGAGGGGATCCGATTTGGTGGCCTTAGGATCTCATCTCTGCTTTTCGCAGACGATGTGGTCCTTTTGGCTTCATCAGATCGTGATCTGCAGCTCTCGCTGGAGCGGTTCGCAGCCGAGTGTGAAGCGGCCGGGATGGGGATCAGTGCCTCCAAATCCGAGGCCATGGTCTTGAGCTGGAAAAGGGTAGAGTGCCTTCTCCGGGTCAGGGGGGGTGTCCTGCCCCAAGTGGAGGAGTTTAAGTATCTCGGGATCTTGTTCACGAATGGGGGAAGAAGGGAGCGGGAGATCGACAGGCGGATTGGCGCAGCGTCTGCTGTCAAGCGGGCGCTGTACCGGTCCGTCGTGGTGAAGAGAGAGCTGAGCCAAAAAGCGAAGCTCTCGATTTACCGGTCGATCTACGTTCCCACCCTCATCTATGGTCATGAGCTTTGGGTCATGACCGAAAGAACGAGATCGCGGATACAAGCGGCCGAAATGGGTTTTCTCCGTAGGGTGGCTGGGCTCTCCCTTAGAGATAGGGTGAGAAGCTCAGTCATCCGGGAGGGACTCAGAGTAGAGCCGCTGCTCCTTCACATCGAGAGGAGCCAGTTGAGGTGGCTTGGGCATCTGGTCAGGATGCCTCCTGGACGCCTCCCTGGTGAGGTGTTCCGGGCACGTCCCACCGGGAGGAGGCCCCGGGGAAGACCCAGGACACGCTGGAGGGACTATGTCTCTCGGCTGGCCTGGGAACGCCTCGGGATTCCCCCGGAAGAGCTGGAAGAAGTGGCCGGGGAGAGGGAAGTCTGGGCCTCCCTTCTGAAGCTGCTACCCCCGCGACCCGACCTCGGATAAGCGGAGGAAGATGGATGGATGGATGGATGGATGGATGGATGGACGCCTCTAATTAGATGGTTTTTTATTTTTATATTGCTTCTAATCCCCCAAAAGTCACATGCAGTATAACAAACCTCAATGAATACTTATTTCCAGTTCCAACAACAACTCGTTTTTCTAGGTTTTTTCTGTTTGTGTCACATTTATATTTACTCAGATTATTTCTATTAGTTAGATCAGACATATTTACAATACCTTCAAATGAAGATTTCATTTCTAAAGGAGAAAAAAGCAATCTAAACCAACCTGACCATGTGACCCTTTGAGCTACCTGTTCACCCTCTCAACAGGAGGGGTGGTCCACCAAAAACACTGAAGGAAATAACATGAGAACCTCTGAAGGAAACACTGAGCACATCTTTCTTCTTCACAAAATGTGAACAAAAATGGAGTGGTGTCAGATTTTAGCAGTTGTAGGATTTTTCTTTTGTCTATGGTAAAAGACTATGAGCCATTTCTCTGGTTAGCACTGGCCTCATGTGTATATTTTGGTTGTATTTACCCAGAATGCCCTGCGCTATAGTCTACTTCCTGCTTTTGGAGCAGGCTCCGGTCCACTTCTTGTTCACATATGCATTGAAAGTGCACCAGAGTTCACTTAAACCAAACCAAGACCAAGGTTTGTAGACGAGCCAGAATTCACTTTTTAGGTACGCATCAGAGTTCAATTATGAATTCACACTTCCACAAGTGAACCAAACTTTCTAGGCAAACAAAGCTGGATTAAAGTGAACTAAACAAAGCTGGTGTGAACATACCCTGTACCCTTAGAAATAACTTTGTAACCATTTCCAGACTGATAGATGTCAATGACCATTTTCTCATCTACTCTTGAATTTCTTCTGCTCTTGGCACAATGTGATGTTATTTGAACTCTCTTTGCCCACCTCATGTCAGACATGTTCTATTGAAGCGTTTCCAAGATTCTGCAAAAATAGCAGTAATCAGGTGAAGCTAAAATAAACAATCAATTTAGTCACAATTAATTCATTATTTGGCAATAAGAGAAAATTCCATTTTTCCACACAGGCAGGTTGGTTTGAGTAGCTTTTTCCATAATAAATATAATTATAAGTGGTATTTGATGATCACAAACATTTAACAGAAGAAATCGTTGAGGTGGTAAATACTTTTTCATAGCACCACATAGGGCTAAAAATTCTGCAACATGCAAGCTACTTTCATAATCAAAAGAGTACAAATCATTCCAGCATCAAGTAAAAATAGTACATTATGTGAAGTTTGGAAAGCATTTAAAGGAACTTACACACCTCAGAAAACAATGAAACTAGCTGTAGTTTAAATTACATGACACCATCTTTGCAGTTTGGATGTTTTGTGTTAGTTGCAAAAGGGTTAAAATTCATGGGAGCAAATAAAAAGAATCACATTATTTAGACTACAGCTGTAGACTCTAATCCATTACAAGTCATTCATATCTCAGAAGGTTGCTTATACTTACAAAAGCCGATATTAGACAACTCAGTTCCTCATTCACAAGTGTCCTCATGTTGATGGAAGTCCTTTGTTATGACGGTCAATGCTAACACCTCTGTATCTCCCATCGGGATCTCTTTCAGAGATGTACCAACTGACCCTGTTGACCCTGGCAGTGTTGCTCTGCTCGTCATCCCCGGTAAATGGAGGGAAAGTCTTGGTGTTCCCAGTGGACGGAAGCCACTGGATCAACATGAACGTCATCATCGAAGAGCTTCACGCCAGAGGCCATGAAGTCACAGTGCTGCGACCTTCAGACACCTGGTACATCAAGCCTGATTCCCCTCACTACAAGGCCATTACCATAAATTTGTCAGCTGGATTCGACAGGCAGAACTTTGGGTCATATGTCATGAAAACAATAAACATGAGGCGTCATGGTTCTTCAGTTTGGTCTCGCATTTCCCTGGAATACGATCTATTGCAAACCTTTTATCAAATGGGTAAGCAAGTGCTTCAAATGGTGGAAGGTATTTTTGAGGATAAAGCACTAATGCAGAGCCTCCGTGATGCCAAATATGATTTGGTTCTTACTGATCCAGCAATTGGTGGAGGAGTTCTTCTGGGTCACCGTTTAGGTCTTCCGCTTGTCTTTAATGTCAGATGGACGATTCAGGGAGAGGGGCATCAAGCTATTACGCCTTCCCCTCTCTCCTACATCCCTGTACCAGGATCAGAGGTGACTGATAAGATGACCTTTATGCAGAGGGTCAAGAACTTCCTCTACTACATCTTTACATGTTTCCAAATTTGGTACGTTGTGGAACCAAGCTACAAACCTTTTGTCCATCGTCACTTTGGCAGTGACATATATTACATGGAGCTGTTTCAATCAGCCGACATCTGGCTGATGAGAAACGACTTCACCTTTGAGTTTCCACGACCAACAATGCCAAACATCATCTACATGTCAGGATTCCAGTGCAAACCCTCCAAACCTCTCCCCAAACAACTGGAGGAGTTTGTACAGAGTTCTGGAGAACATGGTGTCATTGTGATGACATTGGGGACATTGGTAGAAAATCTCCCTGAGGACATGGCTGAGGACATTGCTGCTGCTTTTGCTGAGCTTCCCCAGAAGGTGATCTGGAGGCACAAAGGAAAGAAACCATCCACCCTTGGCAACAATACCCTAATCTTGGACTGGTTACCCCAAAATGACCTCCTTGGCCATCCCAAAACCAAAGTGTTTGTGGCTCATGGAGGCACCAATGGATTGCAAGAGGCCATCTATCATGGCGTTCCCTTGGTTGGCTTGCCCCTCATGTTTGATCAACAAGACAACTTCTTCAGGATGGCATCCAAAGGAATTGCCAAAGTCCTGGACATTGCAGTACTAAATAAAGATGTCTTCTTGGAGGCTCTGAAGGAGGTTCTCTATGAGCCTTCATACAGAGAGAAGATGAAGGAGCTGTCCAGCCTCCACAGGGATCAGCCCATGAAACCTCTGGATCGAGCCATGTTCTGGATCGAGTTTGTCATGAGGCATAAAGGAGCGGCCCATCTGAGGACTGAGTCCTACAAGATGTCCATGATCCAGTACCACTCTGTTGATGTTTTGGCATTTCTGTTGGCAATTATTCTGCTGCTCTTAACTGTTTTTATTTCTGTAGTGAAGTGTTTATGGAGGAGAGTATTTCATCGAAGCAAAGCCAAAAAGGAATAATTATCATGACCATAAACATCTTCAAGCATATCACAACAAAAAGATTGTAATACATGAAAACAAATAGGATTGTGTAACTGAATGGGCTGACCTAAATTTGTTTAATCATTATTTTAGGACAATTAGAGTATAGGTTAGAAATCTATCTACCTTTCTTCAGTCACAGAAAGGAATGATGGTAAAAACACAGATTTCTGTTGATGATACTTTTCTCTAAAGTCTACATATAAAAATTCTGTTTCTGTGTTTATAATATTTATAATTTATATTCTAATGTCTATTTCTGAGAAGCGTGAAGCTCTTCATCAGATCTCATTTTGATATATAAATTTGTATAACTAAGTAAACCATGGTAATTTTGCATAACAGGAATAATCAAAGGTTTCATTGGAAGATGGTGTTGTAATTATAATTTATTGGTTCAACAGGGGAAAAAATGCCTAAAGTTTGCAGCATTGATAATTAAGTGACAGGTTTAGGTTAATTATGAATGTTTTTGAATAAATTTTGTTATTCTATGGAAACTGCATGATGAAATGAGCCTGAAATGTTTTTTCTCAGCAGTAACAAAATGCTCTTGTTAATGTATAAATTAATGAAGTATGAGTTTGATTTAATAAAGTGTAAAAGAAAAATTAATCATAACATTTGTCATTAAAGCAAACATCTTGCTTTATGAATATTAAACCTCACCGGGGCAATCGCTTTTATGGCATATGGCAACAAATATCTGTATTGATATTTGATCAAACTGATTGACAGCAGCAGAAGAGCTCAGCTTTAAACACCAAAGCAAGTATTACAATCTGGATTAAACTGCTTCACTAGTGACACCTGCAGGCAACAGAGCAAACAACACTTTAGTTGTATCAATTTTCTGAATTATCAGTGTTCTTTGTAATCTTCGTGACATATCCAGGTTTATTATTAAGTCACTAAATAAATAAATAAAATAGCTATTTTAAACCAGGCTTAGAGTTACAGATGAATTTACTTCTTATAGTTTCAATTTTAATCAGTAGAAAGTGTAAATAACAGTTCAAAGAATAACAAAAGAAAGAGAAAACTATCAAAATATGACAATTTTTAAAATCTTTTTGTTGTTGGAAAAAACCTCCCTTTCCTTTTTCAGATGGAACATGTAATAAATACGACATCAGAGGATACAAAAAACAAAAAGAAAATGTTGGAACTCACTGTGACTGTGAGGAGAATGTGCAGCAGGATTCTGCGCCCGGCTGTCCTGTTTCCAGTCAGATCCAGTACCGGGCTGAACGGAGGATGGGCTGTGAGGAGACAGGATGACGGGGATCAAACAGCAGGAAACAGGGAAAAGAAAACAGTTTGTGTTTCTTATGGTTCTTAATTTTCCTTATTAATCAAAGTGAGGTGAAATGAACCTAAAACAAATAATGGCTCTGCTCATACTTCAGACATGACCATTCACCCCGACTCATTCAGAGGACAGCTCTGATCACAATCATTGATGAGCCTGCTAACTAAATATTTAGCCTCAAACTAAGCATTTACGTAAGCTAAATATCATCTGAAACTAAATATCTAGTTACCAAGTTAAATAATAAGCTTGCTAACAAAATATTTAGCTTCAAACAATATTTAATTAGCCAAGTACGTATTTAATTTGAAGTTAAACATTTAAGTAACGAGTTAAATCTTTTCTTTGTAAGCTAAATATTTAGCTTGCTATTTCAATTAAATTTAGATTTAAGCAATGCCATTTCAAAATAAATTAATCAAATGAATTCCCATTTGTTTTCTCTCATGTCAGGCTAAATAAAACAAATTACTGCAGTAAATGTTTGCCAGTGTAACTTTACAAATGGTACTCCATACGTTTAATGGAGCATTAAAATCAGACCTTAATCATCAGATCTTAATACATCCAACATAGGCTTGTCACACATCAGCGCAGCTCAGACTTATCTGAGATACACATTTCTGTATTCTTGATGAACTTATTGTTACCTACAGGCCAGATTTTGAGCTCCAGCTTTTCACTTCTACAGGTTTTGTAATTTCTCACTTCAAGTCGCTTCCATGGAAGTCACATAAATCTGCATAAATGCAGAAACAGAACTGAAACTCAAAGAATAAAACAGAGTAATCCTCCACCTGATCGGACAGACCCGCTCCTCTCCCTTCAGGTCTCTCTGGTTGGACGATGCGCTGAAGGCCGTTTCCAGGAAGCTGAGCGGCAGCGTCCTGTTCACCGGCCGGTTAATCTGAGCTCTGCTCCACAGCGTCAGAGTCGCCTGGCTGCCCACGTAGTAGTGAACGAGGGCCGGGACCGAGTCAAAGGCCTCTTTTTCCAGGCTGTACTGGGCCCGGCTGTACGATTCCCCGGACTGGACCTCCATCTTCCTGATGGGGAAGTGAAGGGCTTCCTGTTCCCAGCGGCAGGTGAGGACGAAGCCGCCCTGACTGGACTGGGAGTCTCTGAGGAGGAAATCACCTTTGTTCACCACCAAGCTCTCCGACACCTGCAGAGAGATTTAATCCGTCCAAAGCAGAGAATCGGTGGAGGTTTCTAATGTTTCGTCTCATCAGATATAAAATTATAACAAGCCTTGCTAAAGTAAAGTACTTTCTGAGGTGGTTTTTCTGCTCACTCTTGGAAGATCATTCTTTAATTCTCCTGTTTGCTAAGCAGGTGTTACAGCATATTCTGTGACCACCACATATAGTGACCAAAGGAGGCGTAGTTGTGTTTTAACACTAAGCTACGTCAAAAATGTAAGGTTTGCAGGGGGGAAAACAAACGCAGAGGAAAACTAAGGAAAAAGTTTTCCTTTTTCTTGTGATGTTCTTTGTTTGTCTAAAGAAAAAGACAAAGAACATCACATAATATTATGACTGTTATGAAAATATAGACGGTCACACAATATGACTGTTCTTATCAGATATTGTGACCACACTGTGCAACTCTACTCAACTATTTAATATTTTTATATAAGTTACAGTGTGATAACATATAGAATTTTTTTTCACTTTTTCTATAAGTGGTACATAAAAACAAAGGCTGTACAAATACATAAAAGTTTTTGACGCACAATAGTATTAAGAAGCAACAGCGCCCCCGATGGTCACAGTGTACGGTGGTAACAGAACATGGTGTATCACCGTAAACATGTTCTTCTATTCATTGTTGGAAAAATTTCTGTTTGAACTGAGCAGAGCTCTCCCTGAAGTCACTGAACAGCACTCCATCATGGAGCAAATTAAATTATATAGGAGGACTTTGAGTAAACAACGAAGATATTTCCTTTACAATTTAAATAAAGATTCCATTTCCTATGTCAAAAACAGCAAATCAGATTTATTATTATTATTATTATTATTATTATTATTATAAGACCATTTTAAGGCTTACAGAGAGTTTTGACTCTTAACTTTGATTTAGATATGGACAGTTCCATAACAGGTACCAAAGATGTTTGCTAACAAATATAGAGCCATGTGAAATTATCTGAACCCTTTTTCAGTTTCAACATGTATGTTTATAGGGCACCAAAAACTAAACACCTCTGCAGGTCTAGTAACTGTTATGCATGGTGGTGGAGGTGTGATGATTTGGGTCAAAAGAAAATCCTTTAAAAGGATGAAGCAAAAGTGGAGATGTTTTCCAACAATGGACAGCAGCAAGTGTGGAGAAAACCAAACCAAAAATATATCAGGATAAAAATCCCAAATACAAATCTACAACAGAATGGCTGAAGAAAAAAGAAGTTGTTGACATGACCTAGTTAAAGTCCTAACGTGAATATAGTCAAAACAAAATGTGGTGGGATCTTAAGAGATTTGAGCAAGGGGAAATTTCCGATGTGATAGAGATAAAGTCAGAGAGTAAATGACTGTAAAGAGTTACGATGTTAAAGGTGATCTATAAGATTGCCTACATGTTGGTTTAGTTTAGTAGGAATTGTGTTTTCCTGTCTCTGGAAGATTATAAGAACCACATTTTTTGTGATGTGGGTGTTTTTATTTATTTTCAATAGTTTTTCACAACAAAAACAGGAAGAAGATATTTCCCTTCTTTAAAAACAAACATCTACACTGCAAAAACACAACATTTTACCAAATAATTTTGGTGGAGTTCCAAGTACATATATCTTTGGATACTTGAAATACGACAAAACTAGCTTATAAGTAATTTTCAGCAAGAAATAGGAGCTTGTTTTAAGTCAGTAATTCCTTAATTTTGATGGAAAGTAAAATAATCTGCCAGTAGAACCAGTGCTTTTAATAAATATGAATTACTGACTTAAAATAAGCTCTTATTTCTCACTGCAAAGTTGTAAGTTAGTTTTGTCTTATTTCAAGTGCACTAAGATTCTTCCATTAGAAACTAGATGAAAAATCCTTCCAATGTGGCCTTTAGTTCTCATTTTAAAGAAAAAGCATTCTCTATGTAACGGTTAAATGTAAATATTTTCATGCAGTCAGAACAAACCTCCCAGGGTATTGGGCCGTGGTACCAGGCGTGGCTCTTCAGGTAGGTGCCGCTCAGCCTCAGTTCCTCCTCCAGCTGCTTCCTCAGTTTTTCCGATGGCGGCTCCAACCAGAACTTCTCCTTGGAGAACTTGAAAGGCATCACAGTTGCAGAATTAGACACAACTCCAGAACTCAGACTGAAACCCAAAAGATGAGACGCTGGGCTGTGAGAAGAATCGCTGGTTTGCAGCATCTCCTCTGCAGTCTAACGGCTGCCTTCCCTGCTTTCATTTCTTTTACTATAGAACGGACAGTTGGGAAGGAAAGAGGGAGGAAGGACAGACATCTCTGGCATTCCCACACTGACATCCACAGTAGTGGCACCAAAGCAAAACTAGGGACATTGGAGTCTTGGCCTCGTCGCCCTGGCAATGGCATTGTGAAACAGGGTCATCACTCAGCAGCTTTTGTCCGTTGTGTCTTTATACAAACGAAAGGCGCTAAAGAAGCTACTGTATATGAGGAGTTTATGGTGAGGATGAGTTGGGAATGGTTCAGCCTGACACGTCCCACCCCTCGGCCCGGACCCAGTGGTTCCTCCCTCTGAACCGGGAGTCAGACGCTGGGAACCAGGCCAGGACCGCTTCAAAACAAAACACAAGCATGTGTGTGTGGGGCTTTGTATTTACTACAGTGAAAGGACAATTTTTCTGACAAATTCTTTGTTGTGAGGACAAACATAAGAGGAGGTGTTGGTTCTGGGTCAGAGGTTACGTATAGGAATAAGATGTGAACTGATTTATAGGTTTAGAATTAGACATTCTCTGTATTAGGCTATAGAAATGAATGGAACTCACTGTGTGTGTGTGTGTATTCTTGTTTATGTTGTTATTCAGGATCTCTGACGATTGATAGGACTTATGGGGACCCAACCCTGCTCTAACGTGGCAGACCCTCATTTTTTGAGTTAGGCATAAATCCAGTATCTACAATGAAAGAAAATTAACAGAAAGTCTTAATATGGGTAGGAATACCCATATTAATTGTGTGTGTTTAACAATGTGTGTTTAACTTGCAACTCCACTTAAAATATCATCCTATTTTAAGTTTGAGTGTCTGTTAAGGGGGCAGTAATATGTGTTTCCCAGGTACATGTGTCATTTTATAGCACAACTAAATAACTTTGCAAATTGACACCTTGAAATTGGGATTCTGTCTCTTTAAGAAGCTCCTGCTCTTTCAGGCACTCCACTTTCAGCACGTCATCACAACAATGCTCATCAATGATGCTGTTTAAAACTGTTCTTAGGAGTGTTGCAATAAGCTGACTCACAGTTCAATCAGGTGTGAATCAAGAGTTTACCCCTCAGCCCGGACCTGGTGGTTCCTCCCTCTGAGTGGGGAGTCAGATACTGGGAACCAGGCCAGGACCACTTCAAAACAAAACAAGAGCATGTGTGTGCTGCTGCTAGTGGCACAAACATGCCACTGTTAGTGGCAGCAGCAGACTAATTGCTGCTGTCACTAGTCTGGAGGAGCTGAGTGGGGAGGGCTGCTCTGTGAAGTTTGAACTGCATTATGTTCTCTAATTATTTTTTCTTTAACAGAGAAAGCTTACATGACAGAAAAAGGGAAGTCTTATAAAAGCAGAAGTTGGCAAAAAAAAAAGAATGAAAGAAGTTCTGAAAGAGGAGAAAAAACATTTCAAAGAAACTCACTTTCACATATTCTCCATTGCAATTTGTCACTTTTTTTAACCTGAAAAACAGAAAGAAACAACAATTATTTCCCTGCAATGTGAAATAATTTGAACTGGATGAAACTGGGTTATTGTTATTGGTGAATGCTAAACAATATGTACACTCACAGATTAACGCTCAGAAGGAATGAAGACACAAACTAGACACGATTTGGCTCCCAGTTTGGCATCAATCGAACTCTGTCAACACATTCTTTTTGACTAAATGCTGGATGCAGTATTTACCAAACAATGTGAATATCAGAGAAATCAAACAAAATTCACTTGTCTGAAAATATTTCCAGAAAAATCCCCAAATTTCTGCTAAATGGCAAATTAGACTGCTTTCTCTCTTTCTCTTTCTTTGTTTACCCTGAAGAGACAGGGGTTTTTCTGTCTTATTTTTGTCCTTCAGCTCAAGTTGACACTCTAACCTGTTTTTGACACCAGTTTAATAAAAGCAAACAGGAAGTTCAGTTTAAGGTTGTATACATTGCACTAACTTGCAAAACAGATTGCCTCAACACTGTTGGCAGAAAAACTAGTCCAACTTATCTGAGAAGCACAGGCCCAAAGACTTTTTTAATTAATGTATGTTTTGATTTGCACTTTATATAAAACACATAGGCCCTTCTAAGATGAATTTTGGGATTTTTATAAATATAAACAATATTAAAGTATTTGAAAATTAGGAAGTAATAGTAATTTTGGGAGGAAAACATGGAGCTACAGGTCAGGGCACAAATTAATCCAACCATGTATAAATTCATGCATATGACTACCTGGTAATGTTCTGTAATTTGCATTAACTGAAGAAATTTTCTGTGCTGTTAGATCACCAAAACTGGCTGCAGCCTTGTGGTCCACATCCTTGCAAATGTTGGTAAAAATATTCCAATTAATGTCATTTAACTGGATCCAGCTCATTCTAATGGACAGGCAGCAGAGGAACAATGTATGATAAAAGTCTGACTCAAGAAGCAACATTTTCAATTCAAAAATCTTTTTTGCTGCTAGATTATAGCACAAATAGACATATGAAATCAACAACAAATGTATTTATTGTTTTTAATCTGTTATTTAGATTAATTGGATTAATGCAAAGTCATTCAATAAATTAGAATATCTGTTCCAATGAAGCTCATTTGTCAAACTAAAAGTACCTTAAGCAGGTATTAAATACTTTCGATTAAAGCACAGTTTCTGCCTTAATTTTTTTCTTTATTGGTCTGATGCAATATTCTAATTTTAAAGGGCATGTTTTATTAGCTAGAAGTGAAAAGTCATCATAGGTAAAGTCTGTAAAACATTGATCTGTGTGTAATTAACCAATATGTGACTCAGTTAGTGGTTGTGGTTGGAAAGTTTTACTATACAGCATGAGTTTATTAATCTGATGATCATGTTCATGTCTTTATTCTAAATGCTTATGAACTCTCACCAGATGAACATGCCTGGTTCGCACACCAAGGTCAGATGTTGTTTACTGCAGCATTATTGAGATGTGATTTAACCAGAATTGATTGATTCATTCAACTCCATGGTAACGAAAGCAAATAGCTAACTCTAATATTACAGCATGATTGAGTTGGATCAGTGCTAGAATCAGACATGTCTTCCTGTCTCCTGTCTGTCCTCTTGCACAACTTCCTACCAGCAGCAGTGAGTTCATTCGACAACACCCAGCAACAACTTGCAACACAGCAAACTTCTCCAGGGAGGAGAGGGAATTTCTCAAACTCATGCATCTACAAACTGTCTGCAGAAGGAACATATTTCTTCCATCCACTTTTCACATCCGCTGGCTCATCACCAGGCCTGACAGGAGTCACAATGCTCAGCTTTACAAAGGAGAGAGAAACAAAGTGTAACATCTTTATCCTGACAGCAGTGACGCGTTGAGTCAGTGAAACAATGCGAGCCGACAGAGAGAAACGTCTTCTCTTTCTGTCGCTCTGTTCTTCCTCAGCACGCTGCATACTTCAGCGAGTCAGGGGAGGCGACCTTTTGTTCCCAAACACAAACTCTGAGTGCAGACGGTGCAGATGTGAGCTCAGCATGAGAAACTCCACAGAGTTTGATCCAAAGGCTGGATTTCCAGCCTGTGTTGCTCCAGTTTGCTGCACAGTTACGTAACTTTTGTAGTAAGCGAAGCTCTCCAGACAGAACAGGCATGTATGGAGGAGAGGCTTAATTAAGAGAGAATATCTCAGTCATTTAAGATGAGCTACGGTGGACAAACATCTGAAGCCATGAGATCATTTTACTTCTGATTAGGAATGCACCGATCCACTTTATTCACTTCCAATGCCAATATCAATATCTGAGGTTTAGTATTGGCCGATACCAACTTGATGCTGAAAAACAGCTGAATCAACTTAAAACATTTCTTTTTTTAAATACAGACATAAATGTACTGACTAATCAATCAATTTGATAACTTTTCACCAGTAGAGAACACTTAAACGCACCAATAGCTACACACGCCTGGTCAGACATGAAAAAACATATTTAATCTGTTCAGTAAGCACAATTACTGGTAGAGCAGCCAATGCAAAATAAATAATAAAGAAACTAAAACTGACAAAAACAAAAGGTTGACTACCTTCGTCAAATATGTACAAACGGCAACAAACTTTCCTTCAAATGGTTCAGAAAGTGAAGTTAGAAATTCTAAATATAATGTAAAATAAATAAGAAAACATAGAATTAGACTGAATAGATCTGTCTTTATGGATTGGGCATGTTGTCACCAATACCTGATCTAGAAATGTTTTCAATATCGGTAACGATACAAATTATTAGTATTGAATTGGTGCATCTCTACTTCTGTCCGGAGGACATACAAGCTTTTTGGAGCGACCCAGGCAAAGCCTCGACTTTAATCTGATGAAGAATCTGGGGAGGGAGATGAAGATTAGGGTGATGGAAAGAAGGCCTTCCACCCTCAAAGACTTGGAGCTGATCGCTGATTATAAATCTTTAAAGCACCAGAAGAAACGTACAAAAATCTGCTCAGCAATTAATGCCAACAAAACATTTTCCATTGATTACTGAGAAGGGTATTGATATGCATCCAATGTCCCCTTTCAAATAATCTGTAATGTCAAAAAACTCAATCAATTAAAATATTTAACTGCAGTTAATCGCATGATGTCCGCAGTGAACTCAGACTTGCACAGCTAGTTATGCATTTTCCAGTGATTGTTAAAAGTATTCACATCCTTTTCCTTTCTGCTGCGTTTATCATGTTTCAACTGTAAATTTCAATACATTTTATTGTGATTTTTTGTGAAACACCAACACAGAGCTGAGCATATAATGAAGTAGAAGGATTTTATTTTTTTTACCAAGAATAAAAGTTGTGATGTGTACTTTTATTTATTTTTTGCTAAGTAGGTGACTTCTAAAGGCAGTCGGATACATTGGATTTTATTTAGGGGAATCAAAATAAGAGGTTAAGTCAGCTCAGATTTTTCTTTCTGAAAACAAATAAATATGTAGCATTTCTCTCCACATCACAGTTATGTGCTACTTTATTTGGTCATGCAAAACACAAAATATAAAGGTGTGAATCCTGAAATGTTCATGTAAATGAAAAAATTCTGTTTGTTCCTTAAATATACCAGAAAAGTGAAACAGAAAACCACCAACACTTACCACTGTAGAAAAACAGTTTCATGTTTTAAGGAACAAAACTGTTTAGACGGTTCCTCTCCTACTGCTGGTGTTAAACTGAAGCTTAAAAAAGATTCTGACACTCAACATGTTAAAATTGAAAAACAACTCAGTTAAGTCACCTGTTAGTTTGCTAAAAAGAAAATCAGAAATTTTGAGATTAATTTCAAAAATATTTTAGAAAAACTCGGAAATTTTCTCTCAAATATTTCTGAGTTTCATAAGTTGAAAATTTACAACTTCTGAAACTCAGAAAGTTTTTCTCCAGAAAATGTTCTGACTTTTCAAACTCAGAAATGTCTTTTGTTTTTTCTAGAATATTTCTGAGATTTGTTTTGACTCCTAATATTAAGAAAGAATCAGAAGTTTTTGTGAACATGTAGCTGACAGTCATGGCTGATGTTTTTCCTTAATCCGTTCTGCTGCTAGAACTCCAGCTTTAATAGACTCACTTACTGATGATCAGTTAATCGCTGCATTGAAACGACACGGTCTTTAGTCTGACACTATTAGGTTTTATGGAATCCATTTCCATTTGGATATTTTCTTCTCCAGTAAACATAACAGCTGAATCATTTAAATAACCACATAAAGATTTTCTCTTAGAATTGTACAAATGATAACTGATCCAAGTTTAAATCAGAAACTTCCTTTTATCATTCAATAATCTTTCTAAGAAATTATAGCAACAGTTTCATCTGTATTGCAGTATTGTAGAGGTCCAGAGGAAGTTAAAGTCCCTCTCTGCCTCAGGGCTTCATTCCCCAAACCGTTTCCTGCTCCTGAAACCAGCAGCAGCTTTCAGACAGAGACACGCTCTGCGGCTCGCAGCTTCCCATTACAACCTCGCACTGCCGCGTTTCCTGAAACTGCTGACAAAAAGCTCAGAAAGAGGAAAAACAAGCAGCTACAACAAAAGTCAGGATGGCCTCAATAATCACTTCTGCTGAGACTGGTTGGTGAAGTGGAAACAGAAATGCCTTCAGCGTCGCGTCATTAACCTCAGCAGCTCTTAATCTGGAGCTGTGACTAAAACTACAGTTACTCTGACTGTAACAGAGCTCCATAGTATCTATCCTGGTATTACTACAGAGCAGCTGCTTATTAGTTTATTTAAGGGATTTATTGATTTTGCAGGTTTGGCAATATCAAGCCTGCCAGACCTGGAGAGGCATTAAGCAAAGACATGTGGTAATTCACATTTCATTTATGGTGCAATAAAGAGGATTATTACTTTTAACATCAGACCAAGGTGGCTTGGATAACTATTAGTCCATTAATAAGAGTAAAGGCAACAATAGTTACATTATTTTATTGTCTTCTAATATTATTTCCCTACTATAAACATTGATTGTTCATATTGGCTCAGTTTTACTCACAGAACTGATCAGCCGATAGCGATGCTACTGCAGAAATATCACTAGTACAGTGGATCCCCGTCTAATCGCACTTCAGTTTTCAGATTTTTCTCTGGAACGTGAATATAAATTATTCGCAGGAAATCCAACTACTCATGGATTTATTTTTCACAAAGCATGTAAAGTATTGAAGAAAAAGTTCAGCTTGAAAAGCTGAGATTCCTCTGCACAATATGTATGTTTCCATCCAAATTTGAGCAAACTTTTAAAATGTTGCAAAAAAAAAGGGTAAAGACGCAAAGTTTTTATCTGTGTGCAACATCAATCAGTCCCTCCACTTTCTCCTGATTCCACAATCGTGGAAATTCAAGCAAAATCAACAGATCGCTGCACGTTTTCACACTAATGTGTAATTGTGAGGTCATTGCAAATTTTCTGCAAAATTTTCAAAAACGTTGGTTTTAAATGACACACTCCCACCAGCAGGTGGCAGTATTTCTTTTTACTTTTCTGCCTCAGCCGAAATAACAAAAAGTATTTCACTGTAATATCGCGATAAGCAAAATAACTCAAAATTTCTTATATTTCTAAATTAGCACCACAAAATCAATGATTTTGATTGCCAAAAAATAATAATAATAATAATAATAATCACAAAAACTGTCACAAAATCCTGCAGGGCCTGGTCAATTTTAAAAAAAAGATCATATTTAATTTTAAGTACACGTCGATGGCAGACACAGCTATTTAATCATATTTGAACAGTTTATAATGGGTTTTATCAATATATTCTGGACAACCGGCTCTTTGAGAACATTCATGATCTGTGGCCCAAAATGAAAATGAGTCTGTAGATTTTCTGTGAAGGTTTCCAGAGTTTATTAATATTTGGTGTTTGAAATGTTAACCCAGGCAGCTCTGAGCGTTTTAGAGGGTGTTTGCTATCGTGGCTGTAGTCCCTAATCCCAACCAGGGATCCACTGTATCATTATGATTATACGGCTGTAGTCACATCACGTGTCAGGATAATAAAACGCATTAAGCCATTTTTTGCAGCAGCATCTCAGTACATCCATCAGTCTTTTGCTGTGTTACACTAAACACTGAGGAATGAACTTTGTATTTTTCTTTAGTCAAAGTTTCAACTCATTTGTGATAGAAAGTTTCGCACAGTGACGCAGCCTGCCGGGTCCTGCAGACTCAGTCAGGTATTCAGTCTCTTGTTTCTGTTTCTGTCAGTTTTTAGACTGGAGGATCAGATTCCTCCTTTTATGTAAGGCAAAGCCTGCATCCTGATCCACTCCGCTCCCTCTCCCGGACTGTAAACCCACTCTGGAGGTAAATATCCAGCTTTCACCTTTTATTTATGGCGCCAAACTAATCAAACACGCGTGGTCAGTTTCCACTGGGACACCAGAACTCCATCAGCAGCGATAACCACTAAAAGTTCTGACGTTAAAACCTGAAAGCTGGTGATTAAACCTGAGCAACTTTCCTCCTCCAGCTGCGACTCTCGTGGTTTCGCTTTTAAAACTCGGCTCTAACGCGCTGAGCCCGCAGAGAGGCGGCTGCTCACCTTCCCCGGGTCTCCTCCTCCCTGCAGCGGACTGACACACAGCGACCGTCCCGGACCTGGCTCATGTTTCCCCGCAGACTCTGATTCACGCAGCGGACAGCTGACAGAGCAGGCGGAGGGTCACTGCGCATGTCCGCTTCTGTACCAGCTCAATGCATTAGTGATAAACTTCACCAGGTCGCTCATTCTACTGCTGTTCAGATTTAAACAACCAGTTCATTTTTGTGCTGTTTAATTTCATTCTTCTAGTTTCCAAATTTGGGGTGGGGGGGCCAAGAGTGGCTCATGAAATTCTAAATGTGGGCCCTAAAAAAATGAGCAGAAATAAAATATAATTTTAAAGTGAGGATTCATAGCATAAATTCAACACAACTGTTACAAAAAATAAACTCAGTATCCAGGAGTGGTGAGAAATAATCTGAATAATGTGTCATATACTCCTTATAAGATGAACTAAAAATATATCAGTTTAACAAAGAAAGTCAGAAAACTACATTTACCAATTATAAGATTGCTGCTGATTGAATAATATATATTGATTAAATATCTACAAAATTCACTGTGTGCACTGTTATTGGCCAAGTCTTATTTTTGAGGATTATTTTTTATCAGTCACCAACTACAGACTCTCAGTTAATATAAACTGTTAATTAATAAACCTTAACATGGATGGTCAAGAAAGCAAAAGTGAGGTTTTGGTTTTCTTAGGAAAATCTAATAATAGTTGCACAATTATTGCGCAACAAAATGAAAAACACTTTTCCCATTTAAGTGAAAATTATACTCAAAACTTTCCAACTTATCAAAAAACATGAGAGGCTTTATTTCCCGAAATTGCCGTGTTTCCATTAAGCAAATTTATTTTCGTAATTTCAATTTGTGCAATTTTATGGTTAATGGAAACACAATTATTGTCCGAAAAAGGAAAAAACAAACCATCTTCCTCCAACCACTTCCTGTTACCTTCATCGTTTCTGTCAGTAGTAACATCCGGCTGTTGATCATGTGACTTGTGTGACAGTTTTGCAGTTGAAATAAATCTATTTCTTTAGGCTGGTAAAATAATTTCATCCTAACTCAGAAACAAAATAAATTAAATGAATTTATTTTCATAATTTTAATTTGCGCACCTTTATGGGTAAAGGAAACATCCCACATGGGTAAATTCAGATGTAAGGTATGCAGGTTTATAAAAACATGCATTTTTCCCTCTGTAGGTAAAATCGATCAGCCTCTCACCTGCCGCCAGCCTCCACTTCCTGTGGCGCCTCGGTGGTTTCCTGTGGGTCGCCGTGGCTGCGCGCTCTTTCAGAAATCGGGTCCATTGGAACATAAACGTCCTGCTTTGAAGCCATGTTGAAATGCTGCGCCTCGCGCTGAGTAACGGGGTCATCTGACGGGCAGCCGGCAGGTGCTGGGGTCAAAGGTGAAACCCGGCAGGGCGCGGCGGGCCGAACCTGCTCCAGGTTTGTCAGGCTGAGGCTGGACAGAGCGCCGAGCAGCGGGGAGTCTCGGACATGCTCCCCCCGGTTCAGGCTCCCGCCCTCCGGGCTCTCCGCAGCCTTCCGGCCCCGGAGGCTCTTCTTCTGTTTCTCGCCGCGGGGAACCGTCCCCACATGGGTGTACATGTCGCTGGAGCGGGCATAGCCGGGGCTGCGGAGGCCGGACTGCATGTCCTCCAGTGACTGCGTCTCCTCCAGCACTGCCGCTGCTGCCGCCGGCTGCCTGGATCCGCAGAGACTCGCACCAGACTGAGAGGCTGCTTTGTTGTTGCTTTTCTCCGGGGAGCGGCGGGAGGAGAGGCTGCTGAGGCTCCCCAACCATTTCAAACCTGCAGAGGAGGACGCAGCTCATTAGGCTTCAAAGAAACATCCGTTTTATTAGCATTTCTCTGCATTCACACACCAGACACACTTCTGACTCATTCTGACACTTTTTATGGACCTCAGACTTCAGACAACCTGAAGTAGTAAATGAGTAAACTTCATTTATTTTGCACCTTTCAGAGATGAAATTACAAGAAAAGCAAGTTAAAACAAATTTAAAAAGAACAATAAGAGGTGCATTTAACTAAAAGCTTGTCTGAATAAAAGTGTCTTAAGCTGCTTTTTAAAGGATTTAACAAAGACAACAGAAGAGATTAAAGTGGAAACCTGAGACATCGTTGATTAGATGATTCTACTGTGTGTTTAGATGGGTGGACAGCAGCTACCACTCAATCAGTTAGTATATTTCAGCAACAAGGCAGTTCAAAGTGCTTTACATCATAAAAACAAAAAAATTAAGTCATAAAAACATCATATAGTCACCAAATAAGGACCCAGTAACAGACTTTGCCGAGTTCCATCATCAAAATCATCAATATACAAAAAATATGTTTCATTTTTATCGTTCAAAAGTAACTAAACATCTGGGCTCTTAGCCTGGATTTAAAGGAACTCAGTGTTTCACCTGTTCTGCAGTTTTCTGGGCGTTTGTTCCAGATTAGTGGTGCATAGAAGCTGAAAGCTGCGTCTACATGAAAGAACTAAGTTGAGTTTTGTAGTCTGTCCTGATTCCAAACATCGCTGTAAAGCAGCAGCTGCGTTTGCATCACTGATAACATTCATATTTTCAACAAACCCACTAACATCATTATAATTTCATGTTTTAAAGCCAAAAGTGGAATCGTCCAATCAGTGATGTCCTGGTTTCTCACTGGGAGCTACCGCTACCGTTTTGCTAATGTTCTGTTTTTAAATTTGTAGTTGTGTTTAGTGATTTGTTGATGTGTTTATGTTTGCTAATATTCATGATATGACTTATTCAGATTGTAACAAACACCGGCAAAGCAAGCAGGAAGTAAAATAAAAGTGATCCAGATGCAGTCATGAGGCGAGGTGTGAGCTAGCTAGCTAGCGCCGATGACCTGCTGCTTCCCTCCTGCTGCTCTCTGAACCGTCAGCTTGTTAATGACTCGTATAACTGGAGACCTTCAGTCTGTTTCCTTGTCACACTTGCTATAAAAAATGAAGAATCTGTGTTCAGTAACCAGAAACAACACATCCAGAGTAATACGTGCATTAAAAAGGTCATAGCTGCATTTTGGAGTGACTTGTTTTAACGCAATAACAGTTTTGACACGCAGGAAATGACTTGCAAGGAAGAACATTTGGTAAAAAGGGAAACAAAACATCTGTGTGCTTTTATCACAAATGTAGAGATGACAAGTCTTTAATATTTCCTCAGTTTAAATTCCTCTGAATCTTTTGATCCGCTGGTGAAATGAGGTGAAGCCAGATGTTATATAAAAAAGAGAAGTTTAATCTGGCCTCCGATATCTTATCTTTCATCTGATGTTGCAGGAGAATCAAAATGTTTTCATGTCATCTGAGAAACGTTCTAATATACAAGATCTCAGCAGACCCAGTTTCGGCCTCAGGGGCCAGTTAGGCTCTAAAAGCCTGACAGATATTTATCTGCTCCATGTAGCACTGCAGAAAAACTCCTGATTTAACTCACTAACTGTGAGCTGTGAGCTGGGCGCTGCAGATAAAACGTTTTCCTCTGAAGTTATGATGCTTGTGAAACATGTTTGTCGGTGAAGTCAGAAGGCCACAGATATTATCTGAAAATATTACCAAAAGCATAAAAAAATGAGTCACTGATTCTGTTTTTATTCCCTCTGGCCTTGAAAACCTGCAGCAGAGGAAGAGTTCATCACTTAATAAAAACAGAATCAACAGGATCTCATGTTCAGATCATAACTTTATTCTCTCAAACAATATGAAACTGTAACAAACCACCAAACTCTGTTACTCATTACCATTTGCAAAGTTACTCAGTTAAAAATTAACAGCAATAATTTGGGTTATTTGGTCATGACACAAAGAAATGGAGGTTAATCTTTCAAAATCATATTTTCTCCATGTTATTCATTCACAGTTTCATACTAAATATTTAATCAGCAAGCTAAATATTTAATTTACAAGTAAAGTTTAGTTAGCAAGTTAGCAAAATATTCAGTTAACAAGCTAAATATTTAGCTTCAAACTTTAGCTCTGAGCTAAGTCTTTAGCTATTAGCTAAACACTTATTATGCCAACTGAATATTTATTTTTCACGCTAATATTTAACTCGCTAACTAAATATTTTGTTTCCTAGCTAAATATTCAGTTTGAAGTTAACAAGTGAACTTACTGGCTAAATAGTTACTACATATTTAGCTTAAGCTAAACATTTAGTGAGCAAGTAACATTTGTAGCTTCAAATTAAATATAGAGCTAGTAAATTAAATATTTATTTTCCAAACAAGCTAAATATTTAGCTTCAAACCAAATGATGGACACAGTTACTAACACGGCGCTGTTTGTTCTGTGTGAAGAATTTATGGGTCATGATGCTGATTGGGGAAACTTACAGACTAAATAAACAACCTGCAACTTCAACATGGCTAACGTTAAGCTTCAGACTGTGAAGCTAACACACAGTGAAGTGTTGTCCCGTCCAGCAGACATGAACTGTCTTCTCTTTGCTCAGCTGAGCCTCAGTCCCTTCAAGACGCACAAAGAAGACCCTGTGCTTCTTTTACAATGGTCCGAAAAGATGTTTGTAAGAGAAACAGCGGACAAAGAAACAGTAGATACAGCAGACAAACGTCAATTCATCACATTCTGTCAGGATTACATGAATCCTCACATCAGCCCCGTTTCTCCGACCATCAGATACGACTTCTCTGTTCGACTGTGTGACTGATGTGTTTCCATTAAATGGGACTGGACTGCTGTGTTACTGGGATTATACTGCTATAATTATAAGTACTGTATAAAAACATCTGATGGAAATATTTAAATTTAATTAAAGCACCGGTTTACCAGACAGAGAAAGATCATTTTAAAAATGTAAAAGTTAAAACTGTGTGATTTCCTTTTTCATTTTCACAGGAGGTTCAAGTGTTTGTTTTAAATAAAAGAAACTCTCAACTATTCAAGGCTCAATAAGAAAAAACATTGACTTAAAAAATTCAACAGTAAAACATTAAAGTTTTATATTCCTACTATTAAATGGTAAAACACAAAAATATTTCCAGCAGATCTTTACTTTCTTTCAGATTATAAAACGTTAGGAAGAGTTAATCAATTCTATTTTCACAAATTAACATCAAGTCCTGAAGGTCACCATTTAAGCTGCTGTGAAAAAGTTTGTCAGATGTTTATTAACCTTCTGCAGGAAAATAAAAAGAGTTGAGTGAGTTTTTTCTGTAAAGTCGAACTTTTTTGATTTTCTTTTAGGGATTTGCATCAACGAAGTGAAAACGGCAAGTTTTATTCTAGCAGCAGTTAATAGAATGAGTCGTTCACTTCCTATTTCCATATTTATTTCATTGTATTTTTATTATCAAACACAGAAAAATACAAAATTATTATTTAGGGCGCCGACATGACAGCGGACCTGGATAAAGTCTAAATGTTTTGCCTTTAGATTTAAGACTTCATTATGAGTTGAGTATAACTGCATCAAGCAACAGAAAACATGTTTCTCCTGATTTTACATTTTTAAAGTGATAGTATCACTTTATGTGTAAAATGTTTTTCCAACTAAGAACAGGAGGAACCCTTACCCTTTTTTATTTTGCTCATGGCGTCGGGTTGAGGACGTGTGTGAGGAAAGGTGTGTCAGGAATCCGGCGTCTCCACTTGTTCTGCAGTTTGATGCTGAGCCGCACGCGCTTCACGCCACAGAGACAATCTACTTCCTGCCTTCAACGCAGCGGAAATGTTGAAGGGCTGAAATTCACACTGGGTTTCACATTATGTTGATGTAATCAGAGAGAAAAGTCACCGACTTCACTCTGAGTGTGTGTGTGTGTGTGTGTGTGTGCGCATGTGTGCGTGAGTGGATGGGTGTGTGTGTGTGTGTTACTAAAACAGAAATCTGCTGTGGTGTACACACAGATTTTACAAATAGAAATGAAGGGAAGGAAGGTGTCAGACTTTTTCTGTCTCTTCATGTCTAATGAAATGATGTCTCATCTCACCCTGAGCTCATGTGAAATGAACAAACGGTTTTCATCTATAAAACAAAGATGAAGTCAAAAATGGAACCTGGTTGGAGAAACTAAGCGCTTCCTTGTTGCACCGATCAGTTTTAAGTGATCCAATGATCATCAAACTGAAACTGTTGTGGTTTCTGGGTGTTAGAAGTTTGAGCTTTAGATCATTTCTTTGTCGCTGCATTACTAGATCTGATCATTTTAAGTTTCTCTTTTGTGTTTCAGTGTTTTTCTACTTGAGAGTTTGGTAACTCAGTTTATTGGGGACCAATGTTGTAAAACTGTTCCATTTCCAGCTGCTGTGGTTTTCTTTCTCACTGAACTAAGTTAAACAAACTAAACCCTTTGAGCAACCAGTTCCCCTCCTCGCCTGTGGGGGCGCTGCACCAAGAACCACTGAAGGAGACACTGAGCACAACTTCCTTCTTCACAAAAATGGAGTGGTGTCAGATTTTAGCAGTTGGAGGATTTCTCTTTGGAGACATTTCTTGAGCTGGCACTGGGTTTATTTACCCAGAATGCCCTGGGCAGAATGCCACTTCCTGCTTTTGGAGCGGTCTCTGGTCCACTTGGTGTTCACATCTGCTTTCGCACCAGACCTGAGTTCAGTTTTTTTGTTTTAATTACCTCCTGTGGTTCCCCAGTCATTTTCCACTCAGTGTTTAGACAGTTTTTGGTTCTTCTTCTCCAGATGTTCTTTCCATGATTCTCTGTTGTTCTGTGTCTTTTAGAGTTCTGTAAGTTTTCTTATTTTTTCATTAAACATGTATTCTACAAGGTTCCTGAGCTCTTAAACATCACCCGATGCCAAGGCAGAAAGACGTTAGCAATGACCTCAGAGTATCAACTGTTGTGATTTTCAGACGAACTGAAGTCCTTCATTCTACATAGAGGAAGAGTGATGAGAAAAATCAGCTGCCGTTCCTTCCAGGAATCAACATCCCAGCAAATTTATCCCAAAGTTGAAGCGTCCAAACTAAACCAAACTAAACCAAACCAAACCAAACTAAACTAAACCAAACCAAACCAAACCAACCCAACCCAACCCAACCCAAACTAAACTAAACCAAACCGATCCATAGATCTCCACCTGAGATTCTAACAGCATCAGTTAGCAGGTCAAAGGTTAAAGTTCATGTCTGGATGGTTAGAAAAACAACGAAGAAGAAAAAATGACAGTTTTGAAGGAGGAAACTTGGTTCTTCTCCCTTTAAGATGTTTGGAGAAAACCAAACATATGAAGGCTGTTTGTTTGGGTTTGTTCAGCAGCTCAGCCTGTTTCTGCATCATGAAGCTGAAAATAACGTGACGATTTTCTCTCGTTTAATCAGAGATTAAGAAAAAGGGGATTTTCTTGAGTTCCTTCAGCAGGTGAGCAAACGGTGCAATTTAAAACTTCACATCAGAATCTGAAAGATTCTCAGTTTATTTGTTCATTTAGCAAATTAAAAACTCAAACCTCAGTGAATGAAGCACCAATAGAAACAACAGACAAACATCCACATTTTACCAGATTGGATATTTTACTTTAAACAGGGTTAATCTGTTAATCTGGACAGATTTCTTCCTTTACTTTTTATTTTTCTCAGGTTGTTTTTGTCTGATATTACATATATATATATATATATATTATATTATTTGCCAGTGAAACAGAAAAACAGGAACTCTGTGGGGTGGTTCTGTAAATGTGACACATCTCCCTCCCTTTTCTCCAGAACTGGACCCGTCAGTCTGGCTCACTTCTTCCAGACTTACTTTTTATTTCCAGAGGTAAAGGTTCCAGCTGTCGGACTGTTGCTTCCCCAGCAAGAAAAACAGAATATTCAGATTCTCTGAAACTTGTTGAAGCAGAACCTCTTACAGATATTTTGCACATGAAAACCTCCTGCCCCGTTTCACACTGACTGGTTTGTTACTGGTTTTCCTGCTGACTGTTCTGTGTTCAGCCACCAGCAGCTGCAACGTTGCCTGAAAGAGGCGTTAGCAGAGAAAAACTGTTACTGAATGTAGCACAAACTCTGAGCAGCTTCCCGGCATCCAGGAAACATTTCAGCTTAAAGAGGCAAAGAGTCGAGTCAGGATGAGAAAAACACACACAGGCAGAAAGTCACTGAAAATGATTTACACTGCTGGGACTTTTATTCAGGATCTTCTCATTGCGGCCACTAGATGGCAGCAGAACCAACCTTAAAGAAAAGCCTGATGAACGTCACACATCAACACTAAACTCTCATCTGAACTGAAGTTACAGAAACAGGTTAATAAACATCTGGAGACGGCCTATTCCAAACATTTATGGACAAAGTCAGGTTAGTTTCTGGAAACAAACAAATCTCTAAACAGGTTGGATTTTAGCCTTGATTTAAAGAAACTCAGTGTTTCGGCTGTTTTGTAGTTTTCTGGATCAGCTGGAGGGTTGATTGTTTATGCAGATCTGTGAAGATGCTGCTGCAGTAATTAATGTGACTAAAGATAAATACATGTTGAGTTTCTCTAATGCTGAGACATTAGTCCTCTGATCCTGGAAATGTTCTTCAGGTGATAGAAGGCCGACTTTGGAACCGTCTTTATCTGAAGGTTCAGGTCAAAGTTCATCCTGATCTCTGGTTTCCAGCTGTAATAACTGAAGCTGTGTTGACTCTGGATCTTTAAATTCAAACTAACATGACATCAATGCCCATAAAGACAGAATATAACTTTTTTTTTTTTACTACAACTGTAAAAATGATCCAGTTTACAGGATTTGGCTGTAAACTGTTAAGAGAAAGTTAAGTTGTCCATTAACTTTCTCTCATGTTGGGGTTAACATCTGGTAAGCAATGAAGACTCCAGACTTTTCTTACGGTCCTTTATCGCCTCTGTTCAAGCATCGGGACTCTAGTAATAAATGATCTCACAGGGAGTTCAGTTCATAAAGGAAAATGTAATTATTTCACTGTGAGGTTCAACAAAATCCCAACGATCCATCAGTTCATATAATGAACATGCTAATGCTAACATAACTAGACTGGATCCGTCTCACTATAAAGATAATGAATTATAGACGTTTGAGGAAGAGTTTGATTTCTGAAACATGCTGGACTCGGTTCTGTTTACGTCTGTCAGACTGAACCAGGATCAGTTTGGTGTTTTAACAATCAGATTAGTTTCTGCATAACAGGAAAAAAATAATAATCTGAATGTTTAATCTCCTTCAAACCAGTCAAACCTCGTATGTCTTCAGACGGGAGCTGACTGTGCTCTGGGATCAGAACCTTTCTAAAGTCCATAGATGTAGACAGGTTCTGATCCCGATTCACTTCTCGGAGCAGAGGCTCGCTTTTAATAATGCAAGATAAATTTCAGCTGCAGAGCAGAAACCCTCGTTACGGTGAAACCTGACTGAATCACAGGAGCGTCTCCGTCTGCCTGAGACGCCAAACCGTCAAGGTTTCTTTAGCACAACGAGACGGGAAGAACAGGAGGACATCTGGTTGATCAAATTAAAAACGTGTTTCTGTCAGCAGCTCCATCTGGCTCAGTCAGCTACAGCTCATTTATGATGCTTTATATTTTTATTCTCCAGAGTTTTAATCAAGAAACGCCAAATTGCTGCACGTTAATTAAACACACATCACTTCCTGTGGCAGAAAGTTACAGGCTGAGATGATTGTCAATCAGTGGAAAGTAAAATCTGCGTTCTGGAAAACAGGCTGTCTGTTCCAGGAATGTGATTTATGGTGAATCCTAGGAGAATACGACGTAAACTCAGCTGAAGATCTGCTGAGGGACCCTGCAGGTTACCAGAAAACAGACTGCAAGTTATTAAAGCAACCAATGAATTACAAAAAATATATAGTAAACTGCAGGTTTCATGAAAGTTTTTAAAGAACCAAAAATGACCCATTAAGTCCCAGGAAATTACTTTTATTTAGTTGATCTCACTGTAAAATGGTCACTGGATGCTGTGCATAACCACAAAATGATGCAAACTAAACTTTTATTTTATCGTAAACCTTTTGAAGACGGCATGGATAGAATCCGTCAGTCAGAAGGACCAACCAGCTGTTGGTCTGTGCAGATTCACAGCAAAACATTTGTACAAGTAAGAACCTTAACATACTTCTCATGTAAATAAAATTAGTAATATGCAATCAAATACTGAATTATGGAGGTGTGTGTTTAATCATTGGTAACCATGGAGAAAATGTCTCACCATCATGTAGCCTAGCATGTACGATAAAATCTGGCATCAGCTGACTTGTGAAGCTATAAGAATTTATTTTTTTTTTTTTTGTAAAAAGTCATTTCCTGTGATGAACCCAGACTGGATGTGTGATGCTGAGACAGATCAGATCCGCATCTGAGCTGAGGATGAATCCAGCAGCAGCAGAAACTGCTTGTTCAGCCTGTTGGAGGTTTTCTGACATTTATTTCATGTTTAACGCTCAGAATCGACCCGCTGAGCTTCACGCCGCCTCTCCTTTCATAGCAGCATCATTTTCAACGCTGTCTCTGTCAGACCAGAAGTTCATCTTCAGCATCCAACATCTCCTTTCTTGTTTTCTGGAGCCACACTGAAAACCATCAGCCTGACAGCATTTAAAGTCGTATAAAATCCAATAGATTTTTTCCCCAAAATTCACCTTTTCTGTTTCAGTTTTCCTGAATTCCACGTTTTTCATTTTGATTATATTTATTAACCAAAAGTGTGTAATTATGACATGAATAGAAGAAAAGAACATATCAACAGCCAGTCGTCAACATTTCCAGTTCTTATGTATCTCAAATGAAACAAACTGCTGTGGTTTAATAGAAGTTTGGTTTTAAAAGGAGTTAAAATGTATTTCCTCATTTTTAAAGAAGTCAAACATGTGAAACATTAGAATCTGATTTTTAACATAAGAGAAAATCTCTCTTCTAAAAACACTGTAGAGTTAAACTGAACAACAAAATATTTATCACATAAAAACCCTGTACACAGTAAAAGTGTTTATACTTCTATAATAACCCGTTTGGTTTAATTTCTTCGTTCTAATCTCCACTGATGTGACGACTGTCGGCGTTTTGGTTGATTTCACCTGCACAGATCAACATGATTCACTTTTTATTGATAAATGGGTTTTGTTTTTTTAATTGGTGTGTTTCCATTAAACAAATATATTTTTCAATTTTAGCAAATTTCATGTTTAATGAAAACCAGGCCTGTGTTGCGTAACCAGGCAACGGCGGGTACGGAAGCTGCAGTGGCCAAAACTCTACAGAAACCTGAAAGTCTTTCTTTTCCCCAGCTGTCAGGTAATTCTGTGAAATTCCACTTTTTATTGTAGATTCCATTTTGTTTATTAAATTCTGTATTTTCTGCATCGTGGAAATCGTCGGGGCCTAAACATGTGGCGCTGGACCCAAACTGGGTCCTGGAATCAGTCCCTCCGGGTCTGGACCTTCTGACCAGATTAATTCTCGCTGTTCTTTTCTCTCTCTGTCCTCCACTGAAACGTTCCAGCTTTCATCCTTCAGACCTGCTGCTTTCATCCCTGCAGCTTTAATGAACAACTCAGATCTCGTATGAATAATGACAGAAAGTCTGCATGGAGCCTCTGGCCTCCTTTTGTTGCTGAATGCTCTAAAATATAGATGAGGTTCTTCTTTCTGCCGCTGTAGATGTTTGTCTCTGACTGATGAAGGTTGAACTGAAGCTGCAGAGCAGGCCCAGCTTTTTAAACCAAACACTGAAGTAAATGCAAAGCAGCTTCTTCCATGCAGAGCTTCGTTAGTCCTGGTCCTTGTTTTCTACCTTCTGGAGGATTTTATTTTGTCTTTTCTCTTTCTCACTCTGTAGTTTGTTTGCAGAACAAATCTCTCCGGCTGTGATTTATCTGCCTCTGCGGCTTCCTGCTTATTCCCAGGTGAGGCTACCTGACTTAATGGCTGCCAGAAATAAAAAACTCGTCATTTGGAAGCAGCTTGAGGAGGATTTGTGATTTTTTTCTCTTCTGTTTTCAATCACATGTGAAGCTCTAGAACCTGGTTGAGCTGATTTTCACTTTACTGACACGTTTCTCTACCAGCAGAAAGGAGATTCTGTTCAATTAGTGACCAAATTAAAACCAATGACAGTTTATATATAACAAGATTCCTGTGGATTAGAACAAATTCACTAACAGGCTTTGGAAGCTTCTCATGTCTGATGGATACGATAAGTGAGACATAAACTGAGATATTCTATAAAGGAATATATCTGCATATATTGAGTGTGTTTAGCTATGATGTCAGATAAAGTACAAAGTTATGTCATTTAACATTCGGTTAGACTTCGAATTAAAAAAATTATACATTATGTTAGCATGTGAAATCCAACCTGTGTACTTTAAATCTCGGATCATTTTCTGCGTTTTCATTACAAATGTGTACAAAACTTTGTCTATATTCTGCTAATGTTGAAAAACACAATTTTGCAAGTGCAGTGTCGCCATTAAATGAGAAACTAAATTAAAATCACATGTGAATAAGCTTGTTCATGCAGAAAGTTATTATAAATCAAAGCAGCGACGGATGTAAACAGCTACAGGAAAATCAAAAAATGTGAGTTTTAGGAAATTTATTTTTGTAATTTAAATTTGTGTAATTTTATGTTTAATGGAAACGCAGCTATATGAGCACAAACTGAGGGATAAATCAGACGTAAACTTTACATTTATCTGTGTGAATGATAAATTTTATCAGTCAGAAATATGACAGGATTCCCTTTTGCTAAGTTTCTGTGTGTGGAAACACTGGAAGGAGGAACTGCAGAGCGCTCTCACCTTGGACGCCCTTGGATCTGCAGGAAACAAGCAGCAGCTCATCAAATATTTACGTCTAATTCAGGATCAGATGAGTCTTTGCTGCTTCAGTCCCGGCTGCAGGAGACACGCTGAAGCTCCAGGTCCAGAGGCGCTCACCTCAGAAACCAACAAACATTTACTGTCCAACCTTCAGCTCAGATCCAACATTTATAAACCAAATATGTTTATATGGCCAACATTTATATACTAAAACAGAAATCTGCTTATGGAAAATTGTGTTTTTTCTTTTAATAAGCACATGGATGGGAAAACCTTATGTATGAGAAATGCACATTAATTCTTTCACTTTTTGTCAAAACGTTTTGCTTTTGCTGGATATTTTTATTTTTCAACACTGTGGTTTTCTATTATTTACACTGTGTTGCATATCGTATATTATATCTCATCATATCCCATTGAGTCTTGTCATGTTAGATTAGATTAGATTATATTATGTTATATGCTATGATTTGTTGTAATGATTGTTATAGTGGCCTAATAGTAACCATTTCTCAGCAACCTGCTGAGACAACAGCCCACAGCATCACTCCTCCACTCTTTTCTTTAAAGAAGCAGATAAATATAAATCCAGATTGATTCCTCTAACAGTCACTGTGTAGAAACAGGAAGCTGCATCAGGAAATCTATTGAACCATCAGTGGCAGAACCTGCTGATGGATTTATGTGTTTTTATAAATCTGTAACGTTTCAAGTGGAGGATTAACCAAATTAAACACTCAAAAAGACTTCAGAGTTGACCTGTTGACCTATTGACCTGCTGACCTGCTACAGATCAGATCAGCTGGGAAAGAAAAGCAAAGCAGAGACTGTCAGAGCAGCTGTAGCATAAAGTCAACCAGATGTTCACTGGATGCTCCAGATGTTCCAGACAGTCACTGGTTTGCTGGTTTAGTGTTCAGTAAAATGTTTTTCTGCTTTTCAGAAGCAAAAAATAAAGTAATAAAAAAAGAAAATAATTTGAGAAGTTAAACCAAGACGAGCTTTATCTCTAAATCTAGGACCATGACCTCTGACCTTTTAATCAACTTCATTCCCAGTTCAGAAGGTAAATATCTTATTGACTGTATGAGGCTCAGGATCCTTGTGGGATCAGAACCAGCAGAGCAGAGCAGGTAATAATGACAGAAAACTGAAATACAGAACATGAGAAAGTCCTAAAAACCAAGACAGAAAACCAAGATGACCAAACCCAGAGTACAAATCATCATTTCATCAGATGTTTATGACACATGGCTGTAATAAACAGGAAGTGGAGGCTGAAAATTATCTTCTAGGAAAATGGAGGAAGGTTTTCAGGAATGTGATGCAATGGGTTGTTATTGTTCTGTCACATAATCTACTGGTGATGTCACCTTCTGTCCTCACAAACAGAAACAGTTCATCAGTCCGGTGAGTCAAATCTTCACTACATCAGAACTTATTCAGCAAATATGTTTCATTCTCCACTTCAGCACTTTAACTCATTTCTGGAAGAAACAAAAACCACCTCAGCATAAAACCTTATTTTTTTATTGAGAAAGTTCCTTCAATTTTACAGTTTAATATTTTGTGAATAAATTGTGTATTGAGGAAATAAAAAAATCATCATATTAATGAGCCAAAAACAATCATTAAGAAACGGAATATGAATATTTCTTATATCTAGTTTTTCCCCTAACATGAATTATTACAATTAAAAACAACGGCAACAAGAAAACCCAGTTAAGAATCTGAGCTCTTTATGTTCTTTCTGAAATTCAGTAAATAGTTTTTACAAAACAGAGTTAGAAAAAGAAAATGTTAAAATAATAGAATGTGAAAAAAATTCCAATGGTGGTGAGAAAGATAATTGAATGAAGATTAATGATAAAATACACAGCCTGGCCAAAAAAAAGTCACCACCTGGATTTAACTAAGCAAATAGGTTCAAGCCTCCTATTGGATAAGTACTGCATAGGCGATTATCTTTCAGCTGGCAACAAGTTATTTAACCCCAGCTGATGCAATGAGTAACTCCTCATTTCTTAAACAACCATGGCAAAAGACACATCCTGTGGTCGTGGAAAAGACGTTAGTCTGTTTAAGAAGGGTCAAATCATTGGCATGCATCAAGCAGAGAAAACATCTAAGGAGATTGCAGAAACTACTAGAATTGGGTTAAGAACTGTCCAACGCATCATTAAAAACTGGAAGGATGGTGGGAAACCATCGTCTTCCAGGAAGAAATGTGGTCGGAAAAAAATCCTGAATGATCATGATCGGCGATTACTTAAACGTTTGGTCAAATCAAATCGAAGAAAAACAACAGCAGAACTCAGGAGTTTTTGTGAACACAAAAGTATTTCCACACGCACAATGCGAAGGGAACTCAAGGGGTTGGGATTGAACAGCTGTGTAGCCGTAAGAAAACCTCTAATCAGTAAGGCTAACCAGAAAAAAAGGCTTCAGTTTCCTAGGGAGCATAAAGATTGGACTCTGGAGGAATGGAAGAGGGTCATGTGGTCTGATGAGTCCAGATTTACCCTGTTCCAGAGTGATGGGCGCATCAGGGTAAGAAGAGAGGCAGGTGAAGTGATGCACCCATCATGCCCAGTGCCTACTGTACAAGCCTGTGGGGGCAGTGCTATGATCTGGGGTTGCTGCAGTTGGTCAGGTCAAGGTTCAGCAACATTGTGGCCCAAAGAATGAGGTCAGCTGACTACCTGAATATACTGAATGACCAGGTTATTCCATCAATGGATTTTGTCTTCCCAAATGGAACGGGCATATTCCAAGATGACAATGCCAGGATTCATCGGGCTCACATTGTGAAAGAGTGGTTCAGGGAGCATGAGACATCTTTTTCACACATGGATTGGCCACCACAGAGTCCAGACCTTAACCCCATTGAGAATCTTTGGGATGTGCTGGAGAAGGCTGTGCGCAGTGGTCAGACTCTCCCATCATCAATACAAGATCTTGGTGAAAGATTAATGCAACACTGGATGGAAATAAATCTTGTGACACTGCAGAAGCTTATTGAAACAATGCCACAGCGAATGCGGGCTGTAATCAAAGCTAAAGGCGGGCCAACAAAATATTAGAGAGTGTGACCATTTTTTGGTGGTGACTTGTTTTTTGGCCAGGCAGTGTATATTGTCCAGTTTGAAAAACATTTTCCCTAATATTTTCTACATTTTTCCCTGTAACTGAGATCAAAACATTTTTTTTATACAAACTTCACAAAATTAACAGCAGATACATTCAGTGGTGTTTTAATTTCGAATATAGTTTCTTAGTAGCACATTTAGATTCTTATTGTCAAAAAAGTTTCAAAATCTTCAATAATCAAAGATGTTTATTAATAATTTCATAAGAATATTGTTCAGATTGCAGATAGAAACTGAACTAAAAGTGTAAAATATTTTAGTAAAAAAACACAACTTTGATCTTTAAACAGAAAAATCAGGTTGACAGATTTTGATCTCAGATGTTTTGGCATCAGCAGCTTTTCCAACACTAAAATAAGCAAAGAGTTTCTCAGTGAAAGTGTCTCTGTAAGTGTAGATGAGACTCTTGTCTTCAGAGTCGTAGAAGGAAACCTCCCCTCTGTCATAGTCCAGCTGGACTCTGATCCTCTGGAGACTTTTATCCAGTGTGACAGTTTTACCAGCACCATTAGTGTATTTTCCATCACCATGCAGCAAACACCAGATTCCATATTCTGGTGAAGCATATCTCTCTCCCTTCCTGTCAACAGACTCTCTAACCAAACCCACTCTCCAGTCAGGATGATCTCCCACCTTCACCTCCCAGCTGTGTTTCCCTGAGCTGAAGCCCTCAGAACCAAACACCCATGTATACTTCGTGTTTCTCTCTGGATTATCAGGAAGCTTCTGCCATGTGTCTCCATTTCTCACCCTGGTCAGATCATCAGACAAGTAGAGACATCTACCTGCAGTGTTTGGGTCCAGAATGATGGGACTGCTGCGACAGACTGGCGACCTGTCCAGGGTGTACCCCGCCTCTCGCCCGGAACGTAGCTGGAGATAGGCGCCAGCAACCCTCCCGACCCCATTAGGGACAAGGGTGAACAGAAAATGGATGGATGGATGGATGATGGGACTGAACTTCACCTTGCCCTTCATCTTCTCCCAGACTCTGAAGGACAGGTTGCCCAGGTGTTTGGCCACATCTATCAGAGCTCCTGAGAACAGCTGTGGATCTGGCAGTGACCTCTGACCTCTGGCTCTTCTCTGAGTGGCTTTATAACTGCTGAGGAACGACAGGTTGTCTTTCTGCAGCTCTTCTTCAACAGCAGAGATACTGTCTGACAGAGAGGAGATCTGCTCCTCAATCCTCTTCATCTCTCTGCTGATAGTCTTCTTCTTCTGCTCCTCTTCCTCCCTCAGAGCTGCCAGTCTGGACTCCTCTTCCTCTCTCAGGAACTGGTGGAGCTTGTTGAACTCTGCTCTGATCTGTCTCTCTGTGGACGACAGCTGCTTCTTGGAGTGTTGAATCACATCATCGTATGTTTTCTCCACTTCTTTGTGTTTGTTCCTTTTGTCCTGCAGAGACTCTAAGTCAGATTTCAGCTGCTCCTTCAGATCTCTGACTGCTTGTTCAAGAGGAACCACTTTGTGACTCTGGTGGAGAGAAAAGTCACAGACAGGACACACAGCTCTCTGCTCGTCTTCACAGAACAGTTTAGGATCTTCTTGGTGTTTACTGCAGACCACCATCAGCTGCTTTTCTCCAGTTTCTGTCTCTGATGATCCAGATTTCTGTCTTTCAGTAAAAGATTCAGCCAGTTCCTTCAGAGAGAAATTTATTGGCAGATCATCCTTAGAAGATCTTCTTTTACAGATGGGACAGTTCTTGTTTCCAGTTTGTTCCCAGAATTTCTCCAGGCAGCTTGAACAGAAGCTGTGGTTGCAGCTCAGAGACACAGGATCTCTGAAAGTCTCTGAACAAACATGGCAGCTCAGGTAACGTTCAATCAGAGCTCTCTCTGCCATTTTCTACAGAAATCCTCCAGAACCAGAACTCACCTGGTCAAAGTTTCTGCAGTTTTTTCTTTAAATCCCAGTAAACCTTCGTGTTTCAGCTCAGATCTCCTCCCTGTAATGGCGTTTCAGCTCCGTTCAACTCAGTTAAAATACTTTCATTTCCTCTGAGTTACGTTTCCAGTCAAACAGGTTCTTTTTTTGTAACTCTGCATCTCTTTTACTGCATCATAATTTCCCTATCAGTAAGACCTACTTTACATTTTCAGAATCAAATTGTTTTTAATTCTAAAGCTCCAGAAGGAACACAAATATTTTGATGAAACAATAGAAACAATAAATACAGAGATTAAAGCCATCAGGTTTTCTATTGAATCCTTTTTGTAATAAATGTGATTTTTGCCTCCTGCTTGTTACAGGGAGGAGTACCCAGCGAGCAGCTCTGCATGCGCAGGGAGAACATATAAACTCCATACCAGACTTAAGTGTTTGAACTCCTGTAAAATCTGGGATTTGCAACAAGCCTCAGTCTAAATGCCACACATGATCAACTCCAAACACACACTATCCTGAAACATCTGATTAATGGAGCGACACCATTTTCTGTCAGACAAACGTGATTTAAATTCTACATTTGGATCAGAACCGCCTGCCTGGGTTTATTTCTGTGACTCTAATCTTCATGTGTGAATTCAGGGATCACGGCGGCTGTTTGGAGACACCGTTTGTCTCCTGGAAGTGACTGTTGGCTGACTGATGCCTTCCCAGAAGTCATGGCAGGAAAACATATCCATGCAGAGAGCTGCAGTCATCATCCACCTGTTCATCTGCAGACATACTGACAGGCTCACTTCATGCAGGAAATCTGAATAATTCACTTTCCTTGTTCAAAAAGAACTCTGCCATTTTCTACAAAAGTCCTCCAGAACTCATCTAGCTAACTTTTCTTGAGATTGTTCTTTAAAGTCCGGGAAACATTTTTGTTTCAGCTCAGATCTCCTCCCTGTAATGGCATCTCAGCTCTGCTCAACTATGTTAAAATACTTTCATTTCCTCTCAGTGACGTTTCCAGTCAAACAGGTTATTGTTTAACTGGAAACTTCTGGGGAAACTCTGCTTTTGTTTTACTGCAGTTTAATTTCCTTTTTCAGTTAGGAAAGAGCTGCCTTGTCCCTAGTTGGGTCAGGAGGTGCTGGTGTCTGTCCAGCTAACGTTCCGGGCGAGAGGCGGGGTCACCCTGGACAGGTCGCCAGTCTTTTGCAGGGCATCACAGAGACACACAGGACACACAACCATACACACACACTGACACCTAGGGAGAATTTAGAGAGACCAATTAACCTGTTTTTGGACTGTGGGAGGAAGCCGGAGTACCCGGAGAGAACCCACGCATGCACGGGGAGAACATGCAAACTCCATGCAGAAAGACCCCGGCCGGGAATCAAACCCAGAATCTTCTTGCTGCAAGGCAGCAGTGCTACCAACTGCGCCACCGTGCAGGCCGGCCATAAATTTTAATAAACAAATTGTTTTTTAATTTTGAAGATGTTTAAGGAGGACAAATAATTTGCTAAAAAAATGGAAACAGTAGATTAGCTCTTGAGTTGTCCATTGAATTAAATTTAGTATAAAACATTCAAACATTTTTTTCTCTTCAACCCTAAGGGAAAGATGATCTTTCATTTTATGAAATTGAATGTGTTTAACTTATATTTTCAACTTTTAGTTAAATTATAAATTTTTTTGTTTTTATTGGTCCTTTTTTGCAGGTTTTTGAATTTTATTCACCTCTAGCAAAGTCATCAGGTGATTCTTGCTTCTTTGGTTCTACAGGAGTCAGTTAAGTTAAATATATGAGAAGGGAAAGATATTTTTATGCTTTTAGGCATTTATTATTTATGAACAGGAAAAACTGAGATCTGACTTTTCATATCTAGCAAAAAATTAAAGACTGAACATGAGTCTTTTAAAAATGTGAAATCAGTTCATTATTTTATCAGGGAAAAGTTGTCATTGAGGTAAATAAGTGAGTAAAGTTAAGTTATGTAGCACATTCTACATGTCATAAACCACACAGTGCTTTACAAAATAAGACATAAAAACATAGATGATAAAACAGCAGAAGGACTCAGAAGGACCGAGGGCAATGATACCCTGAAAGGTTTCAAATCTTCAACAACTGAATGATAAAAAAGCTTTTAATTAATTTTATTCCACAAATTCTGTCAAAACAAATAACAAGACCTGCTGAGTTTCCCTGCTGCTCTGATGTGAGTCAAACCTCCAGAAGGAAAATCTCTGATGAAAACAGCTGATCAGTTTCTACTGAAGATCATTTTTACATTTCTGTACAGGAATGGATTCCTTGCTGAACATTTTCCTCATTCCTCAGCATTCAGCTTCACAAACACACACGCACAAACACACATATATATATATGTATCCTCACCTGTAATAATGGAAAAATATAATGATAAAATAATTTATATTGCTATTTTCACCTTGTGGTATGTACTGTAAAGTTTCTTTTTTATTTAGTTTAACCAATTTTGATTATTTTTTTTCTTCAAAATCGCTGAATGTTGACATTTTCCCATTCAAATGCTCGGAAGCGCAGCAGGTGAGGCAGCATCCAGCTGAGTCTCACCTTGAGTTGATCAACCTCTCACTAACTGCACTGGCTGCTATTCAATGAGACCATGCTCCTCCTGTCTGAACGTCACCAATAAAATGGTTAAAAAACATTTAATATATGAACTGATTTTCCATAATTTAGCTTATCTATATAATGTACAGTGTTTTTGTCACCAACTGTGTGTAACGTGTTTCTTGTGCTGAGCAGCGATCAGAAACCAGAGAACAGAATCGAGGAGAGGCAGGCAGTTCTCTTGCCTCATGGCAGGGGGCGCTCATGGTCCCAGACATTGTGACTCCACAACTGCAGAGTAAGAGACAGTAACAGCGAGCTAGCGTAAAGTGCAGCGATATATTTATAGTTTTGAGTTGTGCTTCAACACCTTTTCCCTTTGCTGTGGAGCATAGAATAATTAATACCTAAATTTCCGAGTTCCATTGAGTTAACGGAATTATTCTACGCGGCTATAGATGGCATGTCGTTACGCTGCCTGTTGTTTATTCCAAGTAAGAAGGAATTTCTTTTGTTTTGAATGGCCTTGAAGGCCAGAGAAACAACCATTTTCATCTTAAATCCAACCATTTCTGGGAATATAGTGAGCATTTCTTTACACAATTGAGTTGAAGAAATCATTTCTATTTTCAAAAATCTGTTTTCTGCTGCTCTGCAGGAGGTTTAAGTGGCTCTGTGCAGCCAAAGGATGATTATAAACCAAACCATAGAAAAGCCCCACATTTCAAATCATAAGTTTGATTTTAAAGAGGCTCATGTTAGAGGGAGAAATAAAACTTTAACAATCTTCACACCTCTGCTGTGAATCTTCACACAGATCTCACTGCCTCTCTGTTGTATTTAAATGAGTTTCACACAACAGGATGCAAGAGGAGAAATCCTCAATCAGAGAAAAAACGTACAAAACAAAGTTCACACCTCAGATCATGTGAATGAGGTCACAGCTGACTGTCACTGCTGCTAATTTCAGTTTTTAAAGAAACTATAAACTGTTTCAGTTTCTAACTAAAAACCTGTCAGTGATGAAACGGTTCTGCTTCTGCAACAACTGAGCAGCAGAAGCAAATCAAAGCTCAGAAAGGATAATAATTTAATTTTATTTACAAAGCTTTACAAACTATGCATGAGGTCCATGTAATGCAGAATCATTCACACCTGAAGCCTAAAAAGAGTTTCTTTGAATTGAAAACATGACGTCGCTGCTTTGCCTCTGGATCTTAGTTATCATAACCAACTTTGCTGTGGGTTTCTACAGGAAAACAGTTAATCTGAAACCAGTCTTTCCCAGACGACCAGTCTCTGAGTCATCTCCAGTTATTCTGCTACAGATTTCAGTGTAATGACGACGTTGCTGCGTTCAAATTAAAGGCTATAGATGATTTGGATGGTTGTGGGTCATCAAACGTTTATCTGGAACCACTGGAGACAGTTTTTACTTTATTCCTGATGTAGTTTGGCTAAAGTTAGAATTTCAAAGTGTGCTTGTTGTAGTTTGTCAAGAGAAGTGGAGTTTTGATGACTACACTGAGCCCTCTGTGACAACTGAGGATGAAGAATCTGCATCTTCACATCCCAGACGAACATCTTCTCTTTCCAGGGGATGAGGACGGCGAACTGCAGGAGGGTGATGGACTCCCAGCATGTGAAAGGTCTGACCTCGTGGAGGGGGTGTCAAGAAAATCCGAGCTCATCCCACTTCCCCATGCTAGAGATTTTAGTTTAACAGTAATAATAAATAAAGTTATCTTTAAAATGAATCACTCAAGTGACATCAAGGCCCAACAGTAGACTTAAGTGTCAATAAAATAAATCTGGTTGTGTGTGTTGTTTTTGTCTCATGCAAACTTTGCTTTAATTCTACTTTTTTCTATCTAATCATAAGAAATCATAGTCAGTCAGAGAGATTCATTAAACAAGAAAAGCAGGTTTCCTGGAAAAAGAGGAAGTTTCCAGCCTGCAGATTTATAAAAATAGCTGAGACTATTTTAAAGCATGAAAGTTTTAAAAAATTAAATCTAAACATTTTGAGTAATTTGATAAGATTCAAAGTAAAATACTTATATTAATATTGATTTACTTGTAATAATACTTACACTTATATTTGTGAGAACACTTATAAGAAAAACAAGCAAATGTAACTTTGGTATCAAATAATTAGAATAATAGATTATTCTTGGTTTCTTTTCAGAAAACATCTGTAATAACTCACATTAAGATTATAATAAGAATAATTAATAAGTTATGGTTATAAAATTATAAATGAATGCTAAATCAGAGAAGCTAAAGAAAATAAATGTGATTTTGACATTAAACTTGAAATGGTGTAAAAAGGTGTAACTGCAATTAAACATCACTGATATGTTGGAGGTAGAGAGTAGGTGAAAGGTTGTGCAGGCAAGGGACACAGGAGGTTGAGCAACCCTGAGACATTGGCACAGACATCATGACATGATGTCTCTTAAGACAGTGACGGATATGAGATCATCTGTCTAAGCAGACAGATAAACCCTATATAAGGTGGGTGCAAAAGAGGAACCGTTCGTTGGATCCTCCGGGCAGCTTCGAGCCAAGATCGAGATGGACAAAGAACTCTGCAGCTGAAGAAGAGCCGGGGCCACGGAGCCGGAGACTGTCCTGCACATGGAGACCAACCCGTCTGGCCCACAATCTGTGGCTTCGAATCGCACTTCTCTCATCGGCTGGGTTCTGACCCCAAAGACAAAGATGAAGACAAAGACAAGGAAGAAGAACTGGTGCCTTTTTTCCTGCCAGCACCAAGTCCTGTGTGACCTCAGCATCCATGCGGAGAGGAGGCTCATCAGACCTGCGGAGATCCTGGCCTTCGTCGATCAACTTCCTCCTCCTGCTGCCACACCTTCTTCATCATCAAGCCAGGTCTGGGGTTCGAGGCGCCAAACTCCGTCCGTCTCGCTCTAAGGTTCCTTTTTTAGTTCTCAGTGTCAGCAGTAGGGAAAGATAGACTAGATGATTGATTTTACTTATTTGATTATTTCTGCTACTGAATTAAGCTGTACTGACCCTTGCAAAAATGCCTTACTAATAAAATATTTAGCATAAAGAAAATCAAAAGATGTTGTGGACATTCAGTTAATGAGTCGCCTTAAAGTTCTTTGATGGTTGTAAAATAGCTGTGATGTTTGATTCTGGAGAGGAAAAAGTGGAAAATGTTTTTAGGTTGCTGGTAGCCCATATTTAAAACATCATCCTTGGGACTCGACCGAGTCACTAAAACCTACCTGGTTCAATAACAAATGCAAGTTGTAAAATAGAGAACGAGCGACCGTTAACAGGTGTGCTCTGTGAAACTAGTTGGCTGTAGGCTGCTCAGTCTGGCTAATTCACAGGGGGAAGAAGGGTGGGACACCTGGATGTAGGCCGTCAGATAACCAGGCGAATCGTTTCTCGAAACCAGCTTAAACAGAGTTTACTTCAGTTCTGGACAGGGTAAATCCCAGCAGATTTAGGAAACTCAACGGACCCGTTAGACGGAGAGCTGGTAGCACATCTCCCCTCTCAGAAGAGGAAGTACGAGAGTGAGAGAGTAGAGACAGAAAGGAGGGGGGGGTGTTGCGCAACAACAAGTTTAATGTTAAAAGGTTTAGCAGAAAACTCCTGTTTCCTTGCAGCTCTTTGTGAAAATCACATTCCACTGAAATCTAGAAATTCTTACTTGTGATGTTCTTTCTTTTGAAAGACAAACATAAATGTAATATATTAACAATACGCACATAGAAAAACATATTAAAATGAGACAATCGAAGTGGTACTATTTTAGTTATTTTATGAATTTATGGGAAAGAAAAGTAGCTGTAAAGGTCACCACCAGGGTCAGCGTAAACAGCAGGAAGAACGTTTGGCTGCTCTACTGGCTGCTGAAACACTTTAGCAAAAAATTAAACAACTAACCCTGAGATTGGCATATGTTATCATTTGTAGGAATTTTGGTTATTTAAGATGGCATGAGCATTTTGTAAATATTTTAAAGAGAAATCACATTTTTGCAGGATCCATTATGCATAGAGATATAATACATATTATTATTTTATTATTTTAAATGATTATTAGCATGGAAGTGTAAACAATGTAAACAAACAGGTTAGTTACCTGGAGCAGAGGTGGTATCACTTCATGTTAATAAAATGTATTCTTTATGACTACAAAATCTAACAGGAATGTGTTGAGAGTGATTATTGAAAGACATTTTGTGGAACATTCAGTTCTGTTAAACCTTTAAAGCATTTTGGATGAATAGTGTGTGTATACTGGGTCCAAAGGTGTGGACTTAACATTGTTCTGCTGCATCAGTTTCTGATAAGACTGAATAAAGCGACTGTAAATAAACTTACTTGATAATCTGTTAGCATGCCTTTTTTGCTGCTAATGTGACTCTGTGTCACTTGTCATTCAGTTATTGCTTAATGTTTATTTTGAGGATTAACTGAAGGATTATTTATTGCTATGTTTGTCTGTTTAATGTGGATTTGTGGAGTATCTCTGGGCTCAAACCAGACTGCACACTGAAACTGAAGGGTGCTGCTTCAGTACCAGGAGTACCAGGTTGGTTTTATATTCTCACTGTTCTTTAATGTTTGCATAAAACTCTGTCCAATAAAAGGAAAGAAGCAGACAAAAAATATATAATTTCATAGATGTGATGGAGATGAATCGCATCTCCTTCATACATCCTCCAAATGTTTAACAACATATTATACATAAAAATATATTATTGAAAATTGTTTTTGACGTACACATGAAGCAAATGTTTTGATATGTGTATATTTAATTTTTTCCTGTTCATATATATTAGTTTCATTTAGAAAAAAACTACATTTAAGACGTAAAAATCTGATAAAAAATATGTTCCTTACTCTTTCTACGGAGTGACTCATCCTTTCATTAGGCGATCTTTGATATATTGCAGTAGCTGTCGCAGTGCGCATGCGCGGCCCGCTGCCTCCGCTACCCCCAGCACCGCTCGGAGCTCAGAGAGCAGGTTGCCCGGACACCGTCGCTGCTGTTCCCGCTTACCCTCCGCCTCGGGAGCCGTTACTCGGATACAAACTTAGTTCCCGTCACCGGACACCGAGCAGCCGACAGGAACAAACCGCTTGTGGAGGCGCTGTGACCGGCTGAGCCTCCCCCTCCTCTCGTCGGTTCACCTCGCGGTGGTCAGCGGACACTCGCTGGAGGTAGGTGTCCGCTTCTGGGGGGCTGCTTTCGGGATGAACTGAGGGAGGGGGTTCGCTGCTGTTCTGCCCCACGCTGCTCGGGTAACTTCAGCCTTCTGTTGGCTCTGCTTTCCTGCTGAAATACCAACTCTGTTAAAGTGTGACTGTTGTTGAAACGAGCGGCTTTAACGGCGAGTTTTCCGTTAACCGCGTGGAAAACACGGAACCGTCTCGTAGATTTCCTGCAGCTCAGGTTTTATCCCTGTGGTCAGAACAGCTGGTTGAACAGAGGCTTGGTAGTGTCTGATAAATAAAGTTAAACTAGTTTCTGAATATTATTGTTGTAGTTGTGGTCAGGAGAAATTGCTGCACTTGTTTGGAGGAACACCTGCTCCCTGATTGAGACCTATGATGAGTGATGGCTGCTGGTATGGATGAGGGGAATAAATGATATTTATTGTAATAACGTAATGTTTATGTTGGTTTTTGGTAATGCACTCGCCCTGTTTCCGCTTATCTGATCCGGGACGGAACCACAGACATCCCTCAGAAACACCTCCTGCTCATTCTGGCGTCCCAGACTGGATCTATGAACCGTGCAGAGCATTCTGGGTAGCAAAATAATCTACAGAATAATCTCCAAAATAAAAATGTTAGCATTCTGGGTAGCAAAATAATCTACAGAATAATCTCCAAAATAAAAATGTTCAGTTAAAAAACAACAACATTTTGTTGCTGAATTATTGAATATATAGACATATGAGCTAAAAAAAACAAAAACCTAACATATCGTTTTAAATCTGTTACTCAGCCATCAGATTAGCTTGAATAGCTTCGCTGATTGGCTAACTCCTTTTAGCACAATAATACTTTTTTCCAGCTTCCCATCACATCGTTTCTTGAAGCAGAAATTAAGTACATCGCTTTTGCATGTGATGACGCTTGTGCATCATATTTACAGCCGTACCAGAAACTTGTGAATACCAATGTTCCGACCGGAACCTTTTAATGTAAAAGAAAAAAAAAATAATTATGTAAAAGTTAAAATCTATGTATTTAATTATTTGAAATTAATGAGTTAAAGTCTTGACCCTGTGCTTTGGTCTCAACTCGCTCATTTTTAAAGGACATTTTTATTTACAGAGACTGAAGTGTCTAATTTTAAAATTTCAAATATTTTCCAGTTCTTGTGTTACATGTTAATTAGAATTTAAATTTTATTAATTTTTGAGAATGTGTTCTTGAATTATTATGCCATTACCATTATATTACTTGAAAATTGTCTCAAAGCAACAGTATTATCTTTATCGCAATAACTTCTGGAGTAATTTACTGTCCAGCAAAGTTTGTTATTGTGACATGTCTAAGTTTAGATTTATTCAGTGATGCTGACATGAGGTAACTCTAATGACAAGGTGTGGAAAATATTTCTGTTTACTTGACTGTAGCAGTGAATCTGTTGGTAACAGCTGTAGTAAACCAGAGCAGGGAACAGCTAAATAAAGTGAAATCCTTATTGTTGCATCAGAGTCGAACGTTTAATCCGATTAAATACAAAACATCATCCACCGGGGAGATTTCACAGCACTTTAGCTGCTTTTAGTTTGAAGCATGAAGCAGATTTTGATTTTGACATTTGGAGATTAATTAGTTGCACGACTGGAGAATTTAATTTGACATGTCTTAAAATTGCACAAATTCTCATAGGAACAAACAAGACTTGTAAAAGCTTTCTTTGAATGGTTTGTGGTGGAGTCTGATGATACCCTGAACCCCCGGCGGCGGTTGGAGCAGCGGTTTGGTAGCCATGGCGGCTCCTGGGAAATAACTGACATGTTTCTGACGGTCACGTCTCTGCAGCACATGGAGGGAAAATGAGCTGAAACTAAATGAAGTTAAAGCCGTCGCAGAATTAAAGCCAATAAAAACTAATTACATGGAATAACAGTTATGAACTGGTACAGGTGTGTTTTCTCTGTGGACCAAAAAACCCAAAATTGAAATAAAATTCAAGCTAATTTTGTTGTCTTACAATAGGAAATACTTTGAGCTCTGGTTGTTTTATCAGACATGATGCCAGGTCATAAAAATCTGGATTTTTAGTAGCGAATAAATCAGCATCAGCATCGGTATCGGCTGATGTTAGTCATCTTCTAACTAATCAGGATGAATCAATTATTGAAGTTATCGTCTATTAGTTTAGCAATCAGTTAATCATTAACCAGAGCATACAGACTCAAAATAGATCATTTGCTGAAAGAACAGCACATTCATAGCAGTAAAGCAAAAACTGTACAAAAAAATATACATTTCACATTTAAGATAAAAAGGTGTCTGTAAATCTGGTCTCCCCAGAACTCCTCAGTCCTGGGAACTTTATCTGGACCTGGTTCAAATTCAGTGAAAAAAAATCTCATATTAAGAACATTTTCTATCCAATTAATAATTGATCAATACAAAAAAATAATCAGATCAGCCCCACTATTGATGTCAAGTAGAAAGGGCTGAACTTTCCACATGTTGATGTTGGAAATATCGTTTTGCAGCAGATGCATCCTTGGCTACAAGTGATGAATCGTTTACTAAAGAATATGTTGGGGAATAAAATGTTTATGTTCTTCTTTAACAAGGGAATTGTTTATTTACTTCTCTTAACGTATTTGTTATATTGTATAAAAAGGCTTGAATGGTTAAATGAAAAATCTACAGCATGCACCTATTTTATTATTCAGTTAATGAATTAATTGTCAGAATAATTGATATATTAATCAATAACTAACATAATCGTTAGTTAGGATTAACATTTTCACTCTATACCGATACTCAGTAAGTTTGTTCAAGAGAAATTACTGATGATGATGATAATAATGAAGCTCGGCTCTGATGTTCTGACAGCTTCATCTTAACGAGGATTAAATTGAGACGTCGGCTTCCTGTCTCCTCAGGTGTTCAGTGGAGGATCGTTATCCTGCTGAACCGTCTGCCGGCCAATCAGAACTCTTCTCCTTTTGCATTTTTCACATTTGCCTGACCTGGATAAAGACTTATCATTTGTCTGGGTTTCAGCCCAGGGCCGGTGCGTTCAGGGAGCGTAGGACTCCTCTGTTAGTAGAAGCTGTAACCTGAACCCGATATCGGACCGGGTCGCCTCGGGTCGAGCCGCAGCTTCAGGTGTTGATGAAGACGCAGCAGCGCTCTGCTAAGTGAGGATTAGGTGTGGACATGATATCCTGATCTGGTAGTCCAACAGGAAATCCTCCCACAGGGAAACCCGAATGCTGTGTTCAGTTTAGTGACACAAATCTCACTTTGTGATCTAAAAGGAACATGGAAGAATCAGGGATCACCGATCCAGTTTTTCATTTCCGATACAATATCTGAGGATCAGTATCGCCCAATGCTGATCTGATACAGAGAAACAGCTGAATTAACTTAAAATGTTTTATTTTTTTAAAAACTTGAACATAAATGTACTAAATTACAGTATAAATTTATTTGCTAACTCTGCACCAGTACAGCAAACTGAAACACACCAAAAGCTTCACCAGTTTGGTCAGACAGTTAAAACAACTTTAATTATTTCAGTCAGAGCAGTTAGCAGTAGAACAGCCAATGGAGAAAAATAATAAATACATAAAAATAATCTGCAACAAATCTTCTTTCAAATGGTTCAGAAAACACCATAAGGAATCCTAAATATAATGTAAAATAAATAATAAGGAATTATACTGGACAGATCTGCCCTGATGGATCAGGAACATTGCTTCGATATTCAATCTGGACTTTTCTCTACAATATCGGACCAATTCAGATACAAATATCTGATCAGTGCATCTGTAGTTACTAATGAGAATGTATTTCAGGAGCTATAATAGCTGCCGTGCAGTCACAGCCGGACAGTTCCTAAAAATGGAGTAATAAATAGTTTCTACCGTTTTATCGTTATCAAAATATTACCAGGAAATATCGTGATAAACTTTACATCCATATGACCCGCAAGATTCCTCACATGAAGAAGACAAAGATCCTGCTGAATCTCTGCTGCTCTCCACAGCTGATCCACTGGAGTCGCACACACTTCTCACTCAGCTGCACTGTGTGTGTGTGGGGGTGTGTGTGTGTGTGTGTGTGTGTGTGTGTGTGTGTGTGTGTGTGTCTCTGGGGACTGCCCTCAGTCCTGGCTCGCTGCTGCATGTAAAACAGAAAGAGATTGATTAGACAATCCCCTGGAAGCACTTCTTCCCCTCACCTGGCCTCGTTCCTGAACTCATCTGCCCACAGCCATCACAAAGCAATTATTGCCACGGTGATAATTGTTTGAGTCAGGGTTCTGTGGAGTCCAATCAGGCTTTCTTCTCGTTTTTTCCCCAGGGACAGTAGATTAAAACAGGAGGGAACTGAAGCCGGTTCCACTGAGGGCGATTTAAAGGAGACTGTCTGAAGGATTCCCTGCACTGAGACATAAAAACATCCAGACTCTGAAAAGCCAGCAGGAGTTCAGTCACTGCAGAGAGGAAGAGTCTGGACAACATTAATGCTGCAGTTAATTATTCAAACAATGCTTTTAGTTTAAGATTCTGTAGGAAACATCTTCAAACTGACCAGGATCTCAATGCAAAGAGAATATAGAGTTTAATGACTCAATATCCTGAAACCTTCAGGCTGGGAGTAAATTAAGATGTAGCGACAGTGGAGAGGAAAAACTGCACTTTGACAGGAAGAAACCTCCAGCAGAACCAGAGCCAGGCTTGGTGTGGGAAACTTTTACCATCTCAGGATTTGATTCAGGAGCTGCATGAAGAGCAGATGAAATGTTGGTGACCAAATTAGACGCTCAAGCCAGAAATACAACTGTTTCTGTTTGTTTTGTGATTGACTGGAACCTTGATGAAATATGTTATTAGATGGATTATTAATGGGAAACATCGTGAACATGCTGAACTTCAATGAACCTCAGAAAATTAAAACAGCTCAGAACCCAGTAGTGTCTAAGAGAAGCATGTTAGGATTGTTTTAGGACAATTTTCCAGTTTTCATTTTTTAGAATTCTTTGGCTGCGTTCACACTGCAGCCTGAAGTGACCCAATTCCGACTTCTTGTCGAATTGGATTTTTTTGCCGTGGCCGTTCACACTGCCAAACATATGCGACCTGTAAGTGTTCTGCAGTGTGAACGGGCAACGACCTGAAAGTGTCCCGCATGCTCAGTAGAGGGCGCAATAACGTCAGCGTTCTCAGTGTTCTGCCAACCAAAGAAGTGCTCAGTGTTTGTAATAAAGATGGAGGCTAACTTCATCCTCATTATAGTCCGTCATGGTCGTTGTTGTTCTTCCCGCTTGCGTGCATCAGGAGGCAGAACAGTGAGACTTGTTGAGTGTCTGACGTTCAGTTCGGATGAATGCGACCTGGACGTTACGTCACATTTGAATCAAATGCATATCGGATATGGGTCGCATTCGAAAAGAATCCGACCTGTGCTGATGTTGCTGTTGTTGTTGATGTTGTTGTTGTTGCTGCTGCTGCTGCAGGCGTCCAGGTGATCTGCTGCTGTTGTTGTTGCTGTTGTTGCTGCTGCTGCTGCTGCTGCTGCAGGCGTCCAGCTGATCTGCTGCTGTTGTTGTTGTTGTTGTTGCTGCTGCTGCTGTGTTGCTGTTGTTGTTGTTGCTGTTGTTGATGTTGTTGTTGTTGTTGATGTTGCTGTTGTTGTTGATGTTGCTGTTGTTGTTGATGTTGTTGTTGTTGCTGCTGCAGGCGTCCAGCTGATCTGCTGCTGTTGTTGTTGTTGCTGTTGTTGTTGATGTTGTTGCTGTTGTTGATGTTGCTGTTGTTGTTGATGTTGTTGTTGTTGCTGCTGCTGCTGCAGGCGTCCAGCTGATCTGCTGTTGCTGTTGCTGTTGTTGTTGATGTTGTTGTTGTTGCTGCTGCTGCTGCTGCTGCAGGCGTCCAGCTGATCTGCTGCTGCTGCCAGAGAGCTGACCCCCTCCTGGCTCTGGTTCTGGTTCTGGAAATGAATGTCTGTAGTAAACTGGGCTGAGTGCTGAAGGCGGCTGGACCGGAGCCAGTACTACGCTGCTGCTCATCAGAAGCAGCCGGTACTCACAGTTCACACAGTGCGGTCTCATTGGGTCCAGCCTTTTGGTTCTGGTTCTGAATTCCCTGAATAACGACTTCCTGTTCTGATTTGATCTGTGAACAAGTGGGATCAGTAAACACAGGGATGAACATGAGCCGGTCAGCCTGGTTGGTTCTGCTCAGTTTGACCTTTCACCCCTTAACGCTGCTGTTATATTCCAGTTTTGGTCGTTATGATGATGTCATTTACCGCTGGATGTTTTGTGCTGATTGCTTCGGTTTGGACCCGTCAGGTGGGCTTGACTTTTCTGCTTTTACAACAGATTCAAAGTCATTTTTTAGTCTACTCATCATCGGCTGTACAGAATGTTGTGGGTCCAATAAATGCTGTCAGTGGCTGGTTTTGATTTGATCAGGAATCAGGTTTTCTGATAATATACAGTTTACTAAATTAAATAAGATCTGAGCATTTCATGACCATGATTCCATAATTCATAAAAATACTTGAATACATTAAATAAATAAATTGCCAAGACTTGGCAACATCATGATTGATGTGAATAACATTGGTCAGCTGAGGTTGTTATTAATGTGCTACAGGATTTATATCAACATATAAACATATTTATGTTTACATATTTATTTATATGTAAACATAGTACATATAAATAAACTTTAACTCAACTTGATGTCTGTAATGAGACGATGGCTCATTATTACAGACATAAAAAACTAAGTTAAATTAATAAAGTGTCATCCAGGCATTGATGCTTCAGATGTTTCTGTCTGTTTTTCATAAAACTGCTCAGTAATATTAATGTTGACTCGTAGTTTGTTGAAGGAAACAGGAAGTTCAGTCAGTTTGATGTCGACATTGATGGAGTTTATTCATCTATCAGTTATTTTTACCTGCACTGCGAAAAGGTAAATGATTCCTTAATATCAATTAAAAACTATTTGTTCCACAGGCAGATTCTTTCACTTGTAACATGGAGAAAATATCTTATTATAAGTGAAATAATCTACCAGTGGAAATAAAACTTTGGAAACTTTTTCATTAATATTAAGGAATTATAGACTAGCTGAGGCTCTTATATCTGAAAAGTTACTTGAAGTTAGTTTTGTCGTATTTCTAGTGTGCTATGACATTTGTACTAGAAACCAGACCAACACACTTTGGTAAAATTAAGAGTTTTTTGCAGCACATCCTGCTGGACGGCTCAACTACTCGCCTCAGATTCTCCTGGTGTGAGAAAACATTTCCTGTGGTTTTATGTCACGTTAAGTTTAGTTTGTAAATGTGACTTTTTTTGGCTTGGATTCACAGTAACAGTAACAGAAGTATTAATGAAATGTAAATGTAACCTGGTGTTTCTGGAGCAGGACGTTTTCCCCAAAAACAGAAAGTTTCCTGTTAAATGTCCAACCTTACCTGAGTTACTAAACATAAGAAGTTAAATATTTAAATTTCATCAACTCTTTCAAACTAAATCCATTAGTAGATTTTACTTAAGTCCACCCCCTGCCCATGCATTACCCACTCTGCTTTAGTGATTTGAATGTTTTCTGGCCGCTTACATGAAGCGCAGCCATTAATGCATTATTGAAGTCTAATCCTGCTGAGAAAATAACTCTAAAGCTGCTGTTTCATAACCACACACACACACGCGCACACACACACGCACGTGCCTGCTCACACACACACACACGCACACACACGCCATAATGGCATCACACAGATGTACTTCCTAAATTTACTGAAGGGCAGATTTCCTGCGGTGCGCCTGGATTAAGCAGGTTAATCTGGGTTAGAGACCTGGATGAGGACTTTCTGCTGGTTTCTGTTTCTGTTGGATGTTTGTTGAAAAGTTGAATCCAAATGAATTTATCTGCTTTTTATCGCTGGGTTTATATTAGCGGAGAGCTAACGGACATAAATCTCATCGGATTGAAACTCTGAACCTGATTAGAACATCCTGGAGTTTTAATAACTGCAGGAAATATGTGATCTGTAAACCTGAAAACACAGCTGATTAATTCATATCGTGGGTTCATAGTGACATTTCACGTTTAGAAAACTGACTGAAGCAGCAGAGATGCAACTCCTTCTAAGATGAGGAAGGATTTGCATAAATGTCTTGATTTATTCTGTTTTTCAGTTGCTACAGATTTTTCTGCTCTGCTTTTCTGTTAAAAGAATAAAACTGGAAAGAAAATGTTCCTTTAGAGCACAGGTATCAAACTCCAGGCCTCCAGTCGCAGTCCTGCAGGTTTTAGATGAGCCACAGGTACAAAACACTGGAATGAAACGGCTTAATTACCTCCTCCTGGTGTAGATCAGTTCTCCAGAACCTTAATGACCTAATTATTCTGTTCATGTGGTTCAGCAGAGGCTCATCTAAAAGTTGCAGGGCAGCAGGCCTCCAGGACTGGAGTTTGACACACCTGCTTTAGAGACTTAACTTCACAGAAACGATTCATTTCTGGTGCTAATTTATTACATTTAGGATTTAAGTTCTTAAAGTTTCCTCATTGAATAATACATTTCAGGAAGCAGAAATTCACTAAATGGCTATAAATGAATAATTCAAACAGTCTGCAGAGATCTTAGGATCAGTTTCATTAATTTGCAGAAATAAAAAAAATTCTACATTAAAAACATTTTTACTCTTTCAGCAAAGAGTGAAGCTGTATTTTTTTAGACTTTTCAAACATCCGCCGTCTTTCTGATGAACTCGGCGCCGTTTTTCTGTTGATTATTCATGAACTCTTTGATTAATTGAAAGATAATCAGTGAATTCAACCCATTTGTTCATTGGAGTCACAAAAGGACAGAATGATGGACTCCTCTTAGTTTCACATCATTTTAACTCCAACGTGCTAATGGAGTTTTTCCACAGCAGACACATTTATGCTGGTCACTGCAGGAGAAAACGGATCTCATTAATGTCGGCTCAGTCCCAGTGAGGTTCTGATCCAGTAAGATGAAAATGAGATCTCCAGGTTTCAGTTCAGCAGCTGAACTTTACCTGTTCACAACCACCAGCAACATATATTCAGACATTAATCCAAAAGATATAAATCTCACTATTTGATCTTCAAAGGTATTTTTGCACCATCGGGGGTCCATGAAGTCTGAGGAATTATGGAGAAGCGTTTAACTTATAATTGATCTTTTAGTGTCCCTGTTCTGGTCCAACATAACGTAAAAAATAAAAACAGCTGTGAATCTGCAGATTAATTTCTAAACTGATTTTAAACACATATCTGACTCATCAGCTCACATCTCAGCTTTTTGCTGAAGCTGCAGTTCAGTGACTGGTAACATGTTCAGGGCGTTCCTAGAGACAACCAGTAATATAAAAACAATTACAAGATGGTCCCAACAAGCTAAACGAGCTCCTGTGGGCTGTTGTGAGGTTACGGACTGTGATGCTCTGTTCCAGCCACCTGGAGACGACATCAGTGACTGGATGTGTGTTTAGACTCCACCCCACCAGTGAGAGGCTTCCTCAATAACAAATCCCTGATCACCAGATCTAGTTTTGAGGTCGTGCATGGATGCATCGATTAGCTATAAAAGGGGTTTGAGACTGGGTGTAAAATGAGTTAAAAAGCAGCCAAAGGCCAAAGAAAAGCTTTAAATGACCTTAAAATGATCACTGTAAAGGTTTCAGGGCTGCTTTAAGGAAAATGTGAGGAAATGAGTGATGACTATGGATGATAATTGTGTTTATAGCATCGGGCGAATAAAACTGCCGTAAATGTTTTTTTCTAAATAATACAACTTTGAAACGTTGGGTTTTGATTACCATTAACCTGCCGAGTCAGTTCAGTTAAACCAAGTAAAACGGTTTGACCTGCTAATAATCCAGGTTAACTCTGATTGGTTGAAACTGGGTCGATGGGGCATTTGGACCCATCGGTTTCCTGTTGTAGCATCTACTGAAACTCACTCTGTGATCCAGGATATCGGCTTGTTAAAGGTGATTTCCTTTCTGAGCTCTGAAAACCCAGAAAGGAAATCAGGTGATGATAAATTAATTCTAGGATTTTCTACTCAAACTCAGTTTTACCACCGTCTGTTAGTCCCAAAACGCCTCCAGAGGCCTGACCTACAGACCCTAGTGCATGCTGGGAGCTGACTGGTTTGTCTTAAACACCAACCCAACCTGCCTGACTGATGCGTTCATGTCGCCATGCCGACAGTGGCTTTGCAGTGCCGGCAGCTGGCTTTGCAGGCGAACTCGTCCGTCTCTGGAGCTCAGAGAGTGGGTCGATGGTGAAATGTTCTGTCGCCGTGTCTCTGGTTCCTCCTCAGTGTCCATGAACACAACGACATGTGGAGGGAAAACAGCGACTGGAAATATGGTGAGGAAATAATCAGGAGCAGAACTGACGGGTCCAAACGCCTCATCGATAGATTAATAAATAAAATAAAATAAAAAAATTGCCACATTATGCAAATGTTAGAAATACATTAAATTATGCAAATAAACAAAACTAACTTAAAAGTAACTTTCCACAAATAAATAGGAGCTTATTTTAAGTCAATAATTCCTTAATACTGATTAAAAATATTCTACTTCCATTGGTAGATTATTTCACATATAACAAGATATTTTCCATGTTAAAACAAAGCCGAGCCATTTTTTGGACTCTGCTTTCATTTTTCTCTCGGCGCCATCAGAACCTTTCGGTCCTGAAGTTTCACCTTCTGGTGAGCGGCGTCTCCGTCTGCTGAAGAGCAACTTGATTATCTGCTGCGTTGCCACCTACTGTTGCTCCTTCTCTCAGATAACAGGATGTAGAGGTTATGTTGATGGAAATCATTAAAATCCACATCATTAGCAAACAAGCCATCAGTGCTGTGTGTGTGTGTGTGTGTGTGTGCGCGTGTTCAACCCGCCCACGCTGTCGCTGTGCAGAAGTGACACAAATCCTCCTCTGCTCAAATTCTCATTTATTTATCAGAATACAGATAAACTGCCTGCTGTTAGAATCCAGAGAACAACATTCAGGTTTCTCCCTGATCCAGCCTTAGACTCATGGCTGCTCTCTGCTGCAGCGTTGGGAGAAACAGGCCTAATAAAAGCAGAGGTAGAAACTGCTTCCTGACTTTGGAACAGCAGAACTCCCTGGTGTGAGAAAGTGTGCCATCCCCAGCTTTTGGTTTAGCCACAGAAAGCTGCTGCCTTTTGTTGTCAGATCAAATGTTAGGAATGCTTTGTATGACAGAACGGTTTCTACCTTCCCACCTCGGCTGCTGAAAGCTCACAGGAGGAATTATTTGAAGTGCTGTGAGAACATAAAAGCCTCCACATGAAAGTTTCTGGCAGTAAAACCGGCCTAATAAACACGAGCCAAAATAAAACTGGAGGCTGAGGACAGGAGAGGCAGCAGGAGCCGCCAGGGCCTGGATACCTGCAGCTGGACCAGCTGGACGCTCAGGTCCATTTTAGTCTGACCTGTAACTCTGACTCTGATCCTGCTGTGGGAAGCTGTTTGTCTGAAAGCATCATTCGCTGATAACAGAGTCTTTGTTAAGGTCACAATACCGCCATGTTTTACTCAACGTCTCAGAAAGCTTTTAGGCTTCCTGACTGCAGTTCTTCTGGGTCCTGCAGGCGTTGGGCAGATTTTGAAAGCAGCTGATTATTTTCATTTCAAACAAACTTTAAGTTCCTGAGTGAGAAGTTCTCATCTGGTAATGAATGACTTTCTGCCTCAGTTAGAGCAGGGCTGGGCAATACAGCAATAATTATCTATATCACAATAAACACATGATCAATAGATAATGCGTCTGAAAGAAAGTTTTGGACATATTTACAAGTTTAACCACATAAACTTGTAAATATGAAGGCATATTGTGTGTGTGTGTGTGTGTGTGTGTGTGTGTGTGTGTGTGTGTGTGTGTGTGTGTGTGTGTGTGTGTGTGTGTGTGTGTGTGCGTGCAGAGTGTGTGGCTCAGATTACACTCGCTACACCCAGTTTTAGATTAAACTGTAACCCTTATTATTACAGAATGAAATAACTGGAATCAAAAAATATCTACTGGACTCTTCTGTGCAGGCAGAGCTCAGAATCCTTGGTTCTGATTCGGATTCTGTCGGGTCATTCTCACTGAGTCAGAAACGTTTTTTTTTTTTTTAGCTAAGTGAAGTTTCTAAACTTTAATGTCTGCTGTCTGAAGCTGGATTAGATTATTTATGCTTCACTGCATCTCGTTTTAATTATTTTAAGTCTTTTTAGGTGTTTGAATAAAATCTTTGTTGATCTCCACCTGATGGTTCATAATGAGTCTGACTGACATTAACTAGTTTTAGGCTGTTTCTGATGTTACACGTTTTCTGTTTTTGTCTCCAAGTCTTTCTGGTTTCTGACCTGTGAAAGTTGCTTTATGAACTAAAGTTAGTCTGAGTTGTTGTTCTGTTCTTCTCTTATTAAAAAGCAACAGCAGCGATTTGTTTTCTGCCTAACGAGCGCCTCAGCTGAACAACTGGGAACCTTATTTGGCCTCAGTGCCTAATTGCTACTAACATTTCTCTTCAGCTGGAGATTAATGATAATAATAGTTTAGTTGAATAAGATGAAATGATTTTTCTCTGGTCCGTCTCGTAACGTGGGCGTTCTGAGGTCCTGCTGGAACATTTCTGCATGTGAGGCTTATGCAAATAAAGCCGGATCTCTGGGAGCTGTTTACAGCCTCTCTGGGTTTTAAAGCAGGTTGGCTTCATGATCACAGAGTCTATTTTTATGCAGAGGAAAAAAAAACTCTTTACCTGCTCTCCCCCTCCTGTCCTGTTATTTTTTTCTGTTGTTCTTTAATCAGCGTTGTCTTTTTGCCACATGCTGAGCTCACCATCTGCCGCTGCTGTCGGCGTCCTCAGAAAGTCATCGCTGTATTCCTGATTATCTGGCTTTAATCGCCTCCCCTTCAGGGAGACGCAAGGTTAGCAGGGAAAGCAGCTCGCATGAGGTCCAATAAAACCGCAGCAGTAAAGTAAATCCACTCGACCTTGAATGTCCGGCCTGAACTTATGGTAGATATGAAAACATCAGAGTGCCGCTGCGTTATGTTATAATACATTCTGTATTTTTGTTGCTATATCAACTTTTAGTTTTATGTTCTCAGTTTTTTACCCTTGCAGAGGTTACAGCTGAGCCAACAGCCAAACGATGCACTTCGTCCTGCCTTTACGCTGTTTTAACACAGACGGTCCAGTTGACTCTGTTTGATTGGGACCAAAACATTTATTTCATCTCCAGCTGTTGTTCTCTTTTCACTGCTCTGAGTCAAACCAACCAAACCTTTGAAAAACCTTTAAAACATCATCAGTTGGAATTTATTATGTTAAATCAAAATCTAATCATGACAAGAAATTTATCATGATAAATGAACAACAAACAATAAATGATGTAATAAATGCATCTTACAGGTTTTTAAATCCGACACCCAGTTACTACAGACCTGTAAACATCCATCCATCCATCCACTCACTTTCTTGGTTTTAATTTTTATTTTTTCAGTTTTTTTCTTGTTTCTGCAGTTTTCAAAAACTTTGGTGAATATAGAGATAAAATCATTCTGAATGTCTGCCTTTCATCTTTTCTCTCTTTCTCATCTGTGCCTCCATCACTCTGTGACCTTTACATTTATTACATTAGCATGAAAATACAACTTTATAAAACTTGGACTGTATTACCCAATAATTATTGCAGACGGCTCTTTGCCGTATGAATATAGAGGAGATTTATTGTGCAGCCTCGGTTCTTCCACCTCGTTCAGCTGCTGGTTGAGAGGAACCGGGTTAATCCAGGCCGATAAAGACGACGGGCCCGCAGCATGACAGACCCTCCACTGAATTTAACCAAATCAGTTTCACAACAGATTTAACTGTTAAAAAAAAAACAGCTGAATTTAAAACCAGAGACCCAACACACATGAACATAAAAACATATCAGGTTTCAGGTCCAAACCACATGAACTGGTTTCACTCACCAACATTGAGACGCCAACGGGAAATCTCAGAACCTCTCCAGACGAACTATGAATTCAGCCTGGAGGCTTTTCTGGATCAGCTGGACGGGTTCTGTCAGAATCTGTGAGGTTCTGCAGTTTGAACCAGGAAACAGAAACAACTGAAAGCTGGAGGTTTAATGTGACTGAAAGGTGAAAGCTGAGCAGCGTCACAGTAAATCCTGGATCATCTGCAACAAACGGTCCAAAAACAAAGATCGGCGTTAAATCACCGTGGCAACCGATACGACCCATGACCTGTCGGTTTCTGACTGCCATGTTTGGTGTTTTTTTTCCCTCCACAGTGGGACCTGAGAGGCTGAGCAGTGGGAGGCGTTGGACTGCATGAGGAGGCCGAGCGACAGGACGCTGGTCCTCACCTAGACCCCGCCCCCATCGACCCTTGACCCCCACACCGCACCGACATGGTGAGATTCCTCTGTTTACTGGTAGCTGAGGTGAACTAGTAGCAGTAATCCCAGTTCCTCCCAGTCTCTAAAGGTTTCTGACACCTTCACCAGCTGCGTTTCCATTGTGTGTGAAATCTTTGTCTATATTCTGCTAAATTCACCATTGCTGTGTTTTTATTGAGACATGAAATTAAAATAAGCTCCTCCTCCTTCCTGTCATCTTCTTCTTCATTTCTGATAGTAGTAACATCCGGTTGTTGATCATGAGCTAAAAAAGTTTATCCCTTGCAGTTTTGCTGAACACATCTTTTTGAATAAGGCTGGGAAACACCTGATCCAGCACAGAAACATTTTATACAACATTTCAACATTGGAGTGTTTCCAATGAACAAATTGATTTTTGTACTTTTAATTTTTACAGAATTTTGTGGTTCATGGAGATGCAGCTACTAAGCCCAATATATATCAAATAACATCGATATTTACTGTCTTGAAATTCTCCTACTGTCTCTTTAAGAAACTCCTGCTCTTTCTGAAGCTCCGCCTTCAGGAAGTCATCACATCATGGCTCCTCTACTAACCCCTTGAACACCTTGTTTACCAGCGTTGCTCTGACCAGCAGCTCCTATAATGAGCTCAGCTGTTCCACCAGGTGTTTGCTAATTGCTGCTGGCTAGTCTGAAGGAGCTTAGTGTCGGGGAAAGGTACTCTGTAAAGTCCAAAAATGACCAAAAGTTTCTCAGAGGGCGGATTGATGGTTCTGATTTGATAACTGATCAAATCGTCATCAGGGCAAAAGGATTCAAGTTGATCTGGAAGAAGAATGGAGCGTGAAGCTAGCAGGAAACCGTCATCTTCCTGAACTTCAGCTCAGCTGCAGCTAGAGGGCGCTTTGTTCTTTCATCTGGAGACGCATTTCCACCCTGAAAACATGAATAAAGTCTTTCTGCTTCTCACTGAAAACCGTTCTGTCGTCTGTCTTCCTCTGGATGTTTTTTACAGGGAAACCCAAATGTTAAAGCAGTTTTCTCTGCTCTGAGTGTCACGTTAAACTAAATGTCAGCTACAGGCAAACTGTGGATGTAATTAAGTCCGTCAGCGTCGTCAAACTCCTCCATCCTGCAGGTAGCGGGCCTGATGGAACGCCGGGCTCCGATCCAGAATCCATGTTAACGTCTTAATCTTTCATCTGAGCGCCGTTAATGTTTAGTTTTGTGGGTTATGGCTGTCGACACGACCCCACTCTCCTCCGCCCCCGGCAGCTCGGAGATTAGCCAGGCTGTGATGAACGACCTCACAACTCCGCTCAGAACCGCCATGAATTATTTACACGGCGTCATAAATAACACGCCGTAATGAGGAGCGCTTACAGGCTGCCGGGGGCGGAGGAGAAGATGGAGCGAGGCGACCTTGGACCTGACGGCCGGTAGATGGAGGATCTCTGGCCTGAAAAACCTGACATCCGGTTCGCTCTGCAGCGGAGAGAGGACAGTTCAGTGATGTCACAGAGGTCACAGTTGAGCAGATGAAGCTGAATCAGGGCCGTGATGCTCAGACCTGCTGCAGCTCAGGATGTTTCAGGTGTTTCTGTTATTTCTGACACCACAGTTAGAGCTGCAGTGTGTAACTTTTATAAAAATATGCTTTAAAACTGTCACCATGTTGTGATAATTTAATATGAGACAGAAAATCTGGAAAAATCTGATCATCTGTTCCCCCCTGAGCTACTATTAAAGAAATGCTCCAAAACAACCAATCAGAGCCAGCGGGAGGGTCTTAGCGCTGTCAGTCATACTCATGTACGTGCTGCTAAATGTGACAAGACCCTCTTCTTGGCTCTGATTGGTTTGATGACTTATTAGGACCGTTATAGACAGATAATGAAAAAGAATTAAATTGTCTGGAAAAACTCTGAAATGTTGGGATTAAACTCAGAAATGTCCTGATTTTTTTGGCAGAGGTTTACTACTTTTTTCCATCTACAATGTTCTCTATTTGCAGATTGGTTGTTTCTGACTGAGTGCATTTCTGCAGTTATTACTGGGAACACTGGGAGAAGGCAGAGGAGCTTGATTTTTTCCCCACAGGTTATCTGACTTATACTGTCACAACATAAGGAGAATTTTAACAAATATGACAAAATCTATTTTTTATAAGAGCATCTTTAAAGACAAAGAGTCCAGGTTTTTATCTGAGTTACGACAGTTTCCTGCTGTTAGTCTAATTATCTGCTTGATGCGTTACTTTGATGATCTGCTGCTGATAATCCCTCTCTGCAGCATAAAGCCCAAAGTTCTGATGGTTCTGTGCTGGCGACCTTTGCAGCGCGGCGTCCAGCCGGGCTGGAAGTGGAAACACTCCTGGAAATGAGCATCAAGGAGGGAAAATGCCACTTCCACTTAACGACTAAAAAACATCAACATATGAGCGTTTAAATGGCCGCCGTCCTCATCCATCACTTCGGCAGAGTTCATCTTCTTCTATGGTGGCTGTAACTCTGCTGCAGATCCTGGATTTATGTCTGCAGGTTTTAATCAGGTGCAGAACCAGAACCAGTTCTGCTCAATAAAACTGGATCATTAGTTTTCCTCAGAAAGGCAGCAGCTGTAATTAAAACAGCCGTCTAACTCGTCTGCCTGGGTGTTTGTGTACATGTGGGCAGTCGGGCGATGAAGGTTTGATTACAGCGGAGCTGCAACTAACAATTAATGTAGTAATTGATTTAATCTATTGATTATTCTAACGATTATCAATTAATCGAATTTTAAAAAGTCAGTGGTTTAGATCGCTGATCTGTGTCTTTCTGGTTTTAACCTTTTTATTTAGCTTGTATACATATAAAAGTGTCTTTAATGATAAAATGAAAGGTCTCCATGGTAACCTCCAGCTGCTGTGCTTTCTCTCTCTTCTCACCCTCAGAGGTCGTTCCGGTCGTTTGCCAACGACGACCGCCATGTCATGGCCAAACACGCCAGCGTCTACCCGGCGCCGGAGGAGCTGGAGGCCGTCCAGGCGCTGGTGTCCATCGCAGAGGGAGCTCTGAAGAAGGTTTCTGACTGGATGGACGGCCTGAAGGACTCCCCAGGGAAGACGTCCAGCTGTGATGACGAGGAGGAGGAAGATGCTGCTGAGACGGAGTGAGTCTGATTATGGGCCGGTGTTACAAACACAGTGAGTTCACCGTAGGAACAGTGACCCTGTGCAGCTGCAGGGCAGACGTTGGTGCTGTGAGGTAATCGGGCGCTGGCCGCCCTTCCTCTGTCTCAGCCCAGCTGGAGTGCCGGTTCTGTGCGGGGTGACCCGGGTCGGCCTGCTGGCCAAAGGTCTGCTGATCAGAGGCGACACGGAGCTGGAGCTGGTGCTGATGTGCCGACCCAAACCCACCAAGCTGCTGTTGTACACCGTCAGCGCCAACCTGCCCCTGCAGATCCAGGTACAGAATCGTCAGCGCGCCCGCCCCTTTAAGACACGCAGGACCTCGCCTTAAAGGGGCGGCGTCATGTTAAGTCCATTTTACGTCATATTATAATGTTTTTCCCTCATATAAAACAAACCTGGAGTCTTACTTTGATTTTTTTCATGCATGTTTGAGAAATCCCTTAATCTCCATGGCAACCGTTCAGCTGTGCAAAACGCCTGGATGGACCAAACTCCGCCTACGAGGCGCAGCTCCTCCTCCAACCTGCAGAGCTTCTGCCAGAGCAGCTTTCACACCTCAGCTCCTTCAGACTAGCCAGCAGCAATCAGCAAAAATAATAAATGAATAAGAAAATGCTGTATGAAGCTCAAATATCATTAATAAAAAAATCCTGTCTCAGTCTAATTCTAGCTGCTACCCAAAGATCTGATTTATACTTTTTTTCTGTCAGCTGTAATAAATGTGGATGTTACTAGTGGATGGATCGTTGTGGTGTAAAGAAAAAAAAAAGTGAAAATGAGCCTCCAGCATCACTGTTTTCATCAATTTCTTAGTTTGTTGAAGGTTTTTTATAGAATAGAATAGAATAGAATAGAAGTACTTTATTCATCCCAGCAGGGAAATTACTTCGCAGTTACAGCATAGAGACAAGAGGTTCTGCAGTTTTAGGCAGGAAAGGATCAGAGAACAAAGTGTGGATAGACCTGAGGTCAGGGGTCAAACTGTATTTCCTAAGTGCATCACAGCTCCCTGACAAACAGTGACTTCACCTCCAGACAGTCGCTATGCTGTGATCCATCCCAGAACCCAGAGGATCAGTCTGGATCCGCTGTTCAGAGGCTGGAGGTTTTCCTCCGTTAATTACTCACCGCAGCTTCTTCATCAACAGAGGAAACTGTCTGAGGATCTCATTTCCTGCCGCTAACTGCAGCCTGACGGGCGGCGGCCTGATGGATGGAGCCGTGTTTACCTGACAGAGAAGCTGCAGATGAAACGCAGCGCCATGCTGGCAGGAACAGCAGGCAACAAGGCTCTGGTGCCGCTTACTTCCTGTTCATGTTGTCATGGAAATCAATGTAAAAGAATGAAATTTAATTCTCTGAATTTTATTTTTCTGATTCATCACCTTCCTCCTGATGAAGCTTTGGAAAGCCACAGAAAATCCCATTGAAACATAAATACCTCAGGAAAAAAAAAGTTTTATGCAAAATATTCAAAGTCTAGAAAATATATATTTTCTAGGCCAGGAGATTTCAGCAGGAAGAGGAATAAAACTGGGCTCTAATTAGCAGAGGAAACTAAACTAATGTAAATAAAACATAATTTTGCAATTACAATGTTTCCAATAAACATGAATTACAATTAAAATCACAAGTGAATAAGTTTGTTCATGTGATGAGTCATTAAAAAAACACTACTTCCTGTTCAGTGTTCGCCATGGTAATATCTGATTATTGATCATGTGACACATATGATGCGAAGAAGGTGCTCCTATTGCTGTTTTGCGAAATACACCATTTTTGATTCGGCCAAAAATGTCCCTCATTGTAGCACAAAAACTTAGTGAGTGTTTTTTTAAGTACTGTGTTTCCATGAAGCAGATTTATTTTCTTAATTCCAATTTGCTCAGTTTTATAGTGAATAGATAGACATCTACTCAACTGAGATATTTATTCTTTTCAAGTGTTTCTTTCCTGTATTGTTTTTTTTTACTTTGACACCAAAAATGACTGAAACATCTTAAATCTGAGGATGAATGTCTTTATTAATGATGCAGCGATTACAGTTTTCTGGCCGATCGCTGATTATGATCTTTAAAAAGCTCGACCTGCTGAGTGAATATTTTGGTCTGAAATGTTGCCAGTTAGTTGCTGCGTTGGCAGCAGTGTGGTCACTGACCTGGTGGGCGGGGCTAACAGCCAAACGAACAGAACAGGACAGAGGCTGATTTTCAGACCTTTGCTGATTTAGAGAAGATCAGTGGATTAGATCGGCTTCACATGGAAGTATTGACGATCACTGATCTTTTAAGGAAATCAGCCGGCTGATAAATAAGTGCACCCCTAGTCTTTATTTTCCTGGTCACTATGGTAACGGTGTCGCTCTGTGTTACAGACGATGACAGACGACAGGTATGAAGTCCAGTCGTGTGTCTCTGAGGCAGCGATCCTGGTCTGTAGCACCAAAGATCCCAGACTGACCCTGAAGATCACCCTGACCTCGCTCGCCATGAGGGAGGAAGAGGAAGATGATGAAGGTACTCACTCGTTTCTCCGTCTCATCACATCGAGGATGAACTGGAACATGGGAGGAGAAACCGGAGCCCAGAGGCTCGGAGCGCTGAAAGCTGAGAGGCGATGGATCTGGGTCAGCAGCAGCTGGACGGAGGATTTCCTGAGAGGATCGATGGAAAAGCGAGCCGCCCGTCTCCGCGTCAACGCGTTCGGGACGGACTCTCTGATCCGATTGGAGCTCAGAGGCTCCTGTCCGCTTTAAACCCAGTCTGAGGCGGCGGTAGAAAACGACAGGAAGCTGTCAGCCTGCCATCACTCAGCTTCTCAGATCTTCAGCGCTGTCTGAAGTTCTGGCGTTCCAGAACGACGAGCCGCTCCGGGTTTCTGCTCCCAGCAGGAGCGTTTGGGACAAACTTTCACAGAATAGAAAAATGTTTCCTGCCAAACGGCTTCAGAGCGCTCTGTCGAGTGAAAACCTCCAGAAAAAACAGGATTGTTCCTCGTTCAGGTCCGTCGTCCTGGCAACAACCAAACATCTAAACTCAGGTTTAACATTCTGCTGGTAAATATGAGCAGAAACGACTGATCACAACGTTTCACACATTTAAAAACATTAAAGCATGTAAACTGTCTCTGGTTTATAACAGATCCAGGATCAAATAACTCTGAAGATGTTTGAAGATGTTTCTTTATTCTTTTTAATTCCAAAGGTCCATATGACCTCACAACAGAAACATAATAACTGCTGTGTTGACGTTTATGATTAAAGATTGATATGAATTGAAATTTAATATTAAATTAAATGACTTCAGTTCCCCTCCTCACCATCTGAGTTGCTATAGTTTCCACCGTGTCCAAAACCATCCAAAGCGTGGGTCAGAGGTCACGATGAGCCGTACGGTGTCCTGTGAGGTTTGTTTGTTTTTACAGGTCAGGCAGTTTATGGCCCTGATGATGAAAACTGAAACATTTACCGTGATCCAGAGAAACGAAGCGATTGTTGAGTTTTTCTTTCTGCTCACCTGAAGCTGCAGATTCAGAGTTTATGATTAAAACTTTAATTCACCTCACTGTGAAAACGAAGCTCATTATTTCCTCCCAGCCGCCGTTCGGCTTTTATCTGAAGGTTTTCCTGATTTTATCTGAACTTTATTACTTCCTGTCAGCTGCTGTCTCTGAATGAAGGTGGAAATTACAATCCAAAGGAATGTTGATATTGTTTTATTGTTTCCATGTTCACTCACCAGAGTATAGGTGCAAATAAATTCATCTTTATTTCTAAGACGGTAAAAGAGGACGAGTTAAGGTGGACTGTTCAGCTGAATTATGTCAGTAGGTCCACTTTTGTTTCTGCATTTCACTGAGCTGCGTTCTGCAGAACGACTTGGCTGCATTAAGAGGGATTTTAAAAGGTAATTATTTCAAATTTTAAAATATTTGGTACAAATCTTCCACTTTAGTCTAAAAACTAGTAGACTTTTTAGTAGTTTTTACTACTAGTTTAAAACTAGTAATAAAAGCTACTAGTTTTTAATCTGTAATCTAGTCTCTCATTTTGTCCTGCAGTAGCTGATAACACTCTGATCTTCAGTGATTCATACCTTCATCCTCTGATCTGCGGAAAAGCTGCATGTTGTCACGTCTCCTTCTCTCGTCAGTCTTATAAATCTTTCTGTGACAGAACAAGCCCCCCGCCCCCACCTGTTGCTCATTAGGTCAAATCAGAGGGTTGACCTAATATACTTTTAAACTCTCCGTTCTTCTTCCTGTTTGTTTTTCCAGAGGAAGTTGATCAAGAGGAAGGCGAGCCGAGGTGTGAGGAAGAGGAGGAGGAAGATGTGCTGGACAGGCTGAAGTGCCAGGCGGGGCTGGCGGCGCTCCGACACGCCAAGTGGTTCCAGGTGAGCTCAGCAGGTTCTGGGAGGAATGATCAGAGTAAAGACCCAGTTCTCTCTGCAGGTGTTGGCATGACGACCTGATGCTGATTCCGCTGCTCCACCGTCACGTCGGGTTTTGTTCTCTTGATCTGATGAAGGTTTAACTCTCTGGTTGCTGGTTTTCTCCCAGGAGAATCGTTTTCTCCCATCAGGTCTGCAGCTCAGGCATCAGATTACTCACAGTTGGTTTTCAGTTCAGGTTGTTTTCGTTAAGATCAATGTTTTTTATTCATATTGTGAAGGATCACATTAGAAATGGTTGATGCATTTTCAATTTCACAAAAAAAATTTATGGTCACTTAAGGTGGCTTTCTCTTAAAAAAAGATAAGAAAAGCCCTAGTGGGGCTGGGCCGTGGGGTCCAAGCCAGTTAGCAGCCTCTACTTTCTGCTAGGAAGTAGAGATTACTTCCAGGTCATACACGAGGGTGATTGACAGCACTAAGACCCTCCTTCTGACTCCTGAAGTCAGAAGGAGGGTCTTCAAGAGGCGGTGCATTTTTACAAATGGTAATCTAGTCAATAGGTCAGAGGTCACGGTGTTTCAATTCAAAACTGAATCAAACGAGATGAGTGAAGTTTGATCTGGTTGAAGGTTTGATTCCCTCTGAATCTGCTCCAGTTACACTGACTAAACCTCCAGTTCACGGCCGTCAGCAGCGTGTCGGCGCTCCAGAGGTCGTGACCTTGCCTCTCTCTGCTGCCTGTTGAAACTCTCCTCACGCCTCCGTCTGTCCCTCAGGCCCGGGTCGCCGACCTCAAGTCCTGCCTGGTGGTTCTGCGGGTTCTGAGGGACGTGTGCAACCGCCAGCCGGAGTGGCAGCCTCTTCAAGGATGGGTAGGTGCCGCTCAGCGCAGGAGCTACCGGAGGTCACGACCTCTGAGCCCCTCTGGTGGTCTTATGTGTCTGTGCAGCCGCTGGAGCTGATCTGCGAGAAGGCCGTCGCCACTAGCAACCGGCCGCTGGGTCCAGGAGAAGCTCTGCGCCGGGTCATGGAGTGCGTCGCCTCAGGGATCCTGCTACCAGGTCAGAGGTCAGAGGTCACGGGCCATTCCATTCCAGCTTTATTTAGAAAGCATTTCAAAAATAACTCTGCAGCCTAAAACATGAGAAATAAATAATTTTTATTGTCTCTTTTATCACATAAAACTGATATGTTATATTATAATTTAACATAATGATAAAACTTTAAGTCCATATTTTCTACATCAGATAAATAACATAGCAGATGTTGGAACTGTCCTGGCTTTGAGCTGCATCATGGAGCGAAAAGCTGTTTGTTCCTGTCAATAGAGAAGCAATTCCCTCTCTGCGCCTCAGTTTCTGAATAAAACAGGTTTATTATTGGAAAATCAAATCAAAGTGGGATTAAAATGCTGCAGAAACACAGAGAGATGAGATGAGCAGAACTGATTCAGTCTGTTTCAGAAACATGAACTGATTCACCTCCATCTCTCAGAACCAGTGAATGTTTTTCAGCCTGAGCTCTCATCCTCAGTCTGATAAATGTTTCCGCTCAGCTCCAATCAACACAAACGTCCTCGTTTGTTTTCTGTCCTCGCTTCGTTTTCTGATCCTCCGTCTGGGAATCCTTCACATCTTTTCTTCAGCAGAGAGTTCGACCTTCTGACGACATGAGCGCTTTGCTAACAGCCGCAGGATTTTCATCACCTCTCAGTCGTTCAGGAGCTTCTTTTTCAGACTCAGTTTCACAGAAAATAGAAAATAGAAGTATTAAGGCCAATGTAGACACAAAAAGAAGTACATTTACAACAAAAAACTTTTTAGAAAAATGCAAGTTTTAATAGATAAATTGTTCAACTTTTCAAACTCAGAAATTTACATGTTTTTCTACAAAATGTCTGAATTCTTTCTAGCAAATGTTTTACTTTTCAAGCTCAAAAATTTCTAGGTTTTTTTTCTAGAAAATTTGTGAGATTTTTCTAGATTTTTGACATTGAAACATTTTTGGTGGGGATTTGCTCCTCCTCTTTTTTTCTATCTACAGAGGTCGTAATACTCCGTCATAGAAAACAGAAGACGGATGTTTCGCCTTCTTATTTTGAGAACGTGTGTGTGTGTGTGTGTTTTCGTGCCAGGAGGCCCAGGAGTTCACGACCCTTGTGAGCGGGAACCCAGAGACGTTCTGACTCAGCTCAGCGCGCAGGAAGCCGACGCCCTGACGCGCAGCGCCCAGGTGAGTCCCAAACATCCCACATTTCCACGCCGTCCCCGAACCTAGCAGCTCAGACAGCTTAGCATTAGCATAGCAGCCTAAATTAAAGCGTCTTGTTGCTCAAAGGCACTGTGGTAAGGAAGTCTGGAGCGCTTCCTGTTCGCTCGGGCCCCAGACCTCTAAACGAACAGACCTGATCTCACCTCTGCTCCACAGCGGCTCCAACCGGTTCTACAGGAAGCAAAGTGGGTCAGAATTCATTCAGGAGGCGTTTTATTTAAAACAATGCTCTGATCTCTGCTGGAGACGAAGCAAATGAAGAACTTCTTCACAGAATCAGTTTTTATGAGCTCTGACCTGCAGAGCATCATAAAGCCTCTCCTCCTGTTTTCCTGCTGTAAAACTGAGCGCGCTCATTAAGCGGCGTCCCACCGAGATTCGCCTCAGCGCCGCCTGCAGCCACAGACTCAGCACGATCCTCCAGGAAGCAGCTGAGCTCGATTTAGGAGCAACTTCTCAGTGAAACGTTGGTGAAAACGTTGTTAAAGGGTTAAAAGAGGAGCCACGTTGTGAAGGCAGAGTTTCAGAAAGAGTCGGAGTTTCTTAAAGAGACAGAGGCCCAATTTGAAGTCGTTAAATTATGTAGTCAAATTTTTAAGTTATATACAGCATGTTTTTAACTGAAGGTAACATTGATGTGCTATAAAATGGCACTTTGTGGCTGTAAAACATTTAACACTGCCCAATCAAATACTCCATTGTTTTTATATATTTGCTCTATTCTGTTAATACTGTATTTTTAACATACAAAATTCTTGTTCGTGTACATCTAAGTTTTTTTTCTCACTAAAGCTATAAAATTAAATTCCATTTTTGTGTTCATTTAAAACTGTTATGACAGAATTTAATCACAGAGTAAATTGTGAATCTGCCACACTTTGAAACTTCAGAGAAATGATTTAATCCTGGAAGGTTTTCAGCTTTTATAATGCATGAAGTTTCCTCAACACTCCGAGCTGCTCCACCAGCTTCTGGGGTAATTATAGCCAATCGATCAGAAACTCATTGGTAGCTGTGCAGCCTGTTCCTGCTCTGTTTTTAACCGTCTGTGTGTGTGTGTGTGTGTGTGTGTGTGTGTGTGTGTGTGTGTGTGTGTGTGTGTGTGTGTGTGTGTGTGTGTGTGCGTGTGTGTGTGTGTTTCAGCATGTGCTGCGCCTCATTGCGTTCGGTCAGCTCTACAAGATTCTGAACATGGATCCTCTGCCGCCCACCAAGGTTTCTCCACGGCTGCTGGAAGGTCAGAGTTCAGGAAGTTTTCTGTTTGTTTTGGATGTTTTCTTCCTCCTCCTCCTCCTCCTCTTGCAGTCTGTGTGAAACCTCCATGTTTGTTTCTGCTTGCAGGCGGCTGCCTGAAGAGGCTCCGGGACGACTCAGGCTGTGACGACAGAGACTTCACCAAACGGATGAAAGGTGATTTAACTTCCTGGAAGCAGATCAGACCTGATCCGAGTTTTTAGTTTGTTTTTATCTTCAGTTCAAACCCTGAGTGAAGCCCCCCCACCCCACCTCCTTTAAATTGGTGTCAAACTTTTATGCAGCAGAAATTTTAATTTATTCTGCTGTCATTTTGAAGATTTTAATAAAAAGGTTCCCAGAGGTCATCATCAATATCTTCAAATCAAAAGCAGCACAAACAAAAAAATTTGCGGCACAATAATAGTTGAGTCGATCAACACCAAATTTGTTTGTAAATAATCACATTATTAACAGAATGAAAGGTTGGTTGACCTCTGATGACCTCTGGGAACTTTTTTATGGATAAATGATAAATGATAGCAGCACAAATTAAAATTTTTACTGAACAAACGAAGCACAAACATTTGACAACAATTTTCTTCGATTTGGACAATATGTTGGGGGCTGGTTGACCTTTCATAATAATAATAATAATAATAATAATGGTGCAACAGAGCTCCGCTGTGACGTTTCTGCGGGTCGCTTTGTAGAAATTTGTTTAATTGGTAACTTGAACAACCACACAAAAAAAAATGTTTAAGAAACTGATCTGTGGATGCAGCCAGAGATTTGTTTCTCTCTGACCTTGTTTGAAGATCCCAATGTCTGAAAATATTTGAAACAATCTTCCTGAGACGGAAAAAGGCAAAATGTTGAACATAAAAGCAGAATATTGTGAGAAAGCTTCAGAAACAGCAGATTACTGTGAGACAGCCGGAGCGCAGAGTCTAATAGCAGCAGATAAATGGGTATCGACTGAAGACTTTGTGAAGTCAGAGAGCTCCTCTGTTCTGTCTGTCTGTGGGTGCGTGTGTGTGTGTGTGTGTGCGTGGGGGTGCAGGCGTGTGTGTGTTTCTAAACACCCGCTGATGGTAAACAAGGTGATGCTGAACAGGCTTTGTGTAAAAGGTGAAAAAGTGACTCAGTGGAATTGAAAGCGTTGAGGCTGTGAATGTTTCCTAGAAACCAGGCGGCTCCAAACAGCCTGCAAGGTTTCATCAGGGAGAAACAAACTCCAGTCTTCATTAATCAGAGATGTTAATCTGAAGTTCGGTTTATTAACCCTAATCCTTGAGCCACAGAGCTCCATGAAGCCAGGCTGTTCCTGGGTTGATGGAGGAAGTTGCCTCTGGATGTTACTGGCTGAAATAAATGTTTTTATATTTCATGATATTTAAACAGTGATATTTATGACCAGCTTCTGGT